>NC_137979.1:66124818-66497078 GCF_963924665.1 Micromys minutus | reverse complement strand
AGGTAAAAGCAGGTTCCTGATACCAACAGTATGAATTGTTTGTTTTTTCCTTGTTTGTTTTGTTTTTTGTTTTGCTTAGTTTTTTTTTAAAGGATTGTTTCTTTGGAGACACTATCTTAGCAGGTAGACCAGGGTATTCTCCTGAGTGCTGAGATAACAACATATGCTGCTATATCCAGCCAAAAGGAAATGTATCTACTGAAAGGCATTTACCCAAGCAGATACACAGCCACAAGTACGTGAAAAGATGCTCAAAGTCATTGTCACTGAGGCAAAATGCATCAACATGCTCCTCCACACCCACCAGATTGGGTATAAAGGTTGCTTCTTTTTTCCAGAAGGAACCAACTGTGGCACGCCACTACTAGAGATGTAAGACAGCACTGTGGTATGAGAAGTAGTTGGGTGGACAGAGGGCTGTCCTGCAGTCTGGTATGTACCAAAAGGGACAAGGGAGAAACTGCCACTCGACCAATGCTGCTGTAGAAATGTCCACAGCAAAAATACTTATGACAGCCAAGAGAAGGAAACAACCCAAACCTGTACTCAATCTTTAATGGAGTTCTGAAACATGGGTGAGCTTTGGATTCACTGTATTCAGTGAAAGAAACAAGATCCAAAAGTTCTAACTTACTGACTCAGAGACAGAAAGCAAACTAGCAGTTGTCAGTGTTGGGAGAAATGTGATTGTAACTAGGATAGAACGAGAGAGAAGCAATGGCTGTGCAACCCTACAGATACCACGTGTCACTGACTCAGATGGTCTGGAAGACAGTCCTATCAGTAAAGGAGAGCCTTGTAAGAGTGAGGAGACCTGAGTTCAATCCCCAGAACCCCATGTTTAAAAAAAGAAAAAAGAAAAATGGCCAGACATAGTGGTATGTGCTGTAATCCCAGTGCTGAGGAGATGAAAACAGACAGAAAGCTGGGGAACTATTGGACAGCCATACCACTCTGCTAGGGAAGCTCCAGACCAATTAGAAACCCTGTCTCAAAAAAGCAAGGTGGAAAGCTGACTCGGTGGTTAAAAACACCTACGACTCTTGAACAAGACTCAAGTTCAGTTCCCAGCACCCATGCTGGGTGGGGATCCAACACCCTCTTCTGGGCCTCCACAGGTACCTATACACATATACACAACTTAAAAATAAAATCTTTAAAAAAAAAAGGTGAAAGTGCTCAAGGAATGACACCTGAGATAGTCCTGTGGCCTCCTCACACCAGTGTTTATACACAAGTTCATGCACACACATGAGCATTCACACATATATACACAAAGAACAATTTTGTAGAACATGATATGAACTGTTTAAATAAAAGATGAAATGTCCAGGCTTGGTGGCACACACCTTAAATCCCAGCACTCAGGAGTAGGAGCGGTGGAGCTCTGAGTTTGAGGCTAGCCTGGTCTACACAGTTAGGGAAGGAAGCAGTGAAAGGCATTCTATGGGGAAAGAGAAGAGGAAGCAGATCAAAAGGAATGCTTTGGAAAAGTAAGAGACACTCACTGCGACAAACTGAAATGATGGGCTTGGACACAGTCACACAGAGAGAATACCTTGAAGACAACGTTTGGTGACAATATGACACAACAGACACAGATGTTCCGCTCTGAAGAGGCCAGTCAGGAAGAAGAGTTGAGGATATTACTCTCCTATTTCTTATGGAGATGTTATGTATAGCATGAGGAGAAAAAGGGAAATCTTCATGTCAGTTTTTAACTTTACCTGTCCCTGTTCAGTTTAACTACCTTCTGTGTATAACTGTGAGCAAAGTATACGTGCCCAGGAGATCTAATTCCTGAGCTACACCTGGAACAAGTCCCAAGCAGGGCCCGAAAACAAGGCCCCAGAGCTGCAGTGCTGGCCTGGGAGAACAGACAGGTGAGGAAAACTGTGGGAATCCTCAAGACTTGGCCCAAGTTCACAAACCCAAACTGAGTTTCCCAATCAAAGACAAAGCAAGCCGCTGCGCAGAGAGTTTCAGGTTTCCCTTTAGACACAGAGCATCGGCGCCAACCAACACCAGGAGGGACGGGAAGAACCAGGGACTGTTTATACAAACACAAACAAAAAGCCTTTCACCCTCAATCATTCACCCTGAAGGCTCTTGAAGAGCCGCAGGAACCTGGTTCCACACAGCTCAGAGGCAAAAGAGCCAGGAGAACATGTGCCTTATACAGGCTGCCCCCAGGCCACATTCTGTGCAGCCAGGCCTCCCATCACAGGGCACCACTCAGTGCGACACACTTACCCTCATGGGCCTTTGTACTCAACAAATTGAAATGTCAGTGATGGTGTCACACATCTGAGCCATCGGGTTCCCTAAGCTCTGCATTCACCCTCTCAGGAGAACACAGGAACAATAACATGTTCTCAAACACTTTGGTCCTACCTCACTAGAACTGCCCAACTAATCCAACGTGAGGTAACAGTAAATAAAGCCCACTGACAGTCTCAGTTTTGTTTAAAATAAGGAACCATATATACTATCTACCAGGCATGTTCAAGCAACAGTCCAGGGGTACCCATGACCACGGAGAGTGGGAGAACGATAAATGCAGCCCTAGCCCTATGTAAAATTGTAAAACTACTTAAAACATTGAGGATTTTGTTGTTTTTGGTTTGGTTTGGGTTTTTTTTTGGGGGGGTGGGGGGTTCTTTGGTACTTTGTACTGTTTTTGGCAATTCAACTGCAGGTTCTCAAGCATGCACTCTGTAGACAAGAATTTTGTGTTCCAATGTCAAAAGGTTGAACAGACCTGAGTCCTAAAGTCTGTGTGGCAGCAGTAAGGACTCCACTGACATGTCCACCTTCTTGCTTTGTGACAGGTAAGGACCCCTAAGGCTGTGGGATGGGACATAGGCCTCACTGGCCAGTAATCAGTGATCACAGCCCACATCTGGCCAATCGTGGAGAGGTTCTAGGCAGCAAGAGCACAGAGGGAGTAAGGTGAATCATCCCAATCTCGGCCAGATGCACTACTGGGCCTACAGAAGCTCTAAACAGCTCTGTCTAACTGAATAGCAACACTTGCCCCCTGGGCTACAGCTCTGTCTACAGGTCTGTCCTGTGGCTTTAAGCAAAACAAGAGCAATGCCTAGGGCCAAACCCAAGTCTAGGAAAATGTCCAGACCACTAGGAACAGAGCTTTCCACAGTCCAGTCGGGACTTACCTCAACACAAATGGAATAGAAGGGAGGCTTGGGAAGCAGACGAAGGCATGCTGGGACAGGGCCATCCATCACCTCAGAGCTAGCTCAAAACCAGGATTACTAGGGGCTCCGCAAAATAATTTGTTTCCTTGGATAGTCTCTCACTATTACAATCTTAACTGGAAAAAAAAATTCTGATTAAGAGACCCTAAAATTACCCTCTTCAATGGGAAAGAAGCCATAGAGGCAAGACTAAAGTCAGGCTCCTAAGACCTGGGACAGGCCCTGGGCCTTCTGCTATGCCACTTAAAAAGCTCAGAGTACACGCCTACCACAAACCCCAGAACCACATGCACTCCTCAGGAATCTGGAACTGGGCAGGATGGAGCTGCAACTGTCCTTCTCCTGTCACCCATGGACCCAGTCATGTGACCGACATAGAGAGCTAAGTTCAGGGAAGACCAGAGTAGACAGCCTCACAGTGAACTGCCTAGAACTGCCTGCCCCTGGGACATTACAGCACACTGGGAAGCTGAAACCAAACTTGTGGCATCACTACAACAATTTCCATTTCCTTTTTACTTTCCAGATCCTCACAAAAGGAGCACAAAAAATTACAGGAAAAATCACCTTATGACTAGTTGTAAGGAGGTCGGAAATATAAGTAACTTCCCTTCCTTCTTCAAAGACATTTGTTGAGAGAGGCTGTTGTGTGAAAGTCTGTGCTGACCCTATTCCCTATTGCACAGCCCTACACTACGTGGCAGGAGACTGTTAGCTTACCCAAGGCAGGTAAAAAAGATGCTGAAGGGATAGGAAGGGAACTGAGAGCCAAGCCATGCTGTGGAGGAGTACCCAGGCTACCCTAACCATACTGCTTTCCCTGCAGGAAGGCAAGTCACAGGTGGCTCCAGCAGGGACCCAGGATGCTATTGAGCAGATTCACAGCATTACCTAAACCCAAAAGCACCTGTCTCATCCAGTGGGGATACTGCTGTCCAGAGGTGCCAGTTGCCCCAGACACCCACTCTACATCCCAGCTTATCTCCCATGTCACATGATGAAATTGTTACCTACCAGACTAGGTTCCTGGGTCAAGTTACTTAACCCCTCTGTGCTCATTTAACTCCTATAAAACAGGTGTTCAGCAGTTCCTGTGACTACAGGGAATGATGCAAGTAGCACTCAGCACAAGGACCCACATGGAAGATGCTCAGGAAATACCAACTGCCACTCCCAGTCCTCTCCCCTAAGACTTTACTTACTTCTCAGAAACTTAATCAAGACATCTAGGTCATACAGAGGACTAAGGGTTCAGACTTCACTAAGGGCAAAAGAAAGACCTCCTCCTCCTTTTTTAAAAAAAAATTCATTCATTCATTCATTCGTTCATTCATTCATTTAAATACATCTGTAGGTGTTTTGCCTGTATGTGCATGCCTGGTGCCTTCAGAGGCCAGAAGAGGGCATCAGATGCTCTGGGACAGTAACTATCATTTCAAGCCACCATGTAAATGCTAGAAATTGAATCTAGGTCCTCTGATTCAGCAGCCAGTGTTTTTGATACTAAGCTATCTCTCCAGCCCCATCCTTCACTTTCTAAGGCCTAAGCAAAGAGGTCAAAGAAGACAGGAAACATAGCAACAGAAAGAACCAGTAGGAGGCTACAAGCACATGAACCTTCAGTGAGGGACCAAAGAAGAGGCACTGCTGCTCCCAGACTGACACACCAGAACCCATTAAAAGCCCAAGGTCTTGGCTATTATCAACTCTGAGAGTTCTTTCAACCAGCATCAGTAAAGAAGCCTGGCTCTGCAGCAGACAGCATTGAATCCCTACATAGAGTCCCCAAGCCCTCCTATCCTGTGAGAAACTCATTGAAATATTCAGAGCAGTTAGAACAAGGTATCAAAGCAGGGCCACTCAAACCCCACGGAAACCAGAGATCCTGACTATGGAATATATGCTTCATGGAAATGCTAGAAGATACAGTTAAGGAAACTGAGACTATTAGGAGAAAGAAGAAGAGACTACGTACACTCTCAGAAAGATAGAGATTGCCCTTAATCAAAATCTAGAGCACATGGATACCATCAGGTCACAGATGCCAGGCCATGTAGGGAAATGGTGGCAAGGCTGGGCCCCAAAACAGGGAATGCTCACTAAATGCCACTCTTCAGATCAGGACACCTGCTGCATGAGGACTCTCCTTCAAAGAAAGCACTGTAAAGTAACATTAAACCAATATGTGTAGTCAAGTGTTTAGGGGTTAGTGCAGCACTGTCCAAGTTGACTATGAAATACAGAAAAGAAGATACAGAGGAGGTTAGAGAGAAGAAGAAAGGAAATGTAGAAGCTATGATGCAGCAAAAATAGGACTGGCCCAAGAGAGAGGACAGCAAGGATTCAAGGAGTTCAGTCCCCACACAGGGAGGAGGGACAGCCAGACACCAAGAGGATGTGGGAGGTAACACAGAGGCAGAAGAGTAATGGGGGTGGGGGATGTCAGTTAAAAACACCTGAAATCTGGATTGCAAATTAGAATCAAGGAGTAAAAATACTCAGCAAAAGGTGAGTAAGAGCAGAGGTAAAGGTAAGACATTCATTCAGCAAGTTCCTGCCAACCTTCCTAGAAGCCAGCCACGCCAACTGCTCCAGAAAAGAGGTGCATCATAAAGGGCACTAAGATCATTCTCAGCCTTGCCTCTTATTTGGCTCTCTTCAAGTCCTGAGATGTCCAAAGCCTATCATCTTCTGTGGAGTGCCCTGAAGTGGCAGAGTAGCTAGGGGACTTCACAATTCTGGGGAGCCTCAGTAAACACCCACAGAGTAGAACCCAGGAACCCTGTACAGAGGACCTCACTGGTGAATGTCTTAAAACAGAATGTAAGGTAACTTGCTACTCAGCTAGAGATGTGAGAAATCCTAGGGAACTGCTGTTCTTATAAGACTGTGCATGCATTCGGTTTTGACTCTTCAGAGAAATGAGACAAAGTAACTGAATTAAGTTTTAAAGATTTAAACATAAAGGTGAAGCCAAGTAAAATCTTAAGTCTTAAATGGGTGCTGGGAGGGTACCAGTGCCCCAACCCTAGGGAGCCTCTCCTGTGTTTCAGTGTTCTGGCCCTTGCCAGCAGCTTCAGGTATGACCAAGAGCCTAGCCAACTATCACACTGTCCTTTCCCTGTCCCCAAACTGACATCACATTCCAGTCTTCACTTCAGCAAGACTCAGAGCAAAAAAGTAAACGGGGGGGGGGGGCATAAAATGGCTCCAAAATTAAAAATCTAAATTATTGCTTAAAGGGGGGTGTGTGAATGTGAACACACTGCCTACGCCCAAATGACAGACAGCACATGTCAGCTCCACAACCAGTACAGGCCCTGGGCATGTTCTGGCAGGTCCCTGTGACAAGGCAGCAAGGTTAGCATCCTCTTTGCCACCCTAGTTCTCCCGGTGACCTCAACAAAAATCCTTGAAAAGGGGGGGATTCTCCCGGTGACCTCAACAAAAATCCTTGAAAAGGGGGGGAAAACAAAACAAAACACAAAGGTGGTCAGAGGCTCCTCTGGACCTCACTGCAAAAACTGTTGTTTTCTTTGGTAACGTGTATTTCTCAGCTTCTAGGTGCAGATGCTCCAGAATACTGAGGCGAAGCTCCACACCTGAATCTTTAATGAATGTCAAATCTTGTGAGAGAAGTACATCAGCACTATTCTACATTCAGGGATCCTGACTCCTCTGCAACTGGGCAGCCCTCACAGGACCCCCACACAGCGAACCTAGAGTCCTATGGGGCACCTGGAGTGGCACAGGACTCTCTGGGTCCCTGCTCAGTGAGGCTACGTGGAGCTCAGTGGGTGCAAACACTTGAATTGTAGCTGCAGGCGGAGGAATATCAGGTGCATCTCTACGCCCTGAGGGCTCAACTCCTACACTTAAATCCCTCCCACTGGAACAGCCGGCTCCAGTTTCACCGAGCCAGCGAGCCAGCCAGCGTGAGAACAGATCCTGCTCCTCAGCCCTCAGCACCTTGCACAGGAGGACGGCTCCACATCCCAGCACAGCCCACCTTTGGTAAGTGCTTACAATTTCTTCAAGTTTTCTTTCAGAATTGCTCTGTAATGTGACTTGCGGAATCTGAGTAGATCGGCTGCTCTTCCCTGCTCTCTCTATTCCCTAAGGATTACTTAGAAGCCGGCAGGTGCATCTCGGGGATGCAGACCACAATTACAGAACCTAATGGGGTTGATACATTATTCTAAGAATGTGGGCAAGCTTATTTAGAAAAAAAACTTCCTGTCTTCTATAAAACTTATTTTAAAAACAAAAGATGAATTTATACTATTGCTTAATCGTTCCCTACTTTTCAAAGAAATTACAATAAATTTTGACCTGAAAGAGGCAAAAATAACATATGTATATAGAGATAAAACTGCAACTGCTTGGTTTCATTTCTAGTTTAGTATCTAAAACTTTTCAAGTTTAAAATAACTGCTGCTTTGACAAAAACCTTTCAAACACAAGAAACCAACAGAGTTTTAAGTTTTTGTTTGGTTGTTAAGGTTATACATGTGCGGGGGCTGGGGGCAAAAATCTGTATAAAAATAATTACTGACCGAATAATCAGCCAAATCTGACCAAATCAGATTTCATTTAAGCAGAAACACCTACATTTGCTACCCTAGTGTTTGCTGAGTGTTAGCAAAGGCTCTCTGATATTATAAACTGCTCTGTTAAATAAAAACAGGAGGCAAGGCGAGCTCTGGTGCAGTGACGGTCGAGAAGCTGTGCACACTGTGAGCCAACACAACAGAACTCATTTGTTCTGGATCCTTCCTTCCAAACACACTCTAGAAAACTGCTTTCTTCTAAGGTTATGGCCGTCCTAAGTTCACCTTCATCTTAAAGAACAGAAAGTTTGGGAGGGAGTGGAGGCCAGGTACTGCCTCAAATGAACTAAAACTCACAAATCTTGTTCTTGCGACACCCCAGTGGGTAGACGACAGTGGCGTGCCCTTGAGTGGTGCAATAACGCCACATCACAGTGCTGTAATTATAGCATGCCCTTCACGACGTTCCACCTGCGAGGCTCTGTGCCAGACAGCTGGACACCACCAGGAGGAATATTACAGCACTGTCTTCATTTGCAGGTCAAGTCACAGGACAAACATAGCTGCCTAGCCTGTCACATCGCTGTCCTATAAATCAAAGCTATAATTACCTCCATTGTGTCCTATCAGAATTCTTTTAAATTATTCTTTCTCTTGTCTGATTTCTAAGTGCAAGCCTCTTAGAAACTTTTAAAACATGCCAGCCACTCACTGCTGCCTTGACACCAGCAGCTACATTACATGTCCACACTCAGGGACTGCTCAAGTTTAGTGCTTTAAAGACAAACAGAACCCTGTGGCCAATCGAAACTACACAGTGCTCACTGTGTGTGGGCAGTATCCCGGATGGCACACTGTGGGCAGGAAGAAGGCGCTCTCAGCCCGGGGCCCTTTCTGAATGCAAAGTCAAGTAGTCGAATATAAGAGATACTGAAGTCTCAAATCATACAGCTGATGTATGTCAGAAGAAAATGGGACACATCTTAGAAATCTTAAGCTGGATACTGCACGACAGAGAAGGGCCTGGGGCCAAGGTGGTCTGGGGAGGCACAACTGAGAACAGGGCTTCCCAAAGGAAAACAGAAAATAGCTCTCTACCAAAAGCCCTTGACCCAGGCTGGGGTCTGTGGAGCCAGGCAAAATTCCTCTGGAGTTGTTTCAGCATTAGACATGCTAACGCTACAGTTGTCAGACAGCCATAGTTCCACATAGAGCCTTCCAGAGAGGTATTCCCGAAGTAGTTACAGGCCCGCCCACCCCCCAAAAAAGGGAAAGCAACATGCTCTTCTTATGCCTTTAGGAAAAGCTTCACCTTTAAATACAAATCCAAACTTACTGTAAACAGTCAAAGTTCTTGGCTTTCCTGTTTTGGCAACAATGTACACTTTTGGGAATATTTAACACCAGCAGCTGCCAGACAGTACAAAGTCCAGCAGGTATAAACTGACCAAACAGGACTTACTATAAGCCTCCGTGCCCACAGACATATGTGCCTGGCTGCGGTCATGGCTGTGGGTTAGTTTCTTCATAAGTCATAAACCTCACTTGGTTAGGACAGATAACTCACAGGCTGACATCATCATTAAAAAGCTTACAAAAGCATCAATTTTATCCCACTTACTTCTCTAACACAGTAGTTTTATAGGTGAGTTACGCCCGCCTTACACCTGCCTCCAAGCAGTGAGCTCTCTGCTTTAATTAGCAATTGTGAAATCCTGAGGGGTCAGTTTATCCAAAGTTACTGAAACAATTATAGCCAAGCCTGTTTCTATGTCCATTCCCTTTCAGTTTTAATAAACTCAGGAAATGGTCTCACTCTAGACGCTCACGTAAGAGCCACTGCTGTTTATCCCACCCTGCCTGCTCACTGCCCTGGGTATTAGCAGCCAAAAAATAAGGCAAAGGCTAAAACCAAAACTTCAGGTAGCATCACACACACAGAGAGAGTAATAATTATTTTCTCAGTTATTCTTTAGGACACGTATTGGGATCTGTAAACTACCGTCTCTTGTAAGACAAGAAAACCTTACCATGACAATGTACTTATTTAACCACTGTAGATGTTCAACATTTAACCACAGTGGTATGCTTACTTCTGCCCAAAACCATCAGTAACATTTACTACAGTTGCTTCTCTAAAGGCCCATCATTACTTCCTTACATCCTCAGGGGCTCTTCTGGCCTGTCCAGTACACTGCGTGCACTGTCCCATGTCTATCCCCAGGAACTGGGAAGCAGCTCACACTCAACAAATGTTTGCAACTGTCATCATTCTGATCATGATGCTCCCAGCTAGTGATGAAATCATCTCTCTCAGATCTGTGCCATGACATATCCTATAGAGCCATGGGAACCTGACTTGCAGAGGTTCTCACGCCTTCAGAATCAAGAGTGTAATGAGCATGCCAGCACAGGTCCCACTGACTTATCGAGCTGCCCTCATCAGCTAGTCAGACAAGGCTTCTCAGGTTCTCTGACACTGGCAGGGAAAATGCACTCCAGGTATAAGCTGTGCCCACAGAGAGTTTCTTTACGTTTTTCCTTTTAATAAGAAGGAAAAGTCACAAGGCTATTACTAAGTGTTAATATGATCAGCTTTGACATAGGACTCTGTCTTCACTTTAACTTCTACCTGCTTTGACAGCTCATTCTCCCATACTCCTCTCCCAGAAGAGCCTAGGACCCGAGCTTCCTCCCTGGCATGGGGCGCCTGCCATTCTTCTCTATAATCAGTGCTCACTCTCACTGCTCTGCACTCTCTGTGGGCTACTTTCAGGATCAGCTGAGCCACTGTTCTCCCAAACAACTACTTAACAGCCCTAACTCTAATGATGAGGTAGCTGGAGAAGGGCACTGTAGCTCTTTGTGGGCTTCTTGTTTTGAGACAAAAGTCCTACTAAACAGCACAGGCACACCTTCAACTTGAGAACTTGAGACCCTCTGCCTTAGTCTACCCTAAGTGATAGAACTGCTGGTACCACAGTGCCAGATAAAGCTTTCTTTTGTGTTTTACATATACACTTAAATAACATGAAGCACATAAGGAGAAATAGTGTCAGTTTTGGGTTAGGAAGTACACTATAAGACCTGGGTACAAGGGACACTACCTGGGTACAGCTGCTCTGGTCTCTTGAGAAGGTTTATATCCAAGGAAGAGAAGGGCAAATATGTGAGTTATTCCCAAACACTGGTGAGTGGCAGGACATAAAAGCCACTCGGGACTCAAAAATCACCCTAACAGCACTGCAAACTGAGCTGACCTAAGTGTAGCATTCACATTTGTATTGAGCCAACACAGACGCTACTCACTAGGGCTAAGTGGTAGAACATTTATCCAGTGATGAAGCTAAGGACCTTCACCACCACAACCCCAAAGGTACAATACTTGCTGATAAAACCTGCTTTTGTGGTTTTAGAAGCAGTAGAGTAAGTCCTATGTCTTAAATACTTTTAAATTTAAATATTCAAACGTATAATACAGCAGCAGCATAGCTAAACAGGGCCTTGGAGCACTCAGCTAAACAATGCCATAGCACATTCACTAAGTATCTGCTCCCACAGAGCATGCAGAGGGCTCTGGTTACAGAATCCTATCAGAAACCCCACACAAATAGACCAAGGGAAAGTCCAGATTGCAGGATACAGATTCCCAAAACTCAAAGGATCACCTTTAACACTATGCTCTCTTGGTCCCCAGGCAATACTTGCTGGTCAGACTTAATATCACAGGATGCTGGCAGCCAAGAGAACAGACTAGTAGGGATGCAGGTGTCACCTGCTTTCTAAAGATATTAGGTTCCTAGTCTGTCTTTAGTGTGACAGTGCAGACTCTGACCCTCTAGCCCTGTACCTGATACCAGTCTCTGTCTGCCTTCCCAGATATAGGTGCCAGACGGAAGGAACTTCCCTTGTTAGGTCCTCAGCACATGGAGCTGGCTTTAAATAAAGTACTAAGAGCAAGAAAGAAGACAGTACTCACCTCCTTCAAAGTCACCACATCCTGGTCAAAGAGGAGGCAGCCGTGACCACACACTGAGCAGACCAGAGTCCGAACACAAAGGATAATGAGCCTCCTAAAGGAACGGAAACCAAAAAAGCCACACTATATTCCACGGCCCCCAGGAAAGCCCTTCAAGTACAAATGCTTCCAGTGTCCTTTTACATGCAATGAGAAATCACATCTTTTCAATCACATGAAGTATGGTCTCTGTAAAAACTCCATTACTTTAGTGTCAGAGCAAGATCGTATTCCCAAGTGTCCCAAATCTAGCTCACTGGACCCTAAGCAGACCCACCAGCCAGAGCCGACCTCAAAGCCAGCCACTTCCAAGTCTCTCCTAAATGGACTCTCCAGCTTTGATCCAAAGTCTCAACAGGGCTCTGCAAAGGATGATGCCAAAGAGAACCTAGACATGCAGGCTCGGGGAGCCCACAAGGGTCCCCAGAAACCAGCCCTGCAGAAAGAAATGACACCGGAAGCCATTCTCAGCACCCAGGCTCCCCCTGACAGTGGGGTTAGACATTCAGCATTTGTTCCAGTTGGGGAGCACAGACTTAGGGGGCCAGAAGACACAGAGGCTCCTGAGATGCTGGCATTAACCACCTCTACCACCAAAGCCACCTCATTCCATGCCAAGTCTGCATTCCATACTCCTGCTTATCCCTGGAAATCTGGCTCCCCATTCCTCCCTCCTGAGTTTTCACATAAAATCCCATCTACAAAGGGGTTTGGTGCCATCTCGCCCTACATGCATCCTGCAATCCCGGAGTACCCCCATCCCTTCTACACAGAGCATGGACTGGCTGCCATCTATTCCCCCTACATCCTGAGCGGGAACACAACTGAGTGTGAGACCACTCTGCTGTCTGTCTATGGGGCCCAAGACCAAAGACACTTCCTGTCTCATCCTGGGCCAATCCCCAAGCACTTGAACACATCAACATATGACCATTACAGATTTTTCCAGCAATACCACTCTAACCTGCCAATCCCTTATGGATTTTACAGACCAGAGTCTACATTTCCCTCCTACAGTCTCAGGCTCCCATCTGTCACTGGCATCACACGAGATCAGAACTCTCGCTTGCTTGAAGATGCAGCCCTGGCTTACCCAGCCTCAAGTCCCTCAGAGTTAAACCTTTCAAATCCCCACAAAAAACACACAGAGTTTGAGAAGGAAAGTCCAGTTCCTGAGGCAAAAGATCCTTCTAAAGATGGGCAAAGGGATGCAGAAGAGGCCAAAATGAGCCCCCGAGCAGGAAGTGCTGCCACGGGCTCTCCAGGAAGGCCAAGCCCCACCAACTTTACCCAAACAAGCCAAACATGTGAAGGCCTGTGTGACCTCTCAAACAAAGCAGCCTCCTCAGGAACCCTGGAGCGACCTCAGCAGCCTGAGCAGAGCCCCACCACCTTCAAACCTATCCAGAGGAGCTCAGAAAGTCCTCACTCTCAGCCTCCTGCAAACAGAACAGAGTCTCCAAAAAGGTAAGAAATTTTCTTTTTCAAAATCTCCAGTGTAGTTTTGTTCAACACTGAGTTCACACATGTTCAGAATGCTTTACATAATCATGTTCTTAAGATTCCTTTTTTTTCCTTCTAGCCTTCAGGCCATGAACAGTGACCCTCTGGCCCAGACAGGGAGCAGCACCTCTTTCATCACAGAGGCCCCACCCTCCAGCCCAGAGGACCACTCCAGAACAGGCCCCCTCAACCTCTCCAAGAAGCTGGAGACAAACCCTGCAGCCACTTATGGACCACTGTATGCAAGCAATACCCAGGCAGACACTCTGCGCTTCTCAGAGCTGCAGGACCTGCCACTCAATCTGTCTGTAAAGGATCCCTGTAATTCCTGGGCTCCAAGGCCTGCTCTCCCTGGCCCACCACAAGGTACAGAATCTGCTGCTGCTCCAAAAACTGAGACAAAAGGTTCTGAAGAAAGAACAAGCCATGTGGAGACACAGCAAGACAAGGCCCACAGCAGGACAACCCCAGACGTACACACAGTAGACAGCAGTGATGAACAGAAGCAGACAGCAGCAGTAGCTCTCTGTCAGCTGGCAGCCTACAGTCCAGGGAATGTCCGAGTGGGCGATGAGGAAAGCACAGCCCAGGAACCCACCTGTCACGATGTGCCCACCCTCAGTTCTACAGAGAAGCAGGAGGCTCAGTGTGAGCTCAGACCCAAAGGACAAAAGAGGGCAAGTCAAAGGGATGCAGGAAAATCCCAGCAAGGAACTAAAAAACCAAAGCTGAACGACACCATACCAAGAGTGCTCACTCTACGCAAAAGAACCCGGGTATCCTGAAACCTCACGTGCACTCAGTGCTGTGGCTAAAGAGATGCTTTTCACGCTGTGTTCCAAGCAGCATCGTCACTTTTTTGCTTTTTGGAGGAGGTACCATCCTGCCACGTTGCTCCAGCTGGCATTAAACTTGTGATCTTCCTGCCTCGGCCTCCTAAGTGCTGGGCCACCCAGTATTCCCACGGTTTACTTTCACTTTTTATCAAGTCAGTTTTTATAAATACAGTTTTTCTTTTCTTCTCAAAAAGGACAAATGCTGTAATCTTGTTCAATTTTTTTGTAAACATTAAGATAAATATTAAAAGGTGTTTCTACTTCTGGTTGTAAAAAAAAAAAAAAAACCATCTGAATGGCTTATGCTCTCCAAGACTGATGAATTAAACTGGGATTTCTTGCTTGCGACACATCAGGGAAATAGAACTAGCTCAGCAGTTTGAGTAGACTCATAGAAAAGACCTTTCACAAGTACTATGTTTTCAAGACTAAAACTTTAATGTTTTACTGTTTTCCTATTAAATATAGTTATGTGTTTTGATGCCAGAAATATCTTCAGTTTAAGCATCAACTGTTACACGTAATAAGTATTGTGATTAGTTCTAATTGAACCATCCACAAACATCTAGAGGCTGATTTTATAAGTAATTTACCTCCATCATGGAAGTATACTGCTGGTAAAGGTATTATCGCCTTGTTCTATTTGCTTATGATGTCACAGCAAACTTTCTCACTTAGGCTCATGTTCCACTCCCTGAAATGATGTACATGTTAATTTTCCAATAAACTCCTGTGTGAACTTTGAGAACACATAAAGCAAAGATCAACATAAGCTCCATGGTGTTCTTTAGAGTGGTTCCACCTTAGTATTCAGCAAGAAGGCTGACAGCTGAGGCAGCAAGGAAACTAAGAACAGGCTTCTGGGATTCATAAATAAGTCAGTAGCTATAGAGCCCAGGCATGTAGTAATCCTCTCCCATGGGGCTTTTCAAAGACCATCTAGGAGTCCTGAGTCTCAGAGTGCCTGGAGGACATGGCCAGGAGCCCTGGCAGCTAATGATCCATGGGAAGAGCTCCACTCCTCTCTCTCCAACAGCCCTTCTACTACTTCTCCACAGAGGCAACCTTCCACTCCACATGCTAGAACCAAATGTAGGCACTGAGTGCAGAAATTCATGGTTCCTTTTTGAGAAATCCTTTGGCTCAGCCAGTAATTCCCAGCTCCCAGCCAGCCCCAACAGAGGGTACCCAGAGAAGCTGATCAATATTCTTTCTACCTTCAGATGATGTTAGAAATAAACACTTTGCAACCAGTTAAGTGCATATAAAGCTTCAAATACCCCACATAAAAGAGGGATGAGAGGTTTCTCACAACAGTTATGGAATACATAAGGCTAGAGCTGCAAACCATTTCTAACAGTGCGGCATGTTTCCCACTCATGGAAGCAGGAAAACCCTGTTAAATCTGACAAGTCAGGAGGAGCCCTTTCCATCCAAGGAGCTAGGAAAGGCCTGCAGGTCCATCCAAACCACCAAATGTATTAACCCAAACTTATTTTCTTATGAGAAAACACTAACAAAAACAATTATCTTACTTTCCAGACTGACTTTTTTTATGTTTGCCAAACATACACCAATATGTTTGGCAAACATCAAAAGCATGACCACCACCACCACCACTGCCCCACTCCCCAACAAATAAAGGCCTGAAGGAGAGGAATGATGAACCGAACACTATGGCCTGTGCTCATGACCCAAAGCCTGGCACTTACAAAGTCCTTCTGGCATGCTTAACCCACATAAGAACTCAGCCCTCCACTCAGGTCCCTAGACTCTGAAGAAGGACGATGGATGGCTCACCCGCTGCATACATCACCTTAAATGGCAAACAAGAACCTAGCCAGCTGCCACCCATGCCTTGATGAAGCATGAGAAACCTCTCTACCAAACAGGAGGTGCTCAGCCTGCATGGGCCTCAGATCAGAAACCTACCATGGGAAAATACCATCCTCCATAGACAGATGCTCCAAGGGTAACTTCAACAACATACTCATGGCAACTAGAGCAAGCATTCTATCTGCCTATAAAGCAAAAGGAATCTCTACAACTACATTAACACACACACACACACACACACACACACACACACACACACCTTAGTTGTTTTCCAAGTACTACCTCTCTACATTCACATTACAGACAAAACAAAAAACAAGCTTTCAAGATGAGTTAAACAGAACCACCATGTGACCTAGTAGTAATCCTAGTGCCTGCCAGACACACCATATAGACCTAAGACAAAAAGACTCTCACCCCTCTCCACAGCAGCCAGCAAATGGGACTGTGGGGAGAGTAAACACACTGCAGCATCACTCACTTACAAGAGGAGGACATTCTTACACATGCTATAATTGATAATGGGTCTTGAGATCATTGTATTCTATGAAATGGGTCAGCCACAAAATATTGGACACACTTTGTACTTACATGAAGACCTGAGAATGAAAAAAAACATAGGACTAGGAAGTGGATGGGTGTTATGTGGTATGGGAAACAGGTTATTTGAAACAATAGATGATTTAGAACCAGATGTATGAGATGGTTGCCCAACGGCATGAATGGAGCTGATGCCACCAAGTAGAATGCCTGGAAATGACAACAAACTTCTATGTTTTTAACATGAGGGTTTGTTTTTTTTTTTATGAAAATGTAATATACCAAAATCCACTGAATTACATTTTATATGTACAAACTGTAAGGTAGGTAAACTGTATCTCAAATTATATTTTAAAACAAAAACCAAAAACTCTTTTTAAATAATCCCAACAGTAGTCAACTGTGATTTGTTCTCTTCCCATATTACCTTTTACAAGGCAGAAAAGAACAGATAGATACAAAACACAGATAGACAATTCACCCAGCAGCAAAGTCAAAGACACCACAATATAATCTCCATTTTCTTACAAACCTGGGTGTCTGGCAGCTCAAAATGGCACAAATGCTAACACTAAACAGTGCAGCTCTGGACACTGGTCAACATGGCCCTGCCCAGGGACTTGTTTGCCTGGGATATGAAATGCCAGACATCCCACGTGTGTATTATCAGAGCCAGTGGAGATCTCCAGCCTTCCTGTCTCTTCTCCCCATCTCTCTCACAAACTCATAATAAAATTGTTGTATATTTAATTCTATATGGCATTTGCTACTTAAGAGGACCAAATAGATGTCATAACTCCATCCAAATATTCCTTGTTGAATGATGTCATGCAGTGAGGCAAACTGGAGTTCTGGGCTAAAGCGCTAAACTGGCCAAAACCGATAGGATCAACTTTTGCAGACCTCTGCATACTAATCAAACAGTTATGACAACCAGAGGAATGCTAGAGGAAGGAAGCTGCTTAGTTTGAGTGCTCACAGATACTCTATCATATTATGTCTGATGCTGAGATATGGGACAGACTGTAGTCACTGGGACAGTGGACACAATGGACCTCAGTATATCCTAAGAGCAACTGCCTGGTTGTGTGGAGGGGGATTTCTTCTGGAGGCGCCTATTAAAATATTCAAAATATTCTGTTTTCAACAAAAACAAAAAGTGTAAGTGAGGCAGGAAAAGAACAGGAAAGTATAATACAAACACAGGGGGGAAAAAACTCTGAAGCAGTCCAGACATATGGACTTAAAGACTTTTAAAATGCTCAAAGAAACCAAAGACCGTATCTGAACAAACTTGAAATGTCAACAAAAAGACAGAGTTCTACAACTGAAAAGTCAACTGTTGAAATGCAGGTTCTCTAGAGGGGTGTGATGACTGTCAACCTGACAGGGTCCATAATTACTTAGGAGACAAGTCTCTGGGTGTGTCTATGAGGGAGTTTCTAGATTGAGTTAACTAAGATAGAAACCCGTCCTAAATGTGGAATACACAATTCCATGAGCAAGAAGGCCAGACTAAAAGGGAAAAGTGAGCTAAGCACCAATACTGTCCTCTGCTTCCTAACTGTGGATGTGCCATGGCTGGCTGCCTGGCACCCCTGCTGGCACACCTTTCCCACCAAGATGCTCTACACTCCTAAGATGCCTGTGCCAAAACAAACCCTTCCTTCTTTTAACACTTTTGTCAGGTGTCTGGTCACAGTTCTAAGGAAAGGAACTAATACAGGAGCATCCAGTCAGATCTGCACAAGTAAAAGGCAAAAATCACTCAACGCAGAGACTGGAATCACCCAGTCTGAGGAGCAGGGACAAAGAAAAAGGAATAGAACCTAAGAGACAGAGGGACACAATGGAGCACAACTACACACCTAAAATTCAGATCCCAGACAGAGTGAGATGGGAGAATGCGGCAGGTAAATATGTAAGGAGGTGAAGGCCGAGCATATCAAAGTCTGAAGGAAAGATAGGACTCTACACACCCAAGAAGCTCATAGCAGACAAGCACAAAATCCTCCATTTGAGAAAAAACAACAAAAATGAGATAAAGGGTTTTAACCCAATATCCTAAAAGATAAAAATGTTTAATTTAAAACATAAAACTGAGGGGGAAAATATCAACCACAAAATTAGGAACGCAGATATACACTCTATCAGAATATTAGCACCAATCAAATATAACTACAGAGAAAATACAGCCAAAACCCTAGATAAGCCTTCCCAGGCTAATCAGGATGCCCTATGGAATATTCACAGTGCACATGGTTCAAAGAGCAACCCTGTCCCCAAGGAAACAAAAGGACTAAAACCAAGACCAATAAAGCATCGGGGTCACCTGAAATAAATGCTAAGTAGTCCTTATCTACCAAAGCAAAGATCAAAATACAAACTGAGGCACAATATGTGGAGGAATATGTATGAAAATGCTCCTGTGTGAACATGAAGATAACCTGGCAGAACTCTTTAAAAGATGACAAGCTGTTCATTCCTGAGACTCAGCTTGTATTCTGCAGATGTATTCTGATGTATTCTGCCATCTGTACAGCTGTGGTAAAGCTGACCTGACTTCCCCAAAGTCACTTCCTCCCTGACGTCAGCATGCACCCAGGAAGCACCCCATGTCCTCTGGGACAAAAAAGAATGTTCTGGCTATCAACATGCTCATCTATCTACACTTTATCCTCTCCTAGACCACATTTACCCAGGTTTCTTACCACAGATATGTGCTTTTCCTTTTCTTTCTTTTCTTAAGACACAGGGTCTCTGAAAAAGTTTGAGGCTGACCTCAAACTCACTGTAACCAAGAACAATCTTGAATCCCTGATTCTCTTGCCTCTAATTTCCAAAGGTTGGGATTGTAGTGTTCTTGCTTTCTGTCAATTTAGCAAAAATTGATACACAGGAGCTATGAAAAGAAGCAAGTGTTCAGCTGGGTACCCTCAGCTATGACCTTAAGCAAATAAGACCACTCTCAGAGGAATGGTGTGAGGCCTAAAGTAAAAACATAAAAGCATCCTTAAGATGCTTAGAGTTAGTATTACCATCTTCACAAAGGTTCCAGAGTCCCTGTCACCCTTGTCACGATGCTTTCCCCCATCAGGACACAGCACAGCCCCAGCACAAAGAGCAGCGTCAATGAGGTCCAGTTCACATGGGGGCAAAGCAGGGCAGAAGGACAACTCCCAACAGAAAGATCATGTGGACTAACTTAATCCACATCATGTTGTACAGTTTTAAACGGCAGCTTGATGCTTCTCACTTATGACACCAACAGCACCCTTCTCACTCCAGCTGGTGGATCAATGATGCTTCATACAAGCTAGTCCCACATAAGAAAACCTAAGAGAAGCAGCAGCACTAGGACAGGTTCCACAGCACAGCCACGTTGTAGAATCTCATTAACTAGGTTTCCACAGCTGAGCTGTCTGCAAAGATCTGCTCACCTCAGAAGATGGGCTAAACCAACACATGGGCCTTAATGTTCCAGGAAACCCTCCCAGTCTCCTCAAAGGCTATATCCAGTTCTTCCCAACAAACTGACTTTACCACATCTGCCACAATTCCTGACAAAGGAGGCGGGCCTAGCTATAAAGCTTAAAAGCTATAAAAGTTTCAGACTTCCTTCTTGGTCATCAGGGAAACACAAACCAATCCATGGTAAGATGACTGACATTCCACAACAAATACAATGGTAATTACTTTTATAAAAGATGGAAGACAAAAATAAATACTGATGAGGATGTGAGGAAAGTGGGGCCTCACACACAGCTGGTGGGAATGTAGAACGATGCAGCCATGTACCAGAGTCTGGCCCGTGGTAGTGTCTCTGACTCTGTTGCCCGTGTGTGGGACTCTTCCTCCTACTGGGTTGTCACATCCAGCCATGGTATGAGGCTGAGCCCAGTCTTATATCGATTGGGCTATGTTCAGTGGATACCCCTGGGAGGATCCTTCCTTCCTTCTTCCCTTTCTTTTTCTTTAAGGGAAACAGGAAGGGTTGACCTGGGAGAGAGGGGAAGTAGGAAGAGTGACTAGGAAGAGTGGAGGGAGGGAGAATCATTGATGTAAGTTATGAGAGAAGAATAAAAGTTTAAAAAGAGCTTGGCCTGTTTCTTAAACTGATCCACCATTTCCACTCCCAGCTCTACAGTCAAGACAAATGGTGACACATATCTGTGCTGGAACTCATACACAGATGTTTGCTACTGCATCACTCAAAAATTCAAAAGGTAGAAGCAACCACAATGGTTACTCCAGCTGATAAGACCACACAAGAAGCAGTACTTTCTTCCAGACATTGTAATCCCCATTGGCAGCAAAGAAATGTAGCAACACACAGTGACCATCAGAAAATCACAGAGTTCAGACACAAAAGAACAAACACCAGTCTGTTTAATGAAATGTCTGAAAAGGGCAAAACAGAACACCAACTAAAGGACCAAAGCGCCAGGGTAAGAATTGTTGCTCTGTGGTGCAGGATTTCAGCCTGAGGCAAAGAAACTGTTCTGAAGTTAAATTACATGCTATTGCACAACTCCAAATATGTCAGAGACCACTATAAACTCTAAGTGGGTAGACTGTACTATGTAAATTATTGCAAGAAAACTGTTTCATTTTTAAAGCAGAAAGGCTAAGTAGAATGTGGTTCTAGAAGTCCCTTATGTCCCAGTGCCTATTACTGACACTACAGCTGGGCATTAGTGAGATGCAACCACCAGATTCTAAACCAGCAGTTCTCAACCTGTGGGTTGTAATCCCTTTGTGGATTGAACAACCCTTTCACAGGGGTTACATATCAGATACTTACATTATAATTTATAACAGTAGCAAAAGCAGAGTTTTGAAGTAACAACAAAATTATTTTATGGCTGGGAGTTACCACAATTTGAGGAATTATATTAAAGTTAGGCAACATTAGAAGGTTGAAAACCACTGCTCTAGACAAAAGCCACACCCTGCACAATCTCTGAGGCACACTCTGTCCTCCTTTCCCTTCCACTCACAAGGCACCTTCAGCCAGTAACAAGGACGGTCCCAACACCCAGATGGTGGCACATGGCCATAGCCTTACTATTCTCTGACTATTCTCAGGACCTAACAGCTAACCTGGGTTCATACTATTTCTGTGCGTGCTACACTGTGCCCCTATCCTAAAGCTCAGCTGCCATTCTATGTCAACCATCAGGACAGTACAGCTTCAGGTGCTGTACTAGGTGACGTCACACTGGGTGATGGCAACCCTCAAGAGTGAAAGGCGGTTCTAAAGACAAGAAAACCAAGTATTACCCGCGTCCTTGACTCTCCAAATCAGCACACAGGATTTACACAGCATGCAGCTACAATAGGCTAAAGAGGTTAATTGGTACATTATAAAGGCTGGCATGAGAAAGAAGCCTGAGAAATATGCATATGCCATGATGCCCTTACACAGAAGCACTGGTGTCCATGGCTAGTCACACTGAGGAACCCCACCAAATTTCAGTAGTCCTGAGGATGCAGAGCCATGCATTTCGGTGACTTACCCTCTGAAAGTCTCGATGGCAGCAACAGGCCTCGTCTACCCAGCTCTGCCAGTGCCAGACATCCACCATGCCATGCTTTATCCGTCTCCTGGAAACTGAAACCAGAGTCCTAAAGTCAACTCCATGCTTAAAGACCACAATTTTGCAAGAAACACAATCATATTCTGGGTCCATGAGCTTTGCTAAAACTACGTTAATTCTTGGCTAGACAAATAAGACACTCTAACCCAATCTGAACATAACTGCCACATCAGTGTTCCTCTTTACAACACCTAATAATAACGAAAAGACTGCTCAATTCAAGACCAGTCCAGAAGATATGTTCTTCTAGCTGGGCTGCCTCATCTGGCCTCAATGGCAGAGGATGAACCTAGCCTCATAAAGACTCAAAGTGCCAGAGTGGGAGACCAGAGTTGGCCCCCATCCGCTCAAAGGAGAAGGGGAGATGGGATGAGGAAGGATGGGGGGGTGACTGGGAGGGAGGCAATGAACAGGATATAAAGTGAAAAAGTTAAAAAAAAAAAAAGACCAGACCAGACCCATTCAACCATCTACATCATCAAACCAAGTCACCTGCCTGAGATGGTGTTCTGCTTACAGGACCACAATGCTCCAGCCTCAGCCTGCTCCTATCAGACATTAGAGGACATTAATAGAAAAGAAACAGGTGGATGCCTTTAAATGGCACCCACTGCTACTTGAGTGCTCACATTCAACATTACAAAACAGTTAAAATAAAATGGTTTCTGTGCCTCTAATCCCCTGGGAAGAAAACTCAGGAAGGGAAGAAGTTTAAGCCTATACTGCTAAGATACAGGAGATTCCATTCAAAGAACGAGGGGGGAGGAAAGGAGAGAGGAAAGGAGAAAAAGAAAGAGCATTCAAATATCTTTTCAAAGCATGGAGGTGTCAGGTTTGGCTATGTTCCCAGGTTGACTGTAAACTTGTAGGCTCAAGTAATCCTACCTCAGCCTTCCAAGTAACCAGGACTACAAGACCCAGTTTTGCACCCAACTAAATTGGGTCTCACAAATAACATTTTATATTTAAAACCAATGTGCCTATATACTCAAAAGTTCTCCTCAGGGTGTGACCTATGGTTATTACAATGTGAGCAACTGTTCTCAGACTGGTCAGGGCTGCTCTGAGGTTTCTGTATCTTGTTGCCAACATAAACGTGGAAATGCACATCACAAAAAAGCAAATCAAATGACAGGCTTTTACCTATTCTGGCTGAATTCATTTGACAGTAAAGGAATGTGTAGGGAAATCATCACTAAACTGTAGCGCCAACAGCCACTTTGTACACAAACTATTAAGAGAGGAAGAAGTCACTACTGTATTCAAGATGGACAGCATGGGGCTTATGTCAGATACAGCTGGCCTCCCACTCACCACAGCTGGTCTGACTCACTCATAATTACAATTTGTTAAAGTGCCAGGTGTCTTAGCAGGTGTCTGCTCAGAGGTTATGTGATCACTTCAGATCTCCAAGGGTTTGTTTTATTAGCTGAGGCAGAGTCTCCTGTAGCCCAGGCTGGTCTCAAGCTCACTATGCTTACCATGTAGTTGAGGCTGGCCTTGAACTCTTGATTCTCCTACCTCTACCATTCAATCACTGGTATCAAATATTCATCTTTTTTTCCCCATTTCTAAATCTTTGTGTCTCTCAGAATTTCAAATGGAGAGAAATGCTTCCTCACACTTTTCATTAAGATTCATCATCATAGTGAACTTGATACAGTATCAACACAATGATGACTCAAATATATAATTCCTAAACTCTAAGAGTGTCACTATGGCTTCAGGCCGGTAAGCCTGGAAAGCTGCTATCACCACTACAGATTCATGTCTGATAAAACCCAGTTTTCCATTCAACAGGGGCATAGAAAGCAACTGTGGCCAAGTGCTAAGGGCAAGCCATTATCTCAAATCTAAGGATAGGCTTCCAAGCCTAGGGATCCAGAGAGAGAAAGCACATAATGTTGAGATGCAGTGAGTGAGCTGGAGGAAGAGGCTGGGAGACTCAGGCCTCTATACACACCCAATGTCCTGACGCTCCATCAGCATGTTTGATCCATGTTGGACTAAGGATTCAAAATAAGTAACACCTTTTCCTCTATCCAGAACACAGGCACAAAAACAGGATACACTTTTATATTTGCCATCTATTAAAACAGACCCATAAGAAGGTTAAACAAGCTAGGGTCCAACATTAAATCAAGACTACAAGCAAGGAGGAAAAAACAGTCTGGAGAAGCATACACACTAGAACCCTGCAGCACTCCAAAGAGAATGGGTTCAGGATGCCAGAGAAACTGGAGGCAAACATTGGGAGAGGAGGAGGTACCTGGATAAAAAGTTCTAAGTGACCAGAGGGAATGTGCAGAAACACTCTAAAGGAGGATGGAGTCCCAGCCCTTCCTCAATCTGCCAGCACAAAGCCCAGGGAAAGGATCACCAGCATATCCATCCCATTAGTTCCAGGGAGGATCTCCAGGCACAAGGTCTAAACAAATAAGGCATATGCCCTCCTCAACCCACGACTTCCAAAGCCCAGACAGAAAGAAACTATCACACCCATAGGGACAATCACTGGGAAAGAAATAAAACCAGTGTCCTCTGAGTCCACAACACCAGCCTACCCATACTCCATCATATACACACGCCATTTTCCCCATACACTCAGAATGTCCAGAAAGGCTAAACTTCGGTTCATTACAGTCCAACTCCAAATCCAGGTCTCGGTCACTCAAGAGTCTCAGTAGCCGCTGGGGCTAGCAGCAATGTGAGACATGTATCCAGAAAATTCCCTCATTTTAAGAAGTTTTGCCACTCACAGTACAGGCCTAAAACCTTCACTTGAAGATGAAGACCTACATTTGGGTTCAACACTGACTGCATCTCTAGATTTCTAAAGGTTTCAGATATGATATTGAAACAACATATCAGACAACTGAAATTGCAAGCTTAACTTAAGGAAAAATTAGGCTTTGGGGTTCTAATAAATAGCTCAATTGAAAGAATATATAATAATACACAAAATCAAAAGGTTGCAGGTTTGCCTTTGAGAGTGATGACCCACCTGAAACAGTCCAACACGGACCCCACCACATCATCTGCCAGCTCTCTGGGAAGCCTTCCAGCCATCCTACCAATTCTGAAAAGGAAAAGCAATAGTCCATCAGCTGTACATGACCACCCTGAGTATGTTTCCTATTAACCCAGAGTAGGGCAAGCCTCGAATATGGCCCAGCAGCCATGCCCAGAACAAGGCAGGAGATTCTGTGGGCATGTGAGGAGGGCACACTGTCACCTTCTGCACAGTAATCTGGACACTGAGCCCATCAGTAATAAAAGCCCCTGAGTACTACTAGATAGATGCTGCAGGCTCCAACCTTGGCCCTCACCTACCTAGACTGTCCCACTTCCACAGGATAGCCCAGGCCTTGCACAGAGAGAAGCCAGAGGCCTGAAGTCAGGCCCAAGAGAAGGATCCTTCCAGCCTGTCTCATTGTGCATGCATTAGTCTATCCCTCCCAGCAAGACAAACTGGAGTAAGATACATCTACTGTTGGCAAAAATATAAGTTCCCATGGCAGCAGGCTTCAGCTTGTGGAGAGCTTTACATTTGTGATGCCAGGGAAACTTGTGACCAAGAAACAGCAGTGTCTCTCTGTATTTACAGTTGCCATACAGAGTTTCATCAATAACCTAAACATCAAATTTGTATTAGTATATTACTATTACTAATATTGGCCTCACACCACTTTAGGAAGCCTAAAATTTAACCTCAGTAATTGTTTTTTAAATTTTTGGGTTTTTTTTTTTTTTTTTTTTTTTTTCCTTTCTTTTTTAAGGCAAGACCTCACTATGTAGCTCTGCTGGCCTGGAACTTCCTATATAGATCCAGCTGGCCTTGAACTCATACTGATCCATCTGCCCCGGCCTCCTAAAAGCTGAGACTAAGGCAACAATTACCTTTAAGTGTACATTATGTAAAACAATAGTTCTATCATTTGAATATCTACAAAGTATTTATAACTCTCAAAACCCACGTAAAGTTTCTTAAGGAATGAAGCAGCAACACTGGCTGAGGCACACCTGTCCCTCACCTCTGGCACTCAGAACCCGGGATGTCCATACCTACCCTTTAGCTGCAGACCACCGCACCACAGTGTCTTTGTCCTTCAGCCCAACCAGTAGCTGCTCTGCAAGAATCAGGACACAAAGAACCATCAACTTATATAAAAACCTAATTCTCTTGCTTATACATAAACTCTCCCACCAATCCTGCACTTCCTATGTAAGAATACACTGTGGAATTATGTATCCTATGTAGTCCCAAGAATACATAGTGCTAAGAAACTTTAATTTTAGCCAGCCATAGGTTACACATGCCTCAGGGGCACTTTGGAAATCCCAGCACTCTGATGTGGGCATCCATGCCACTGCATGAGTATGGAGACTAGAGGACAACCTCTAGGAACTGGTTCTCTCCCTCTACAACATAAATCCCAGGAATCAAGCCTGAGTTTCAAGTTTGGTCCCTTTAACCTCAGAGCCATCTTACATGTCCAAGAGGTTTTATCTTAAATGCTATCCTGCAAGTATGAGCACATTGCTGGCATATATGTACATGTACCACGTGCATGACTGGTACCTGCACAAGTCAAAAGAGGGGTCAGATCCCCTGGAACCAAAGTTGCAGATGACTGTGAGCTGTCTTATAGGTGCTAGGAACCAAACCAGCAAGTAAACAGCTGAGCTTTCTCTTCAATCTTGGACCTTAAATTTAATTACAATGACTGTTTTTAATCACAGAAAAGGATATTTCTGCCACTTTCTAACAAGTGGAGACAACCCAATAGGACAATCAGCAGGGAACAGATGCCTCTCCAGGTAAATGCCTCCCCAGGTAAGCCAATAGGAGGTCAAAACAAACAAACATCTGAGAAGGCCTCCAGAGAGAAAAATGAGATCTGGGGTACCAGCACAGAGGCAATCAGAAGGTTATCCCAGGTCACACATCCCTGCAAGCCCAATATGTCCCAATGTTGGCCAGAGGAAAAACTCCAGAACTGACATGGGTAAAGGGTTCTGGTGGGAAAAAATAAGTCAGCAGACCCCATGAGTGTAATGCAGTATGCCTAAGGCAAGTAGGCAACAAGAGAAAGGAGCAGAAAACTCAGCCTGGACCCGTGGAATGCAAGGTGGCTTCAAGGACTCAGGATGCCTGCTGCACCACAGCAACCAAAGAAAAGAGTCCCAGAAAGCATCAAGGGTCAAAGGAAAGCCAAATACATGTTGAGTGCTGGGTACATAAGCAACAGCACTATGTTCAAGGAGAGGGTGGAGACAGCGGGTATAGACAAGTCTGTGGGAAAAGCACGAGTGGACTGAACACAGCAAGAGAGATGGCCGGCTGGCTTTGCTTGGACAAGACAAGAATATGGAGGCAGGGAACAAGAGTCCCATGTTCCAAGTCCACGTCCCTGGGAACACTGTTTCCCTGAAGACACTCAGGGAGAACAACTTAAGGTCAAGTTGCCGAAAGGCAATGTGGAGGGGTAAAGAGGCAGTGGAGAGCTGGTACTGCTGGATCAAGTGTCATAAGGTCAGTCAGTGACCATGTGCTAGATGAGGTATCAGAAGGTAACCAGGAGAGGAAAAAAGAGAGGGTAAACAGAGAGACAAGCCAGACTACACTGCAGAGGGAAACATGCATGCATCTGCTGTAGGATCCACTTACCTATCACAGTTTCCACCCCCTCTGGGACATCATAGTCTTCATCACCATCAGAAATCAAACTATCAGACAGCAGCTTCTGTTCACTCTTACCCGGAGCAGAGAGCTGCAGGTTGGCAGCCAAAGACCGACAGCCACGCTGATACCTATGCAGAACAAAACCATCTCAAGTTGGTAGATTCAACCTGGCCCTAAAAGTAAAAGTTTTGGTAACTGATATCATCAACTTAGCATCCCACAGAAACATACATGATGCCTGTGGAAATTTCATTCCATACAAACCTCAAAGAAAGCCAACCTGGCCTAGGTGCACGCCCTAATTCTGAAGAAACTTCTACAACAAAGCTTCATCACAGAAGGCAATGTCAAAGCCTGACCATAAGGTGCAAATGAAAGATATCAGAGCTTCACCCTTGTTCACAAGCAAGCGGCTGCCTTCTCCAGCTGCTCGGCTTTCTGGCCTTAGCCCAGACACAGGGCCCATTTTTTACCTGTAGGTCAACTACAGCTCTAAATATGTCTCCAACTTGCTTGGGAACAAGAAAAGGATAGCCAAGAAAAATGCAGCTCATGGTCACCACTGCACTACCACCTTGATTCAAGTTTTGACCACTAGCCTTGTCCAAGAGTCAAGCCTCCTCAGTCAGCATGCTAGAGTAACCAAAGCTTACCTCTAAAGTGAATTCAACAGGCAAGTAGCTTCTGTCTGGCTCTCTACCCTGTGGAGAGCCCCATGTGGACAAGACAGAATGATTCCCTCCCCAACAGAAAATTGCACTCTCTTCACCTCTGCCCACAGGCACTGACACAGTGTGAAGCAGCCACTGCGTGAAGCACTGCACAGGTCACTAGAGAAGCCGATATTGAGAAAGAACACAAAACTCACACACAGTCTCCCTCACACCCTGAGTATCCCCCACAATGAGAAAGTACAAGATAGGACCCAGGAAGATCAGAGGCGCTGCATGGGGAACTCAGAGCTCAGGTGATGTCGGGATCACTGGTAAATGGGACTCAGAGCTCAGGGGATGTTGGGGTCACTGGTAAATGGGACTCAGAGCTCAGGGGATGCTGGGGTCATTGGTAAATGGGACCAGTAGAAGATCAAAAGCTCCAGCTCTCACTTAAGATCCACATGAGAAGCAAAACATGTCCAAACTGCATCACCTGCATATGAGAAGAACCTGTAGAAAGTAGCCTAGGAAATCCAACAAGAACCTAAAAATAAAAGATTAAAAAGGGGAACTAGGCATGGTAATACATGCCTATCATTCCAGCACTTGAGATGGAGCCAGGAAAATCAGGAGTTCAAGGCCAGTCTGGGTTACATGAGACCCTTTCTCTACAAAAGTGGGGAGGAACAATTCTGAAAGGAAAAAACAAAAACAAAGACAATGGAAGAGAAAACAAAAAAAGGGGGTGAATTTAAAATTCAATATTAGCCAGCCATAGTTGCTCACCCATTTAATCCCAGCACTTGGAAGGCAAAGACAGAGGGAACTCTGTGAGTTCTAGGCTAGCCTTCTCTACAAAGCAAGTTCCAGGATAGCCAGGGCTACACAGACTGTTGCAAAAAAAACAAAATAAAAAATTCAGTCATATTTTGGATTGGTTTGGTTTGATTTTTGAGCAACAGAGTCTTCCTATGTAGCTCTAGGAGGCCTAGAATTCAACACGTAGAAGACGCCAGCCATGAACTTTCCTCCTGCCTCACAGGGTGATAGGATTAGAAGTGTGTATCAACATGCCTACCAAAACTTAATTCTATTAGTAATTACAGTACTATATGTGATTAAAAAACACAGACTAAACTATTTTTCCTTCTTAAGTTAAGGTTCCTAGTACCTGTGAGCATTAACTGGACACATCTGGTGCATCTCTGAGACCTCTGGACACATACACCAGCTCTAGGATAGGCAAGTCCTGTCCACCCAGCAAATGGCCTGGGCAAGACAGAAGGCTGCCTCTCCTACCTGCCATCCTCTCACCAGATCACCCGCCAGGGCTTGGGTTTCATTGGCTTCCACACTGTATCCATATACTATTGGCTGTATTTCTTTGGAAAATCTCCATGATGTTATGAGATCACTAGAACGTGGCTGTAAAACCTGACTGAAGTGTGCAATGAACATGTGAGGGATGTTTCAGTAAGATATCTCTACATTTCTCTGAAGTTCACTACACACTGGAAAACATTTTGACTAAACTTAAATAATTCTTCCCAAATCACATACATTAATAATCGAATGAAGCTCAGTAGTACAATACTTGCATTAAGCCCTGGGTTTAAGCTCCAGTACAAGAAAAATAATATTAAGAGCACCAACAGCAACATCAGCAGCACCTTCCAGACACGGTGGCACAGGCCTAGAATCTTAGCACTTAAGACTGATGCAGGAGGAATGTAAATTCAAGACTTTCCTGGGCTACACAGCAAGGCTCTGTCTCAAAAGGAAAAACAAAAGAAAAAGACAACAAAAAACTGTACTGGGAGGATTTAGAAGAGTCTGTATCCATCAGCAAGAAAAGACACTTCCACCAGCAAGAATAAACCTTCGACAGTGAGGTTTTCTCTGAGAGACTACTGAGGGAAAGCTCCTCCCAACCAACCACTGGCAGGTGAAACTGAGCAGCACCTTCGGGAAAAGCTTTTCCATTTCCACTCTAGCTTCAGCTACTCTAACTGAAAATACTGAGTCAGAAAATATACAAAAGGAAAACCATGCACGTCAAAACCAGAAACACTCAAGACACCAAAGAAAAAATGAAAGCAAAAGACAATGTTTGTTGTTCAGCCCACAGCCCTCACCTCCAGAGAAAAGTGCAAGGTCCCATGTCGAACTTACCTCCATGTGGCCACCTTTGGCTTCAGGAAAGTCAGCCCCAGCCTCTGGACAAGCTTCACACCAAGCTTGCGCAGCAAGGTGTGATTGCTCTCGGGGAGTCTGCATCTGTCGAGGCACTGGAGCACAGTGTCAGCTGCGGATGAGAACACGCAACTTGACGCGTCAGAAAGTAGCATGCATCCCTGAAACACACTGATCCCACAGGCCCAGGTAGGTGGCAGATAAACCACACTGAATCCCTGAGCGCTGGCCACAAGACCCCTTTTCTCCCCAGGTTACCTGCCAAGAACAGCCAGCATGAAGCCCACTTACTGTCCTCACCATGCAGCAAAAAGTAGAAAAAGCCCAGCGCATAGGGGAAGCCATATTGCTGCAAGCCTGATACAATGTCTGAGATACATAGGGACAAGTGTGGGCAAAAGAATCGTTCAAGTGAACTGGGGCTTCTGGAGCATGTTTACTCATGAACTGCTGACTCAGCAGACTGAGCCCAAGGGAGCATAATGAGATCTCTTGCATGAGACCCTGAGCTACAAAGGCCTCTCAGGGGGCTAAAGTGGAGCAGAAGAGTGTGATAATGACAGTCTGGAGAGAAAACAAGCCCAGGAGAAGAACACAGGGGTAGGTCTCTAGGCCTCTGAGACAGGACATGGACTAAGATAGTTGGGTTTATTAAATTAGATGAGTTAGCTGGGTGATAGCCTAAGATAGGCCTATTCTTTTATTCATTATTCTTCCTTTGGCAGGTCCAAGAAGTCCCACTATAAAGAGGGAAAGAAGTAATGGGAAGGGGATATAAAGTGATAGAGGAGGAAGGTGAGGCAGTGGGAGGGATGTGGTGATTAGAGGGAAGGAGATGATAAAGTGACAAGAGGAACAAGGTAAGGAGGGAATGGAACAGGTGTGAAGGAGAAATGAAATGGTGGGGTGAGAGGAGACAGGATGATGTGGAAGGGAATGAAACAATGGGGAAGTGATGCAGGAAAACACCATTGCTGTGGGCTCCTGGGTGACCTAGGGCCATGATTACTATTACCAGGCCCCTCCAGGATTAAGTTGCGGGGGGGCACTTAGAGTGTTGCAAAACCCAGAAATTTTCTATATCTCAAATAAGTAGAATAGTTTATCAAAGTTATACTAAAGAACACAAACAGAAAGTCAAAGAACTATGACAGTGTTCAAAGGCACAAAGCTACAGGTTCTTACACACTTGAGTTAAACTGTTAGAGTAGCACACTTGATTACATACCCAGGAACTCACAGACCAAACACATTCTCCTTCAAATTAATCTTACCATAGGGTAAACAGTCTTCACGTTTTCCATGCTTAAATATTTGAGCCTGAAAAAAATAGCATATTTTAAATTCATTTCTAAGTTTAAAATATACTCAAGTTATCAGAACAAACTCTGCATCTTCCAGAACTTTTTGCTGAGCGCACACCAACAGACACCAGGTAATGACGGATGTGTACAGCTCAGGACGGAGGAGTCGAGAAAAGGAATCTTCCATCAGGTCCCTTCGTAGCAAGAGTAGATCAATGGAGTCTAGTCCTCTGAGGAGCTTAGATTCTAACCTGTAGTGTGCGCACTGAACTGAAAGAGGTGGGAAAGTCTCATCAAGAGCTACAGGTCAAAGGATCCACACAAAAGTGAGAAGCCGCAGAAGTCTTTCCTTATCGCTCACTACCTTAATCAATCCAAGAGGGTCTCACCCTCTTCACCTCTCAGAAAACAGATTCCACCCTCTGCCACAGCTTACCACTGGGTCGGCTTCCTCCCAGGCTCTCCCTCCCTGTGATGGTGGCTGCACACCATGTAGTCTCTGTACACAGTACTATGAATGCATTTGGAGGGCAGCAGCCAAAAAACTATCTGAACTTCACCTGAACTAATTCTCTCACTAGCATACTAAAACACTGGTCCTCCTTCAATTATAACAGTGCTTCTCACAACTCCTAGAATTTGCTCTTGACATCCACACATGCTTTGTGACTAGCATGCACCCACATTCACACAAATACATGAATAAATATAAATATATGAATAAATGTATATATAAATGTTCATATATTTATATATATATAAGTTAAATATAAGTATATTTATATAACTGTATATGTATGTAGCTATATATATATGTATACATATATACATACATACATACTTTTTTTTTTTTTTGAAGAACACTAGTTCTCTTCCACTAGAACACTGGTCCTCCCTAGAATTCTGGTTCTTCTCACTGGAACACCAGTTTTTCTCTTTCTCTAGAACACTGGTACCACACTGATCCCAAAGATTTACACACAGGAAGCACACAAGCACAGGCAGATATGGTGGTTCATGCCTATAATCCTAGCACTTGAGAGACAGAGACAGGAGGATCACCACTAATTCAAAGCCACCCTGGTCTACAAAGCAAGTTTCAAGGTAGCCAGAGCTACATAGTAAGAATCCTGTCTCAAGAAGCAAACAGGCTAATAAAATATAAGCTTAAACACACAAATCATAAGCATTTAAAATTGACATAAACACATGAAATGGCATAAAAGAACACATATATACATATGCACCAAATGCAAAATCAGGTTCTGTCACTATGTAGTCATCTACATTGAAGCCTTCCAATTACACACACACACACACACACACACACACACACACACAGAGTCCTCCACAAAACAAACTATACACTGTAACCTTGGAGCTGGTTTGGCATCAGGAGTAAGGAAGGATTTTGATATTTAGAATCCTCCTACCAAGGAAATCCTAGTTGAAAAATTAGTGATTTCACTACTGAATTCTAGCTAACATTCAAGGGGAAAAAAAATAACACCCTACACAAACGCTGAGCCAACTGACTGTACAAAGTCACGTTCCCCCAACACATAGCCACACTTGTAACAGAAAACTACAACCAACATTTATGGATATCAAAAAAAAAAAAAAACCAATAATGTGCTATGTCAAGTTAACATAACAATAAATAAGAACACATGATCACTTTCCTGAGGAAAGGGCAATTGTAAAAAGAAAAAAAGCTTCTTATAAAGGGCAGCTAGGGGAGCTAAAGAAAGGCCCACTTAACCATTTCATTTTTCAACAGCCACATCAGGTGGTTCAAGGGGATCCAAAGCCTTTTCTGGCCTCCACATGCACTATACATAACAAACTTACATGTAGACATATACACATAATTTAATAATTGTAAAGTAAAAGCAATGAGAAAGATGCTGGAGTGGAACAGTGCATGTGGCAAAGAGAACTAGAGACTAGGCCACAGATACGGGAGCGCAGCGTGGAGGACCAAGTAGAGTCAGTCCTCAGGCAGCCAGGAGGGGGAGGAGGTCCTACCTCTGGACTCTACCCTGTGCCTAAGCACAGGATCACCCTGACTCCAAGCAACAAGATATTCCAAGATGAAAAATGGTTCACTTTCTGGGTTAAGTCTCCTCAAAAGACTTCTGTGATCTGTGCTGCAGCCAGAGGCCATGCTGATGTTGTCCCTGATCCAGCTGCCTCCGGCCGCCATGGACAGAGAATCTGCAGTGGTATTCATGACTGCAGACTCCAAACTGAGAATGAGTGACATTGAAGGCTTCTGTGACAACCTCCTTCCACTCCCACAAAAAAAGGGGTGCATTGTATGAAATTTCCAAATAATTAATAAAAAATATACTGGGGGAAAATCTGTTTCCTTTCTGACTTGTTCAGGTAGAATAAGTCTGATATCTACACTGATTATTATACATCTACCTGGAATACTCTGAAAAATTGTATAGTCTGCTAATTAAACTAGTTTGCTAATGTTTATATATATATATATATATATATATATATATATATATATATATATATATACATATATATATATATATATAATATTTAACTGGGATACCAACTCCTGGCATGTCACCTTAAGAAGCCACTATTTTTCCCAAGTCTAACACCAAAAAGCCTCCATAACTTTCGGAAACAGAAAACACATAATAAAGGTGTATAAGGACCTGCCCATATACAGCAGAAGTTCAGGAGGAGGAGCACAAGTTCCCAGAGGGGAAATACACTAGTAACCTAAGCTAATGGCTAACGAAGAACTGAAGACAAGCACACACCATGGCTTAGATCCAAAAGGACTATGCATAATGAAAATGCTGGAAGTAAACTCCAAAGGCAAAACATTCTCACAATCACTTGGGGATGGCAGAGCAGAACAGAGCAGAGCAGGACACTGGCCTTATTCACAGTAACAAAGATACTAAGGATCTAAGGAAGTCCAGTTACAGGAAGACAGTCTGACCACCTAACCAAAAAGGTAAGTGCAAGTACACATCGCCAACTACAGTGTGCAGCATCACGGTAAGGTAGAAGTGGGCAAGAGTAGGTGACAGGAAAAACAAAAGTTCCGGGTCCCTCTTGAAGGAATGCTGAGACAAAGGTGTTGCTAAGCAAGGACAGATTCCAACTGGGAAGTCATATGCTCAAAGTCGACTTACTGCGTGGCAGAGCACTGTGAAGCAAGGGAACCAGCAAGCACAGGGGCAGCACACTAGCCAGCCAGGGAGCAAAGCAGGAAGACAGCACCCCTGGCCTTGATGAGATCAGTCATATCCAAAAGAGCTTGACCTTTTAATTGGGTCATAATTAAAATGTTTCCTGTTTTTGTAATTTTCTACTTTTTGTTTTTGTTCTTTTCAGACAGAATCTCACTCTATAGGCCAGGCTAGCCAGAATTTCTAACACTGCTCCTGACTCAGCCTCCAGGTTGCTGGGATCATAGGCATTAGTCATACTATACCCAGTTTTAAAACATCTATTTTTAAAAAGTATGTGTTAGTGGTAATGTTTACCTACCATATGCAAAGCCCTGAATTTATTCCCAGAAAACACATACCGCACACACATACAAGCACACAAATAAAGAAGACTAAGTAAGCTTCCTCATCTTTATGGGGATAGAAAAGTCAGAACCAGCCTTCCCAAGAGAGGCTGGGCACAGTCGACTATCCTACAGCACAGACGACCACTGCCACAGTGGTTGGGACCAGACCTCATCTTCTTCCCTCGATCTGTGAAGAATGGACAATAACAGTACCCACCACAATGAGCCCTTCTAAAGTAGAGCTCCCTTATTTTCAAGCATATTCCCCAGAGAATAAAACACAGGCCTGGATTATAATGCTCCCTACCAAGTGAATACTGGCATATATTCCCTGTGCAAGATCTAATTAGGAATTATTCCCTAAAGCCACACTGGACTCTAACACTGATCAGTGCCTTGCAGTGGGTGAGAATTAACAGATAGGCCCACAACTGGACAATGTGCACAGAGGGACTTGGAGTGATTGATCCTAAAAGGGAAGTGTTTAGCAAACCCCCCAAGGTTTGAGAGGTTTGAGGATCAATGTGGAAAAAAACGGTAAGAAACCAGAACTGATTTCAGTGTCTTCTAGGCACAACCAACGGGGCTGACACGCATATGAATGCACAGAGACTGTGGTAGTTCATACAAGACCTGCACAGGTTCAAGCCAAATAAGATCCTGTCACTGAGCAGGGGGAGTGGACACAGTTCCAGCCCTAACCAAGAGGCTATTTGCAAGTGATACTCATTGACAAAGAAAAAATTAGTTTCTTTGTAAGGTGTCACTGGGCACATCAACCACACTCCAGGGCAGGCCACCATGCTCAGCGTGTTGACCAACACAAAACAAACTCAATGGGTTTTGCTGATCTGTGTGAGCTTTTTGTTCCATTTTGCTTGGGAATTCCCTGTCTTAATAGTTTTTTGCTTGTTTGTAATGGTTTCCATTTTTGTGCTTTTATGGGAAGTCTTTGGTTTTGTTTTTAAAAAGAGAACATAAAGTTGGGTAGCTAGAGAACACATCAAACATCATATATTTTTACATAGGAGTCATACATTTAAACCAACATCTCTCAAGCAGGAATCTGGAGCACAAGTAGAGACCAGAAAGTGCCAAAACAATCAGTTCCTGAACCAGTGGGTAAATAAGGACGGTCTCACCATGTGTGAGACACAAAACATGCCCAAAGAGAAATAAATGAGACCTCAGACATAAATGTAGCTTGCCTCTCTATAGCACCCTATCTAGAGGCGGGGGCCAAGTGGGTACAGTGGGTAGGTGATGCCCTGGCACTAGGCACATAGTCATGTAGCAGACTCCCACACCTGCAAATGCCCAGTCTACCTCCTACTATGCCCCAACCCCACCACCCCAACATGTAAACCAAACAAGAAGCATGGCCAGATAACAATCTACATTTTCATGAGCACAGCACATTTTCTTTCCGCCCTAACCCATTCTAGGGGTTTCAGGTTTGACTTCCATGGCCATACAGGTTCTGAGCACATGCTCAGAGAAAATCAGGAAGACAGCAACTCTCAATTATGAAGAAAGAGAACCTTCCCTTCCCCTAGGGGAAAGAAATGAACATAGGATTTTGATTTTTCACATAAAAGGCACCTTCACAACACTCAGGAGGTTGGAGCACGAGGACCACAAGTCTACAGCCAGCATGGGGCTACATTTAATTTTAAAACCTTTCTTCACAGTCCTTCCCCTTTCCAGTGCTGATCAGTGAGAGCGTCACTCAGCTTCAGAGAAACTTGAGCATTCACTCTGATTCATACACACACCCCACTTTTGTGGACACAAGAAATAGGAACTAACCTAAAGCCACCTGCTCTTCTGAAAAAGCACAGGCAGCACCAAGGCAATTACACCACCAGCAGTTTGGAAAAAACACCTCTCAGCACAGGAGGAGCAACCCCGTCTGTTTTTGTTGTTCTAGAAACTAGCCCAGTGCAAGGTGCAAACAAAACGAGTTTCCCAGTAATCATCCTAACCACCACCACACCTTTCCATTGCTACCCACCCAAGCTAGCTTCCCCTCCCTGGGGCATGCTCTCCAAGCCCGGCAAATCACAGGCTGAAGAGCCACACAGAAGCAAGTTCACCCTGCTGCCAAGCAAGAGGTGCTGGTTTGAGGCTCCCTGAAGGCACTGCCAAATTCAAGCCAAGAAAAGCAACTCCACCCCAAGCCCTTGGAGAAAGGTCCCCGAACTGGAGCCCAGGTGTGGCTGTCACTGAAATGCCAGGTCTCTAAGAAGCTCACCAATCTGAAACCTTGGGAGCACTGGCCAGCACTAGACCAAACTCAGAAACCTCAACATGAAAATGGCAGGCTACCAGGGCACTTTATGACAGACCCTATTCTGTCGTGAACACACTGCTGTGCCCACACCACCTCACAATGGGTTGGGGCAAACAATTCTTCCTGACTGTCTTAAAACACTGAGAAAATTCTCCATCATGAAAGGCTTGCCAAACCACTGATAGTGGAAATATAAGGCACTTTTAAACATGTCATACAAGAGATCAAAATCCAGGCAGAAAAAGATTGCCAAAACTCACACTACCATCCCAGAGGCATCCACAACAGCTCATTCCTGAATCCCCTTCCTCCAGCATTGTGGGGAAATCTCTTTCTAGAGAGTAGAGTCTAGAAAACTGAGGTCTAGCACCTCTACTGGCTTATAAAGAATAACAGTGAGAGACATCCTAAAGAACTCACTGTCCCAAGCAGAGCAGTAAGCTGACACTGGAAAGGGAGTGCTCGAATAAAGGAGTAGGACCCAGCTCCACGAACAGCATCTAGGCCAGAGACATCACCTGCCAAAATAGGCAGATTGCTGAAATCAGTTATCAATGCCCTTCCTCATAGCCCCAGCTCTTTAACAGTCCTATGACAATCACAAGCTGCACTGAACATTTCTAGTTTGAATAGCTCCAAAGCTGACTACCTCTGGGCCACTTCTGAACTCCTGGATCAGGCCAAATTCTCAGGATATAAACCACCCAATAGGCAGTTTCAGGTTTGACATATGCCAGAAACAAGATTTCCAGAAAAGAGTGTGTTTCCTTCCTTACTAGAAAAACAAAACAAGACCATCTTCCACCACACAACGAAAGAAATTACACACAGAAGCATTTCATACACTGGAAAGCTAAAACATCAAGTTCAGATTTGTTTTCATTTATTTGAAACAGGATCTCCCTATACAGCCCAAATCTGTCTGTCTCTCTCTCTTACACACACACACACACACACACACACACACACGCATGCATGCATTGTCTGTCTCTCTCTCACACACACACATTGTCTCTGTGTCTTTTCATATATGCAGTCTCTGTCTCTCTGTCTGTCTGTGTGTGTGTGTGTGTGTGTGTGTGTGTGTATGTGTGTTTATGTGTGTATGTCAGACTTCTATAGTCAGTCACAAAGCTAAGGAAAACAAGTGGTAGGACAACAGGCATGAGGTAAGGTTGTGACTTCAGGTGTCACAAGTGTACCCACGGCCCACAGAATGAAGGCTCTGGAACAAGGACAGAGAGCAGGAAACAAAGATCAAGAGCAAATCAGAGAGGAGATGTCAACAGCCAAGGCCTGAGGGAAGCATGTGAGAAGGAAGGCCAAGGAAAGTATGGGCAACTAGGCATCAATACCTGCCCATGGGCCAGGTGAGAGAAGAGGGAGGTGCAGCTGTGACATGTCCAACTGGCCAGTAGCAAAAGCCACAAGGCAAGGCTAAAGGTGGAGGGGGCTCCCTGATGGCCTCCAATATTAACCCAGCTCACACCAGCAGGTGGGCAGATAGCACATTCAAAGGGAAGAAGAAGAAGATGAGGCCAGAGCCTTACAAAGTCCCTTCCCTGCCAACTGTGGAACCCTGCACTGTACATGTACATACATGTTCCTACAGGGCTCACCTATGTAAAGTGCTGAGCCACATGAAACTAGAGACAGTCAGAGCTGGCTGTTGAGAGTCTACTCATTGCCCTGAGTCTACAGAGACAGCATTCTCTACAGACAGTGCTTCATCCTCGTCCTATCTGCCATGCACTTTCTCCACCCAAAACCTTCTTCTTCGGGCTAGCAAGATGGCTCTGGGTAGAAGCACTTGCTGCTGCCAAGCTTGAGTTCATTTCCCAGACCCATATGGTGAAAGGTGAGAGTTTCTTCTGCAGGTTGGCCCTCACATGAATGCTATGGCACATACATTACACCATACCCACAAAATATATAAAAACAAAGTGAAATGAAAAGCTACCCTGAGCACTAAGGCACAACCACCCAGACATTCTGCCCTTGCTATACTGAGCCTAAGTATCTCTAGAAACTAGGCTCCACAGAAGCCCACAAAGAGGCCAAAGTCCACAAGACCATGACAGGCTAAGCTCTGTCTAAAGAGCATGACCAGTGCTGATTGGTTAGTCTCCACACACTCTGAGGCAAGAGAGGTTTGTTACTTCTCTTCCAGATAAAGCAAGGTACCACACCTATGCCTCAGGCCACCAGGAGAGATGAAATTCAAGTATAGCTAAAGCCTATTTAGAGGCCAAAGCCAGAACAGCCTGGTCAGGCAGCTGAAGGCCCAGACAGAGCCATGTCCAGGACACTAGTTCCTCATGCCTACCCACATAGGTAATCTAGTCAACAGTCACTTGTACCCAGGGACCTGACCCCTTTCCTTCTCTAAACCACATGCAAGGAAAAGAAACACTCCAACACATGTCTGGTAGGGACTTCCATGAAGCACCTGGGAGGGCCTATGGATCCGAATACCTTTGCTCTCTTCAGTTTTAATACTATTGTTTGAGAAATCTCTGGGTTTTGCTGGAATTTTAAGGCTTTTTGTTTTTCTCAGTGCTAGGAAACACAGGGCCACAAGAATGCTGGTCTCTGCCACTGAGTTATATCCCCAAACTTTAGTCAATGATAAACTCTGAATTTTGAATTTTGTTTGTTTGTGGTTTGGGCGCAGTTTCTCTATGTAGCCCTGGCTATCCTGCAACTCTCTATATAGAATAGGCTGGCCTCAAACTCAGAGCTTCTGCTTCCCAAATCCTGGGATTAAAGGCGTGTATTACCACCCCTGCAGGCAAATTCTGAAATTTTAAAAATAGAAAAAAATTTTTAAATGTAACTGTGAAGGGGAGATGATATGTCAATCGATGGTAAACAAGAGCATCAACACAGGCAGCACCTTCCCTACCAGCAGCCTGTCTTTAGGAACAAACATCCCTTCACCATCATGACCACTACAAGAAATGCAGAGAAGCCACCGTGGTCAGAAGCTTCTAATCTGAAGACAAACCACAGGCATACTGTCAACCAATAAGCAAAAGTAAAGTACATTTAAATGATAATGTTTTATTTTAAAATGTTTTCCATCCTCAAATTCCCTCAATTTGCATTAATACTAATACTCAAGAGTAAAGGGGCCTTCCAGAGGCACGAAGCTGCCAAACACTTGTTTTCTTCCCACAAAAGTTAAGAATCAATGCTTCGAGAGGACGATGTATGCTTCGAGGGAAAGAAGATCAATCCTAGTTTCGATGTGACTTGTTCAGAGTTCACCTGTTTCGCCTAACCCACACTAATGAACAGGTGGATAAAAATGAAGCCAAGTGCATCAAAGGAGACATGCAATCCTGAAGCACAATACACCTGCAAGTTTCATCATGCACAGGACACCCAGCCCTCTGCCTTCAGGTCTGACAAGCCCATGGTGAAACTGCTCCACCCACTGAACCTAACTTCCTCCTGCCCTGGAGCCAGATCAGACCCAAGTGACCCTCCAAAAGAGAAAAAGAAGCCAAGGGGGAGACTGTGGAGACAATGCTGCTTCAAGTGGAAGCTTGGGGTTTGGGGGGGGAAGGTGGTGGCAAGTCAGGCACTGCGTCCTGGGAGATGAGACCACCATAGCTGTTGATCCAACGTAGTTTCATTCATCCACTTCCCAGGATTTCAGTTGTCTGCGTCAGACAATTGCTCACCATCCTCAGGGCAAATCTCTCTAGATAGAGCAGAGGTGCTGTTGCCAAACCACCAAAGTACTCTGCCCCAACGGCAGAGAAGTTGGGTCTCATCTCCTCCCTTGCCAACACACCCAGCTGGGGGGGGAGGGGGGAGGAGACTCAACTTTCTAAGCCTCTGGGAACCCTTTTTACACCTCAGGAGGAAGGAAAGAGAGAATTTCTCTCCTCAACACTGGACTTTAAAGATGCTCAAGTAATGGCACACGTCTGGCTGGTTTAAGTCACTAAAAGGAATCTCAGCCCACTGGCATAACTGGCAAGGAATGGAACAGCAACTGTCCTACAGCGTCTGAGCCCAACCTATGCCCCCATGCACCTCCCAAATAAGGGGAAACAGAAAACTTGGGAACTACACAAAGACACAGGTGATCAAAAGAGCAAAAAGGCAAAGTATGTAAAACTAGACAAAAAGTAGTCATTGAAGAATGCTCCAGGGACTTTGGCCAGGACCTCCACTCAGCCTTCAGTTAAAGCCCCACAAGTCAGCACCACCTCCCATAGGAGCCTACTTCACCTAAGCAGGAAGCCTGTTTACCCTGCCAACCACAATCTCTATTGCCATGGGCAGACTCCTGGAGCAGGCTGTGAATCTTAAATCCCCTCACACATACAGACCACTAGCTAGGCTCAATGATGTACACCCATGACCCTTGCTAAGAGAAGCTAACCTGAGCTATAAAGTGTGATCCTCTCACCATCCCTAACCCCAGAAAGAATGCAGACAGCTGAACAAAAACAATCTAAAATCAATCCCCTGCGATCAATCATGCCTCCCTTCCCATGTTCCCATATACATGCTAGATAGGTATAACACCCTTCCCTCAAGCACTACCATAGACTAACAGACTCTTGCTACATTTTGTCAGACCTTCCTGTATTCTCTCAATGTAAAAACTTCCAACAAGACTCTGCCGAGCCAGAGGTGTTAGCACACACCAGAAACCTTAGCACTCAAGAGGAAGGAGCAGGAGCATTAACACAAATTCAAGGCCAGCCTGGGGTACAAGTTCCAGGTAAACCAAGGCTATGAAGTAAGTGGGTAGAAAGCCAGGCATGGTGGCATACACCTTTAATCACAGCCCTCAGGAGGCAGAGGTGGATGAACCTCTGAGTTCAAGCTCAGCCTAGTCTACAGGAGTCCCTGTCTCAAACAAACAAACAAACAAACGGGATGGGTATGGAGGGGGGTGTGGAGAGCAGACAGCTATTTCTAATTTTTATTTTATTTATTTTTTAATTTCTATTTATGGGTATATGTGTGTGCATCTGTGCATTTATGCACATGTGTGTAAGTGCTCTCAGAAGCCAAAAGATGATGTCAGATCTCCCAGAACTAGTTACAGGGAGCTGTGTCCTAACATGGGTGCTGGGAACTTAACTAGGGTCCTCTGGAAAAACAGGAAGTGAGCCATCTCTTGGGCCCCACAAGTATAATTTAAAAAAAAAAAAAAAAAACTTAAAAAACAAAATATTAAACTATTAGGGGGTTGGGTAAAGCTAGATGGTTCAGTGCTTGCCTATGGTTCGACACCCCAGTACTACCAAAAAGAGGTGGGGTGGGGGGAGAAACAGAGAAAGAGAGAGAAGACAGAGGATACTATGAGCTGAAGAATACAAAACACCTCTCAGTACTATCTGCTGAGTTAAATATCTATTATCGTATACAAATAGAAAAACACTTACTGATACATACCCAAAATAATTGCAAACAATTAAAAAAAATAAAATAAAATAAATTAAAAAAAAACCTCTTGTATGTTCCCCAGTAGCATTAATCACAACAGTCAAAACCAGTCTCATAATGTAACATTTTCTGGCCATAAGAAAGGCATGAAGAACTAGCACATGCCACAGGGTGGACAGACCTGATCGACAATGTTCAGTGTAAAAAGCCTATCCTACACGATTCTGTATGTGCAGAATGTTTAAACATTACCTCCATGTGCAGCTCAATGGCCACGGGCCTATAGAGTATTATGTGGTATATGGAATGACACACACTGAGGAGAAACAATGGGGGCTAGACAACGGGGGCTATACAACGATCCATCTGAAAGGACAACATCTTCATAGCAAGAATATCACAGACGTTAAGCTGCTGTACCAGAGCACAGCAGAAGCACAGGACTGAGAAACTCCTTTTCCCAGGTCTCCTTCCGACGTATTTTTAATAGAAGAACCCGGAAGGCAATGGCAATATCACTGAAAGTAGAGATGCCAACCATTTCTCATTCCCACAACCAGGATATACACACAGCTGCACAAGCAGATGGAGAGTGGGTCCAGACAGCCTCTACCTGCCTTCCCATTCCAGGGCACCTACCTGGCCCTGACACCTCCTACCCTGCATGAGGACCTGTATCAAGATGTGCAGAAAGCCAAACCTAAGAAGACAGTAGGACTGGTTGGCTTCAAACTGTCCCAAAGGATCCTACTTCTAAGTGACCTGTCACCTTCCTCTGCCTCCAGACAAAGACAAGAACTACTCTCAAATCTCATCCAGTGTAATCAAAGAAAAGCAAGGAAGAAGTTTCTGACTCTGGAACCTACAGTTTCAGAAGGTTATTTGCACCCTCCAGAATGCCAAACCCTAGAGACTAGGGCCTTATAGAGCTATCCATGCCTTCATGCAAAATACTATCAATACCACAGCCTCAGAGAGCCTCTATAACCTTGTAAACACTAACCCTAGAGACAGACTTGGTGAGGCACCATGACCTTCTGAATGTTGACCATCAAAACCTTAGGGGTCCACCTATGACCTCCTGAATACTAGTCCAGGAGCTTCCTAGCCTTATTAACATGGCCATGTCCTCTCTGTAATTTCACACCAGAGGTTTTCTTCTTGTCAGCACTAAAAAGCCACACAAGAGACAAGGAGAGAAGACCAGCAATAGGCAGGATGGGTACAATGGGCATCTCCAGATGAGTCCCAGTGTCTGTACTTAAATTTGGGCACTAGAAACTTTGTAACCCACATATCCAAACAGGTTTCAAGTCCTCTGCCTTCTTTCACTAGGGCTAGTTTTCACTAACTGCTTTACAACAAAACTAAAGACTGCAGTTCTGCAGGCACCACTGCCCTCTAGTGGTGAAGCTTAGTACTTCAGCTCTCTTCTGGGAGACACCACGCCAGTCCAGCCTCACACACTAAGCAACACAGTAGTGGGAAATGAAACCACAATCTTGTAATGCAAACTAATCCCACCATGTTCAAGTAATTTGAACACAGAATAAATGGGTTGTAGACAAACCAGCAGTTTAGGCACAGTGCCAATTCCACAAGCTGTCCCTGGGGCAGTGCTTACTTACCAGGGCCTGCAGCATCCCATCCATGGTAATGACACCTTCAATGGTCTGGAAGGAAGAGTGGGCCAAGGTACAAAGGATCCAGTCCAGAAAGCTAGCCATCTTTCTCTGCTTGACATCAGGACGTGTGATAAACCTACAAGGGAAAACAAACAGAGGAGATGCTCACTAAGACGCCAATGCTGACAGCTCACCCACATCTCACCACCTATCACACATTTCCTTCCAGTCATCTTAGATTCCTGAACAGGTCAACTGCCTGCATACATGACGGACTGACTGACACCTGACACACACAAACACACCTCTCTCTCTCTCTCTGTGTCTCTCTTCTCTCTCTCTCTCTCTCTCTCTCTCTCTCTCTCTCTCTCTCTCTCTCTCTCTCTCTCTCTCTCTCTCTCTCTCTCTCAAACCAAGCTGCTGACCACCATGGTCCCATGGTCCAGCAGCTGACGGACTATCAGGATTTCTCAAGAGGTCACTCACAGACCTCAACCACCCTGTTCCTTCTCTCCTGGGTCCCAGCAGCTTCACAAATCAATAGGCATCTTTACCCCTACCACAGCCAGGGAACATCTACCTGCATCTCAGCCCTGACTCCTTCCAAGTATATCCCTTAATCTCAAGATATATCCTCAACAACATAATCCAACTGCCAACCCCAACCCAAGAAACTTTCTCTTCCACAACCTCATGTTGCACAAGCCTGTTTCCTTCCACCCAACATCCAGCTGACAATCTGAACACAGACCTCCAACTCAGCGACTCTAGACAGATCCTATAATGGAAAAAACACATGAAAGAAAGGAAAAGGAAGGGAAGTAGAAGGGGAAGAAGAGGGGAAAAAAAGAGGATGGGATGGGAAGCAGAGGGGAGGGGAGGGGAGGGGAGGGGAGGGGAGGGGAAGGGAGGGGAGGGCAAGGGAGGGGAGGGGAGGGGAGGGAGGGGAGGGAACTAGAAGACAAACTGAAGAGAGGAGAACAGAAGGAGCTGCTCTCCCAAAGTCAGCTCAACAACAACCTCAAGGGGACTTCAACAGGAGAGCTGAACAAGAAGGAGCACAGTGGGAAAGCTCTGTGTCAGGGAAAAGGAGCTAACAGGATATGCACAGCTCTAAGTATAGGGACCAGGTACCAAAGGACCTAGGCAGGCAGGCAGCAAGTTTGATGGATGTCCTGACTACAGTCTCAGGTAGGAACATGAACACAGCGATATCAGCAGGTAGTCGGAAGGTAGCTCCTTCAGAGTAGTGGAACTGTATGCCAAGAAGGGGAGCTATAAGTCCTGAGAACAGAGGGGTTCACTTTAGGGTATTCTACATGCAATACCCATTAGGGAGTCTTATGAAGCACCAGCCAGAGAAAAGTCAGGACTGGAATTCTGACATCCACTCGCCCTCTAGTGCCCTGACCACCTACACAAGAACCAAAACCAAGTCATCTAGAGGGCCAGTTAGAACTACATCCACTCTCTGGGTAACAAATCCTCTCATCACATACTGGTTGGTATTAGCATACAGGGCTAATATCTGGACAGCTGGCACCCTTCACCATCCCATGAGTAAAGACTCACCTCCTGCAGGTCACACCTTGTAAGTCATGCTCAAGGGTTTAGATTCCCTATTTCCATGCAACATGGTTCAATTCTTGCCTAACCTCAGTGATCACCTGTTCACTCTAGTGGGAGATGACCAAATCCTTTCCCTAAGCAGCAACTACACAGTCCAGTAGCTGTCTTCTACCTTTATCCCACCAGGACTCATATGCAGATTTGCCCCTTAGCAAAGTACAGTATTAAGCATTAGAAAAGCGTAAGCACACTTGCTTTTCTACGCCCTACCAATTTGATAGCTAAAGACAAAGCAACATGGAGCCAGCCACCAGTAGGCCAAGCTGTAAAAGCAGCAGAGCATCCAGATTCGCTGACAACTATAAGAGAGATGGAGCCATAAGACTGGTGATAACTAGCAACAGGAACTAGAATCAACAAAGGATGGCTGCCTTTGAACAGCAACAACTCTAACAGCACCATCATACAATAAAAGGCAGCTGAACAGGCCAAGCACATGGCTGGAGCAAGAATGATAGCAAAGGTAAAGAGAAGACAAGAGCAAGGAACTAAGACTTTAGACAGAGGCTGTTTAAAACCAGAAATGAAAAACTGCAGGCTCTAGTGTTCCTGAGAACCATCACAGCTTTAGTCCTAGGGTCTCAAACTACCCAGGCCAGAGAGCTTTAACACTGAACATTACTAAGCACTTAGGAATCCCAATACCTATGCCTGCACACCAGCTGCTGCCAAGGAATGAGGGTACTCATAAAACTAAAGGTCTAGTGCCTTTGGCTTTCTCAGGAACTATAAGGCCTGTGGAACTAAAGACATGACTGTCAGAAGCTTGCACAAGATGACACCACCTGTTTCTGCTTCTGCCTGTTTATTTCTGCAATTGATGCTACCAAATGCTAAGGTACACAAAAGATACCAAGACCAGCCATGAAGCTTTTCACTGCCTACCTGTGAATTCTAACTAAGAAGAGGAAGAGACCCCCAGCCAGCTACACCAGGAATCCCAGTGGTTGGACTGACTAGGACACAGCCTTAGAGTGAAACAGCAAAGAGGAAGTAACAATCCCCACTCTGTAAAAATCAGTATATAAGTACATTTCAAATTAATACATAATAATAAAGATCCGTGGACATACAAACATCTGCAAAATTATTCTAGAACTAGTAGTTAGTTATTAGAAGGGAAACCCCTCCTGATGCAAACTCTATACTAGTGGTTCTCAATGCTTTGAATCTTTAATACAGTCCTCATGTTGTGGTGACCCCAACTGTAAATGATTTTCGTTGCTATTTCATAACTGTAATTTTGCTACTGTTATGAATCATAATGTAAACACCTAACATCCAGGTTATCGACTATTCAATCCCTGTGAAAGAGTTGTTCAACCACCACAGGGGTCACAACCCACAAGTTTAGAACTCTGCCCTATACCAAAAGAAATTCAAGGTGAAATTAAGTCTGTGTTACCACAATGACAAACAGAGAAAAACATAAATGATTACTTGTTAAATCTCTTAATAAGTTAAGATTTTGAGCTTCGACAGTAAAAAGACAAATTCCAAAAACAGATTTGACATTAAAGTTAACAAACCATAGTGTAAGTTTTCACCTCTCCCTCTGCTCCTCCAGACCCAATCCCTCAGTCTCTCCCCCAGCTCTGCAGCAGGGGTTCTCCCTGCCCCTCTCCCCATCTCCTGCAGACCCCACAGATCTTATCCTCCTAGCCTCTGTCCCCCAAATAATCACTTTTCCAACCCCTCAACACCAGCAGGTACCCCCCTGAAAACCTTTCCAGGGAACCAAGTAGGTTGAAAGCAGATCTTCACCTCTTACCCTGTTACCCCAGATTCAATCCCCCAGTCTCATCCCAAGTTCTGCAGCAGCCTCCCCGCCCTCCCAAGCACATCTCTAGTAGATCCCACAGATCCTCTCCCCCAACCCCCATCCCTCCCTCTGTTGCTTTTTCCCAGACCCCAATTCCAACAGGCTCTCCATGATAACCCGCAGGCCACAACTCCCAGAGAACCAGGTAGGCTGTCTGTAGATCTTCCCTCTCCTCTGTTCCTCCTGATCCAATCCATCTCATCCCCAACTCTGTTTTAGACATTCTCAGGTGACCTTTCTTCATTATCTACCCCATTCCAAGGAGACAACATAAGCAGATACTAATTGAGCACTATGCTCTCCTCCCTCTTGGGAGCCCTTCAGACCCCTAGTCTATCTCTGTTCCTAAGAATCAGTTCTCCAATACCCATAAGCATATTTTACCTGGAACCCCACGCCCAATGGCCACACCTAACAGATCATTTTATGTAGGGTCTTGCCAGGTAGTGGTGGTACACACCTTTATCAGCTTGGGAATAAGCATTCAAAACATCAGCATGAGGGAGACATTTCAGATTTAAACCATTAAAACAAAACAAAAAAACAATTCCTCGTGTTTCTCCTCTTTCTGTTTTAATTACTATATAATCTCTGTAACATGACTGCTTATCCTTATACTGTAGGCTTCTTGGCGCTGTCCTCCATTAGCATGAACAGTGTCTGTGGGATGGATTTCTCAGGTGATAGTCACCTATAACTAATAAACCCAGCGATAGAGAGGAAGAAGCAGGCAGGTCTCTGAATTCAAGGCCAGCCTAGTCTACAAAGTTTCAAGACAGCCAGGGCTACACAGAGCAATCTTGCCTGGGGGTAGGGGGCAGCCTAAGACCTAAAGATCAAACCAGTCAACACTAGAGCCCTGTGAAGGAAGAGACCCACCCTTAGCTGAGGAACTGTTGACTGTTGATGGTGATAAGTCTCAACACTCTCAGCAGCATGGCCCATGGTAGGTCACTCATGCTCCAGTGCCTATCGACCTACGTCCAGACACACACAGGCACACACAGACATACAAAGGCAAACACAGATACACAAAGGCACACACACAGGCACACATAGGCCCACACAGGCACACACAGACACACACTGGCACACACAGACACACATAAACTACGCTAACTGAACTCTGGTTAGAAACAAAACCAAACAAACCAAAGACATGAAGTTGTAAAGGGTTGGTTGGGTAGAGGGGTGTTTCCCAGAGAAGCCAGAGGTGGAAATGAAGCACAGTAGATATCATCTGAATAAATACACTCTGTTCTTATATGAAATTTTCAAATATTATTTATTAAATAATTTTAATAATAATTTTAAAACAAAGGTAAAAATGAAAGTCAAATAGTAATTTGAAAAAACAAAAAGTTATAGGAAAAGTCAAGTATGGAAGCTCCCAGCATCTGGGAGACTGAGGGAGCTAATAAGTAGACCTGTCTCAGAAACTTGAAAACTAAAGTGTATAGGAAGCACAGGTTTAAAAGGACAGCTAATAAAAGAAGCACATGTGTTTCCAGAGTCACAGACGGAGAAGAGCACAAAAACGCTGCTGGCAATCAGTGTGGTAGAGCAGACAGCAAGCTACTGGGCATAGGCCACTCTCTACCATAACAATGACTATGGAATACAGGTGTCTCAGAACCAAGTAAACAAAGTCAGAGAGCACCTCCGGAGCTATTTCTAGTGACCATGTCAGTCTACTCAAATGCCCTGGGTACCTGCTCCCTCGAGCTCAGGCCAGTGTCAGCACTGCACACGTGCAGTCTCCAAGTCTGGCAATACCCTGTCCAGGGTGGATACCAGCTACACCAAATGAAACACTTATTCTTACACCTCAGCACAAAATGGCACTGAGGCTCTGGTGCTCCAGGTTATGGCTTTTCCTGTAGGACCCTAAGGCATGAACAAAGGTTTTAAGTGGTACCTTCTGAAGCCTACAGATACTCCACAGAGTAAAGCTTGGCATGACTCTGTCACCATTAGTATGTCTGGTAAGAACAAACAGCAATACAGGGTTGGCAATGGGGCTGGTAACATGGTTCAGGAGGTAAAAGTACTCAAGTACACACAAACATACACACACGAAAGCAAGCATATATGCATATGCAGGCAATGATTAATTAAATGTAATTTTTTACTAAATGTAACTTTTTAATTTTCAAATAGACAACAGCTTTCATTTAACAAAGTTGACAAACATTTACAAAGCCCTACCCAGCTGGCAAATATTATAAAAGGGAGCCTTTAATTTACTTAACCTTTGCAGTGACTATACTTTAAGCCCCTAAAAAACACTAGCTCCACTTACAAGAATTCATGCTGAGAAATCAGCCAGAACAGTGCAGTTTTATGAGAAGTATTCAAGAATGTCCATGCTCATCTTGGTAACCAGCAGTAATATATATTCACACCCATGTCAGAAAAAGATAAAGGGTTCTAGGGACAGTCAAGGGTGCAGTAAATCTGCCAAGTAGAGTGGGTAGTCACCAGACACGCACCAGAATACATACCTCCCAGAGCAAGAAAGAAGATATGAGTTATTCTTCAAAATGAATTTATTCTTTAGTTAAGGTTTGAATCTGAAATGTCCTGAAAGATCATGTGATAAAAGCTGCTTGCCAGCTGAGGGGGCTTCTCAGAAGTGATTATCTGGACTTTGAGAGCTCTAAGCTCCGTAGAGTCTAATCTATTGATGGGCTCATAATTTGATGGCACTATTAGTAATACATGCTAGCCTAGTTGGAGGAAATACATCACTTAGGATATTCCCTGAGAGGGTTGTATTCTGTCCCTGTCTCTGTGTCCATCCTTCTTCACTTAGCAGATACCATGAGGTCAGCAACTCTGTCCCACCCTCTCAGCTATGTTCTGACACAGCATAGACCCAAAGTGTTTGCTCCTACTTCATAGAGGTGGATTAATGACTAAGATGGATTTACCATGGAGTAAGACCTACAAAACTATGAGCCTAAATAAGTCTGTCTTTCTTTGCCTTTTCTCAGGTATTTCTCCACAGCAATGAAAGATAATTAACATATTTTATCTTTTTTATTAGATATTTAATGTACTTACATTTCAATTGTTATCCCCTTGCCCCCTCCCATTCCCCTTCCCCCTCCCCTTGCTCCCATGAAGATGCTCCCACTCCCAATCACCCACTCCCACCTCATTGCCCTGGCATTCCCCTACACTGAGGAAATGAGCCTTCAAGGACCAAAAGCTTCTCCTCCTACTGATGCCAGACAATGCCATCCTCTGCTACATATGTGGCTGGTGCCATGAGACTCCAAGTGTATTCATTGGTTGGTATTTTAGTCCCTGGGAGCTCTGAGGGGTTTGGTTGATTGATATTTTTGTTATTTCCGTGGGGTTGCAAACCCTTTCAGTTCCTTTCTCTAGCTCCTCCATTGGGGTCCCATAAGCCTCAAACACATGGGCACAGGGAGAAATTTCTGAACAAAACACCAATGCTAATTCCCTAAGATCAACAATGAACAAATGGGACCTCATGAAATTGAGAAACTTCTGTAAGGCAAAGAACACAGTCAATAGGACAAAACGTCAACCAACAGATTGGGAAAAGATCTTTAGCAATCCTACATCCCACAGAGGGCTAATATCCAATATATACAAAGAATTCAAGAAGTTAGACTCCAGAGAATCAAATAATCCTATTAAAAAATGGGGTACAGAGCTAAACAAAAAATTCTCAACTGAGGTATATCAAATGGCTGAGAAGCACTTAAAGAAATGCTCAACATCCTCAGTCATCAGGGAAATACAAATCAAAACAACCTTGAGATTCCACCTCACACCAGTCAGAATGGCTAAGATCAAAACTCAGGTGACAGCAGATGCTGGCGAGGATGTGGAGAAAGAGGAACACTCCTCCACTATTGGTGGCATTGCAAGCTGGTACAACCACTCTGAAAATTATTCTGGCGGTTCCTCAGAAAACTGGACTTAGTACTACCTGAGAACCCAGCTATACCACTCCTGGGCATGTACCCAAAAGATGCTCCAACATATAACAAGGACACATGCTCCACCATGTTCATAGCAGCCTTATTTATAATAGTCAGAAGCTGGAGAGAATCCAGATGTCCTTCAACAGAGGAATAGATACAAAATGTGGTACATTTATACAATGGAGCATCCTCCATTAAAAACAATGACTACACGAAATTCTTAGGCAAATGGATGGAACTAGAAAATATCATCCCAGGTGAGGTAACCCAATCACAAAGAAACACACATGATATTCAATCACTAATAAGTGGATATTAACCCAAAAGATTGGATTACCCAAGAAACAGTTCACAGACCATATGAAGCTCAAAAAAAAGACCAAAAGCTGGATGTTTCAGTCCTTCTTAGAAGGAAGGACAAAATACTCATGGGAGGAAATACATGGACAAAGAGTGGGGCAGGGACTGAAGAAAAGGTCATTCAGAGACTACCTCACCCAGGGATCCATCCCATATGTAGCCACCAAATTCAGTCATTATTGCTGATACTAAAAAGTGCTTGCTGACAGGAACCTGATATGGATGTGTCCTCAGAGGCTCTTCAAGAGCCCTACTGATACAGATAAGGATGCTTGCAGCTAACCATCTGACTGAGCACGGGGACCCCAATTAACACTTTTATAGTTAGAAAGTTGTCATCTTTTCAGACCTTGATAAAGCAGGGAATAGCCTCCCTTTGGAGATTTTCCTTCCCAAGTGAGGAGCCCTTAAGAGGTCTTACTTAGCAGGGCATCATGGCACATACCTTTAACCCAAGCCTGATTCAACGTGGTCAGTTCCAGGACAGCCAGAGCTGCATAGTGAAACTCTGGCCTTGCCAATTCCAGGGGAGGAAAGTGCTCCTCTCTTGTCTTGAAGGACACACGCCTCATCACTGGGTCGTGCTTTCTAACATATCATCCAGGTTGTAAACTGCTCAAAAAGTGTCTCTTCCCAATTTACGGGGTGAACAGCTACAGCCACACCTCACTTGAGGATCAGCCATTATCCAATCTAAACAACCACAAGATTTAACAACCAATGCTCAACTTTCACCAGTTCAGAAGGGAAAATGTGGACATTTCTAGCTTGGGTACCTATACATACATTTAAAATTACATCATGGGCTAGAGATATGGTCAGTGGTTAAGAGCACTGGGTACTCTTCCAGCATACCCAGGTTCACTTCCCAGCACCCACATGATAGCTCACAACTGTCTATAATTCCATTTCCAAGTGATCCAATACCCTTGCACAGATACATATGAAGGCAAGACACCAATCGGTGCTCAAAAAACAAAAATAAATCTAAATAAAATAAAAATCACATAATTTAGAATCCTAACATCTCCCAGAAGTCATAGGTTGCTAAATAAAAATCTCAATACACACCTTTAATCCCAACACTTAGAGCAGAGGTTCTCAACCTTCCTAATGCTACAAACCTTTAATATAGTTCCTCATATTGTGGTGACAACAACCATATATATTTTTGTTGCTACTTCATAACTGTCATTTTGCTACTGCTATGAATCATAATGTAAACATATGATACCCAGGATATCTGATATGTGACCCCTGTGAAAGGGTCATTCACCCTCTACCTACATGTTGACTTAGAGAAAGCCAGATGTATGTGAACTCAAGGCCAGCCTGGTCTACACATCAAGTTTCAGGACATCCCAATACGACAGCCTAATACCAAGTCTGGGATATTGAGCTGTTGGCCAGAAGAATCCCAGAGACCCTAAGAACAGCACACTATTGTCATTGCTCTTGGCTGTCCACCAAAACTTTGATGGTAAGACCCTATTGCTGAAGACACCACACACAGTAATAACAGAACATGGAGAAATTAAGACTGTATTGACCAGAAGTTTCCTCACTGTTGGCCATGTTCTTTAGCACTACAAGTCACTGTGTAGGTTGCTGGGGATTGGTGGGAGAGTCACCAACAATCTCACCCAGCCTTGAACCCTGAGAACTATAACACTGGCCAGAATAGCAAGCTCTGCACATAAGTACAATAGTGATGTTCGTTACTGTTGAAACCAGCTGCTTTCTGAGTGTAATTTAAGGCCTAATCCGCAAGAGGAAACATATGCCCAGTACTGTAAACCTGGTCACTCTCCTCTCTCTCTCTCTCTCCCTCTCTCTCTCTCATACATACATACACACACACACAGTGTTTGTGTTTTCTGGACATGACCGGACCACTTCTTTCATGAATTCACAGTAGCTACGGCTGCCTACATAAATCAAGCCAGTCAACATTATATCATGAAGGAGGAAGGAGCTCATGAGTACCAACATGTAAATAAGGAGCTAAAGACAGCTGATGGCTCCTAGATAAGAGAAAAAAAAAAATCAGTCCTCTTTAAGGGTGTGGACCCTATTCTAGTGGATTGCCAACACACTGGACTCCATAAGCTTGTTGGTGTTTATTTTTTTAAAGGATACAAAGTGTGTGGGTCTGTAAGTTTTGCATATCAATTTCCTCCCAGATAAAACCAAGTATCTCAAGATACAGAGTATTAGGGTTGGACAGATAGCTGAGAAGACCACTGACTGTTCTTCCCGAGGACCTACGATTTCATTCCCAGAACCATCTGTAACTCTAGTTCCATAGATTCAAAACCTCTTCTGACCTCCACAAGCAATGCACAAACACACACACACACACACACACACACACACACACACACACACACACACACGGTACAAAGACACAAAGTCACAGATGTATGCAAAACACCTATACACATAAAATACAAACTGAACAAATCTTGGTTTTTTGTTTTGGTTTTGTTTTTAGAAAAATGACTAAATCTAAAACAAAAAGGGGCACAGAATGCCAAACAGGAAGTAAAACAAGATGTTCTAAAGGAACATAAACATTCCAACCACACCATAAAACCTCCTCAGGCTCAGGAAGTCCTGAAAGCGACCAGATTCATTATGGCCCTCCCTTCCCAGGAGCAGCAAGGACTCCTGAGAGACATTCACAGACAAGCTGAGCTGCCTAGAGACTGCAGTTTGCTCCAAGTTTCTTGAGCAGTCAACCATGCAGAATGGGCTTTGACAATGAGGCTTTCACAGAGTCATCTCTACTCCTGTAACACCTCACCCATACTCCTCTACGTGATCCCACCAAAAATCACTAGTTAACCAGTTTGGAGTTTGGGGGCATCTGTACTTTGATCTGTCATTATGGATTCCTATCTGGGGTGAGTAGCCATTCTTCAGGTCTCCCCAGAACAGTGTCATACAACATAAAGAGAGTGTGAATCTGGGAAGAGTTAGGGAGAATTAGGGAATAAATACGACCAAAATCCAATGTATGAAATCCTCCAAGAATATTCCTTTAAAGAATCCTAACATTCTCAAATTCACAAAAACAACTTCACTCAGCCTTTATACGCATCACTGGCATGTCAACATCTCAGGCAGGCTGTGTTGATCACCTTAACTCACCAGAGAAACCATCTCCTACCTGCATTTTTAACTACACAGAACATTGGAAAGATTTTACCCATGAACTACAATAACCCTACCTGAGGACTTTATTCCCCAACCATACCCATGTATGTCCATGTTCTCTACGAACACCAGCATAAACTGCTTCTGAGGTGACTCTCAAAAACTCACAATTGCTGCTGCCTCGAGGACACCACAGTACAGAAGGGAAGCCCAGCAGGACTTCCCTTCAAGTGCCTATAAGGTATCCCTGTGAGTTCCAAACCAGCACCAGGCTACCCAAGCCCCAAATGCATATGAAGGAATGCTACAAGCCCTAAACTGCCTCCAAGTGCCACAAACTAGTGCTAGTCAACTCCACACATTCAGAGCAGCATAAAGGAAGATCCCAAGTGATTCAAATGCCTTCTATGACAACCAGAGCTGCCTGTTCCCTCAGAGAGGACAAAAGATCTATGATGTATGAAGATCTCAAAGAAGCTTCATCTGAAGACAGAAATGTAGGCATAAGGTTTTGTACACCCATAAAGATTATCCTGTGTTATTAGAACGTTGACTTCTCTGCCTTCATATCTTGCCTCAATCTGGACATGGCACTGTAATATTTATGTCTACAATCTCCTATCTCAAGTTTGTGTGAACAGTTCTTACCATTTATTCTCTGCCTTGCCAATAAAAGCTGATTGCCATGTGGCTGGGCGGAAGACAGAATGGGGTGAAAGCTGCCACTAGCCAAGGGAGCAGAAAGAGAAGAAGCTTGAGATCAGCCATGAGGAGAAGAGGGTCCAAGAAGAAACCATGAGAAAAAACATCTGAAGCCCAAAGAGCCAGATCAATAATAATATGCAAGTATTTGGGATCATGGCTGGGAGGTAGCCAGATTAGCATAGGGGTTATTATAAATCATTTAATTGCCCAGTATGGAGGTCCATCTCAAAATAAATCTTGGTTTCTCTGTGTAGTTAGTGGAGACTAGTAAAGGTAAGAAATATAGCCACCAGATTAATTCAATGTTAACATTTATATTAAAAATAATTCATTTTACACACACACACACACACACACATATACACACACATCCAGTATGTAAGACGAATCAGTCACATCTCAGTCAACAGTCCTGCCCAGCCAACAGGACTTACTTGGACACAAGGACAGCAGCTGCATCTCGCGCCTTGTCACTGACCACCAAGTAAGACTGCAAGAATTTGACAAATTTCAATTCAGCATTTTTTAATCTTCATTTTCTAGATTTCCTACAATTATGCATTATTTACACAATATTCAAAATTAAATGTAAAATGGTTTCTCAAACCATCTTTTTGCCCCTAGTGGCCCACATATTACTGTTATGTTTAGCAAATATTCATATTATCTGTAAAGAAATGAGATTTGCTAAAGCAATTCATCTGACCTCTACATTACATCACAAGTTAAAAGCTGAGGTATCACTGAAAGCAGTAACGTCAGTGAAACAAATACAAGTATGTGCACCAAAAGTTATCTAACTATACTCTCATCTAAGACAAGTGTACAACTCACTGTTAAAGGTTTGTGTGACCACAGTTACCTCTGCTATGTGCAGAATTCGGTCCATTATGGGTACTCGTGTTTCTCCAGATTGAGTGGGCAGGTTCCCATCAAGGCGTGAAAAATCAAAAGGGATCAAGCAGGTCACAGAGAGCCACAGTAAAAGCATGTAACGAGTTTCCCAAGTCTAAGGAGTTAAAATCACAGTCAGAATGATTCCAATAGAAGACAAAGGTGTGATGGTGCAAACCCTGAATCCCTGTAATCACAAGGCAAGGCAGGTGGATTGTTCCAAGCCTGATTTACATAACAAGTTCCAGGCAAGGCAAGACTATATAGTAAAAGGTAAAAGAAAGAAAGATGGGGAAAGGGAGGGAGGAAGGAAGGGGAAAAGAAGAAAAGAAAAAAGCAGCCAAGCATTTAGACATCCTCTCACTCACTTGTAATTCCAACATTCAGGAGGCCGAGGTATGAGCCTCTCAAACTCAAAGCCAGCCTATACCAGTAAGTTCCAGGTTAGTCTGGGCTACATAACAAGCACCTATCTCAAATAATAATTTAGAAAAGAGAAATCCAACCATATTCCACTGACCACCCAAGGGGCCTTCCCACCAACACAGTGCCTACCATGAGCTCTGAGACATAACCAAGCCCACTGTCACAATAAGCACAGTTCTGTGCTGTGCCCTGTTAGCCTTTCTAGGACACCATGGACCTGCCATGGTCTTGGAAACCTAGCACAGTCACACTGAAAGGCACACTCTTTGCTTTATAATGGATAGGCTCTAAAAGAGAATTACTTAAAAGTAGTTTGTGTAGGTGCTAAAGAAGCAGCAATTTTTAAAGTAGGAAAATTTTAAAAACAGCCTAAGATAAAACTGAAGAAAGTTGGAAGATGGAGTTGCCAGTGCCAGGGAAGCCAGCAGGGAGGACTTGGGAAGGACTCACCTCATGGTCTTTAGGGTTCTGACCTGTGAACATATCTAACACAGGCTGAACATTGGCTACTTCGTGAGGAAACAAACGCAGAAATACTTTATATCCACGAACCTGGCAAATAAAAGGATATTAGAATATACAGATATTGCCTACACTGTATAATTATAATACAGAACAACAGCAAAGCTGCCTCGACAACCACCTCTTAGCCCCTCAGTGACTGAGGAGATGCTGTCACTATACAGTGACACAACTCAGCAAGACCAAAGGGACGAGGGAGCTATCTTCATCTCTTATTTACTCATTAAATATGTCCAGTCCCAGTTTGGCCAACAAGTCACACTGTGTACATCAGAGACATTAGTATGACAGACAGAAAACTTCTGCTTCTACCCTGTCCAGAGATTACTCTCTGATATTTATGAAAACAAAGTCCCCATGTACCTCAAATGAACCCAATAACACTTATGTAAAACAAGCTGCATTCTATCAAGAGCTTAAAGCCTTACCCTGCTATACAGTGAAACAATAAAGCATGTTCCCTGAGACTCACAAGCTTCACACAGAGTCACTCCAGAATCTCTAAGACTGGAGAAAGCAGACCAGCAGCCCCAGAGGCTCTTCCTCAGAGGGCAAGTATAAGATTCCCCAGTAAATGCATCCTCACTCTATAGCTTAAGAAGCACTTCTATGGGTGTGGTGGCTCATGCCTCTAATCACAGCACTCCGGAGGCAGAGGCAGATTGATCTCAAGATTGAGTTCAAGGACAGCCTGGTCTACAGAGTGAGTTCCAGGACAGCCAGGGCTACAGAGTGTGACCTTGTTTAGGAAAAAAAAAAATGAAGAAGCAACACTTCCACTTCCATCAAGGCTTCTAACTTTTTCTGTGTAAGAAACTTTTTGTTCTAACAAAAACCCAAGATCACTAAGACCCAGGACCCAACACAGGCTAAAAAGAAAATGAAAACCCACAACTTATGCCAAAGAACCATGTTCCCCAAGAAATAGCATTTAAGATGTTAACTTCTACAGCAACTGGATGAGAAAAGTGTCTGTCCACTCTACAGCACTATACAAGCGTTACCTTGGTGATGATATAAAGAAATTTAAAGGCCAGATGTACAAGGTTGGGCAGAGATGTCTCATCCTGTATGAGGTCCAGCAGTAAGTTCATCATCCACTCTAGGGAAAAACAGATATAAAAGCCATCTCTGAAAAAAAAATTTCACCTTAACACTTTCCCATTATCAATACTAGGAAAATATCTAAAATTGGTATCTGACACTGTTTTACAGACGATGCCTGTTAAAACTGTTCTGATTTACTGAGGCTAGGTTGAACTAATGCTGTAACACAGGAGAAAGAGGACAGAGAGGGTCACAGGCACAGCCTTCTCCTGTCCACTCAAAGGCATGTTCAGAACCCAGTACAGGGAGCAGTTACCAGCAAGCATGGAGAGGGAGAGAGGAGTCCAACATGGCTGTTACCCATACACTACAACAGCTCTGGCCACACCCACGGACTATCCTAAGGCCTCCCTGCCGATCCAATGCCCAAGAGACACGGTAACATCAACCACATCCTCACCACAAACAAGACTGTGCTGTGTCCTGTAAGCCTTCCTAGGGCACCATGGACCTGAGGTAGGATTGGGGAGTTGGCAAGTCACCCTGAGTTAAAAGGCATACCCTTTGCTTTATAAAGAACATATTTTAAAGGATAAATAACAAAGATTATAGAGTTCCTCATTTTTTATTTCTTTTTGTTTTGTTTTGTGGGTTTTGATTTGGTTTGTTTTTTGTTTTGGTTTTTGGTTGTTTGGTTAGGAGTTTTGTTTGTTTTTTAAGACAAGATCTCACCATATAACTCTGGCTGGCCTTAAATCCCTTATGTAGATCACACTGGCCTTGAACTCAGAGATCTGCCTCCCTTTGCCTCCCATGTGTTTGGGCAAAAGGAGTGCACCATCATGCCCAGCCTCAATTTTTATTTCTTGAAGAAACATTTGAGCAATTGAGTATCTGCTGGAGAGAGAGTCCAGCAGTTACTACTCTTGCTCAAGACCAGGGTTAGGTTCCTCCAGAACTTCAGCTCCAGACTTCAAGCCCCCACAAGGACCTGCACATATCCAAACACATATACACAAAAGTAAAATAAAAATCTTCAAAAAAATAAAAATTGAGGGGCTGAAGAGACGAGTCAGCAGTTTATAGAGTACTGCCTGATGCTCTTCCAAAGGATCAGGGTTTGATCCCCAGCACCAACATGGTGGTTCACAGCATCTGTAAGGGCTCCAGTGCTCTCTTTTGGCCTTTGCAGACAACTGCATACATGATACCCAGACATACTTGCAAGCAAAACTCCCCTACACATAAAATAAAAGTAAATCTTTTTTTTTTTAATGGAGTGTTTAAAGCAAAATTTGTAATGAATATTAAGTAATTTCTGTGACAAGTTAGCAAGGTGGCACAGAAAACAGGAGAAAGAAACAAAAAAAATCTCTCAAAGCTTCTGCACCATGTATGAAATGTACATTATTTGAGGGTGGACTGTAGTGAGTTCAGGGTACATATGATAAATCCTGGAGGAGAAAAAAACCTACTGAGCATGGAATGAAGATAAAATAGAGTACCAAGCCAGCTACAGACATCTTTTAATCCCAGCACTTGGAGGCAGAGGCAAATGAATCTCTGTGAGTTTAAGGCCTGGCCTACACAAGTTCCAAACAAGCCAGGGCTACATAATAAGACCCTCTCTCAAAATAAACAAACACCAAAAACTATTAAATTGATATAAAATAAAGTAATGGGGTTTAAAAAAAAAAGAAAAAAGAAGAAGAAGAAAGAAAGAAAGAAACCAAAAAGGAAACAGGATAAAGAAAAAGCAAGTCCCGATAGAGTTGATTAAACCTAGCTACACTGACAGTATTACTAAATGAAAATACCCTCCTAGCTATTAAAAGACGAGGACTAACAGGCTGAATCCAGACAAAAAGGAGACAAACACAGAGTATTTGCTATCATAAGGGACTTAAGAAAAAATATTACAAAACCTAGAGGACATTTCTAATTAAAAATATCAATTCATTGTGAAGACTAAACAATTCAGTTACTGGTACAACAAATGCCAGAACCCAAAAGCAAAGCAAAAACTGAAAGCAAAAACAGGACCAAGTAAACAGAAAATCAGCAAGGACACCAATAGCATCATCTCCCTTATTCCAACAGTGTGACAGACTCATTCAAACACACAAGGGATACTCAACAAGACAGACCCTGTGCTGTGTCACTGGTCTCAATAGAAAAAGTATAATTTGAACCTTACAAATGCAAAGTAAGACCACAGTGGGGTAAGATTACTTGCTCACTAAAATCAGAAACACTGACTAGAGAGGCTACAAAGTAACAGGGATCCTCATACATTGTTGGTGAGGATGCATAAGGACTCAACTTTTACAGAATACTGTGACCTTCTATTACAAGATACATGTTTACTACACAACCCAGGAAATCCCACTCTTAAGAGAATCACCTAAGAAAAACTAAAACCTATCCACCCAAAGATGATACATGCAGATTTAAAGCAGCATTATTCATAACAGCCAAACTAGAATCCCATAAAAACATCTCCTCTATATGAATCTGTGTATAGCACAAAGCTCCAAGGAGACATCAGGTATGGATAGTGCGGTTAAAGAAAAAAAAAAAAAGTTTATCTAATGAAAGGACTAGAAAATAGCAATATAAAAAGCTGTGGTGCTAGAGAGGATGTACCATAAAGCAGCTAAAAAAACCAAATGATACAAAGACAAGTGAATCAGAACTGAGGGTCTAAAATCCAAAGCCTGTACATAAGCTATATAAGTGCTGAATACAGTGTGTATGTGTGTATGTGTGTGTGTAAATTTCTGCCAACCATCTCACCAACTATGTGGCATGGAACAACTTACTTAATCATTCAGACTGTACTTCCATTTCCCCATTTGCTTTGTGTAGCTTATGATAACAGACCTTACCCTGGGACTGTGAGGTTACTACAATGATTAAAGTGGTTGGATCCTCTCAGGGGGAAAAAAGGGAAAAAAAGAAAAGATCTCTGTCTCAAAATGGAAAAAGAGAAAAGCCAAACAAAAATGTAGGTAATGTCAAATATAACAAAAACAATGAAAAGCAAACAAAAAGTCACTCTCTGTTGCTCTCTGGGCTCACTATCTTTACCGAGTCTGTCTGGTGGCACAGTCCACTTAACCCACAGGTTTTTTTCCTCCATCATGTGGAATTCCCAGAGACTGAACTCAGGTATTCAGGCCTGGGTTTGCCCACGAAACCATCTTGCTGGCCTCTATTCTCACTTTTTTTGAGTCCCACGCAGAACCACACATTAAGCTACACTTACAATTCCTATGACCTTCATCTCCAAAGCCTTATTCCCCCCACAGACAGCTCTAATGGTCTGGGAACCACAGGGTCAGGGTTAAGTACAGTGATGGCCACAATTTTCTATATCACTTATTTTCCATTTATGTGATCAAAGAAAGTCACAACCTACGGAAGGAAAGCTTCATTTTGATTCACAGTTTTTGCCTTTCAGTGCATCAGGGTGTGTTCAGGGTGATGTCAGATGGTGGCTGTTTGGTTCCAAGAATAGTCCTATACAACACTCTTATACTAATGTCCTGAAACCAAGCCTTAGTGTCACTATCTACAAAATAAAAATGATGGATGACCTCAACAATTGCTGTGTAAGTAAACTGGAACCTTGGTAAAGACCATGACCCTGCATAACTATTACCAGGAAGATAACAGCTGCTCACACTTAACAGACTAAAACACATGTAACAGTAAAAGATGTGTTCTTTCAATAGCAACAAGCAGAAAGTAGCTTAGACACCCCTATATATCTAGATTGATATCTGGGCTCCAAGCTAGTTATTATCACAGGTCCAGCGGACAAAAAAAAAAAGACAAAGCTCTAGGGACACTTCATCTGACACCTTCTGCTAATAGCACACACACCAGGTTTTCTGGACTGTCTGATATTGAACCATCAATCACCAGCTTCTATGCTTACCAAGGTGTGGGTCCAGGAGGTGGGGCTGTTCCTGGTATTTGTCCATAATTACTAAAAGGAAAATAACAAGAAAATCAAATCAGGTGAGCCTTTGAAAGTCTTCTATTGGTTCTCAGTAACTCTAACGGGACAGCTAGTATCTTCCTAGTCCTTGTAACATCCAGGGACACACCTGACTTCTTGCTGACAGATACCACACAGCTGCCCAACATCTGTTTCGTTCTTGAGGACCAGTGTGACCACAAGTCCTACTCTTCTCTTGCTCTGCACACCTTCCCCTTGGATCCTCTTCTCACACATCCTCTGATGCTCTAACTGGTTTTCTTCTCTACCCCTTCTTCATGCTCTACAACTCCACCTCCCCACTCGTTAGACCCTCTTCCACTTCTTAAGCCCCCCAACCCTGCTAACCATGACACCCTCCCATTCCAACAATCTTCAGACCAATAACCGTACAACCTCCTGAGTCCTGGTCACCTGTTTTCCAACCCCCACCAGAAAACTAATCTGTTTCTACCCAATTTAATGGTTTCTCTGCCTCTGCAATTCTCACCTGCACTTCAAATTCCTTCCACTAAGCCCACCACCCTGTCTTTCCCAAAAACTGGAGGGACAACCAAACCCACCCACCCCCCAAAAAAAGACATTATGGAGAGCAATTTTTAGCTAAGAAATCCACAAAGATAAAAGTTCATTTGGACAATGTCCTAGTTTGTTTTCTGTTGCTGTGATAAAACTGGCCAAAACCAACTTGAGGAGGAAAGAGTTTATTTTTCTCTCAAAACCCATCATTGAGGAAGGTTAAGGGACGAATTAAAGCAATACAGGCAGAAACTACGGAGGAGCGCTGCTTGCTTACTTGCTCCCAGGCTCAAGTTCAGTTATCTTTCTTATATAGCTCAGTCCCACAGGCCAGGGATGATACATCCTACAGTGGGCTGGGCCGTCCTTCATCCATTAGTAATTAAGGAAAGGCCATAAAGACATGCCCACAAGCCAATCTAGTGGTGGCAATTACTCACTTGAAATTTCTTCTGAGCTATGTCTAGGTTTGTGTAAGGTTGACAAAAACTATCACAGACAGTATCCATTACAAACGACTGTAAAGGCCTACCTAAACTTGGAGGATTTAGAACTACCAAAGTAAACTAATGGCACTGTCCATTCTCCTGCCCTGCCTGGAGCCGAGATCCTAGATAAACCTGATGCTCTGAGTTTGCAGAGCCCTGGTCTCATAGCGGAGCTCCACAGGAGCACAACCCCCATGCCAGACCGCTCCTCTTTGCTTGCCACGACCACTCAGGTTTGCCCTCCCTGTCCACAGAGAGGTCCGAAGTATGCTTTGCTCAATTCCTGCACACAGCCGGGCAGGCAGGAGGTATGGCTCCCCAGGTCCCTTCCTCCCAGATACAAGGATCTCAAGATAGAGACTCCGGGCCCCGCCCGCACCGCGGAACCGCTCCTCCGCCACCTCCCGGGCCGCGCGCTCGCTGTACACCGACGGCAAGCTGCAGAGCAGTGCACGGGTCTCCGCACTCTCGCCGAACGCTTCCAGGGCGGAGGCGCGGACAAGCACATCATCCTCCACCTCCTCCTCGGCGGCGCTCGCAGCCGGCTCATTGCTCAGTACCATCCTGCTGGCAGCTTCCAGAAAAACCTTGCGAGCAACCGGGGAGAAAGGAGTACGGTACACAAGAGAGCGGCCAGCCCCGCCCCGAGACCTTCGACCCCAACTACGGGGCGCGTGAGCCAACAAAACAGCTCGCGCGAAGTCGGCTCAGCATGCAAATCATGCTTGCGTAACTGGAGGGCAGTACCAGGAAAACTAAGCTTCCAATCAATGTCAGCCTCAACGGGGAGTGGGTGGAGCCCAAAAGTGGGTGGGCCAAAAAGGGTGTGGCCGGAGGAGTAAACCAGCTGGCTCCTTACAAAGAGTTGGGAAAGAGTGGATTCCGGTGTTGGAAGTCTGGGGTTTGAGCTTATGGACAATGAGGTTAAGGAAAGAACTAGGTTTGAAATTGGGGGCGGGAACCTAGAAGGTTTTGAGCTAGTGTGGCAGTGCAGAAAAGCTGAGCTAGTAGAAAGAGCCAGAATGGAGGGGTGGTTATGAACGCCGAGGAAGAGTGGGTTTTGAGTATGAAGACAAGAATGGGGCAACGCTGTCTGAGCGCCTACAGTATTGGGGGCGGGGGGATTACGCGTGTAGGAGACAATGGGGTGATGCTCCAGGATGAAGGCTTTTTCCATGACCTCTTAAACATCAGCACCATCATGGCCACTCAAGGCAGTCCTGACAAAAGGCATGGGCTGCACACTTCTGGCCCTACGTTCACCAGCAGACCTCACTGAAAAATGGAGGACTGGAGTGGTTAGATAGTTTAGTGTGCAAAGTGTCCTGCACTAAGCCTCAGGACTTGAAATGTGTGACAGTAGGCCCCCAAATCTTACCACAGCTGACTCCACGAGGAGGCTGTAAAACTCAGCATCCGCCAGCTAAATTGAAAACAAAGACTTGATCTTTCATAGTCCATCTGTCCGGAAAAGTCTCTGAATGTGCTAACTTTGCTTTATGGCTTCTCTAGTTCTGCTTCTGGCTAACTGTTGTTGATAACTGAGGTATGTCAACCCAGAACATATTACTTTTGTGGTTAAAAGTTCAGCCTGAGAAGGCTCACTGTTATACAGGGATCCAGAATACCCAGCGTAGTCACCGGCCAGCTAATAAAGACTTTCTGTTGGCTTAAATCTATATAAGAGCAGTCTTCTCAGATATGTTATGAGGTAACAAGTTTGGTCCCCACACAGTGGAAGAAGAGAACCACACATTGTACTCTGACCTATATACACATATTCAAGCACATGAGTACACAAAATAATGTCTAAAAAGTTAATAGGAAAAAAGCGAGGTGCCCGAGGGGGTCTGGTAGTGGTTGCAATTGAATGACCAGAGCCACAGAGCATGGCCCTTCTTCCTCTACTCAACTGTGGTACCTGGGGCTTCAGACGCTGAGGTGGGAGCTTCTCGGAAACAGTGAGGCTATGATGCCAACCTCAGCTATATCCGTAGCTCCCTGGACTGCTACGCTGCCATAACCTCACAGCCTCTTGATGAATGTGTTGGGGGCTGACTCAAAATTAGCCCAGTTAGAGATCCATTTTGACATTTTATTAGGTCCAGCCCTTGCTACCTGAGCAGCTTCCGCATCACTCCCAGGGACGGGCTTCTATACTCCCGCCCAAAGTGGTTCCAGTGGTTTAGGTAATTAAAGAGCTGGTACAGCAGCAGGCGCTTGTCGAACCCTGGAGCCTTTGGGATCTTCCGATGGTAGGCAGTGAAGAAGGATCTAGGGAACCCCCCAAACATCAGTGCAATTGCCAGTTCAAACTCAGAATGGCCGTAGAAAGAGGCTGGGTCGTAAATAATGGGTCCCTGCTCATCCTCAGCCACATTTCCAGACCAGAGATCTCCATGGAGCAGGGCAGGGACAATCTCTATACCAGAAAACAGTTCCGGGATCTTCACCTAGAAGAGAAATTATTGCAAATATAGGACTCAGAGAACCATGGATTCTCACTATCTGGTGCTTGGAAATGAAGCAGAGAGCTGGGATGGAGAGATGGCTCAGTGGTTAGGAGCACTGACTGCTCTTCAAGAGGTCCTGAGTCCCAGCAACCACATGATAGCTCACAACCAACTGTAATGAGATCTGATGCCTTCTTCTGGTGTGTCTGAAGACAGCTACAGTGTACTCATATATAATAAATAAATAAATATTTATAAATAAATAAAGCAGAGAGCCATAGATTAGTCCAAAGTCCAACCAAATAATCTACCAGGCCCAGTGAAGAAACTCACCTGATTCGTGAATGTCACTTTGTCTAGCATTCTGGTCACAACCAAATGAGTCCAAAAGCTTTATAGAAAACCTTGGTTTTATACTGTAGAATATTAACTAGTTCCATACCTACCCTCTAAACTGTGTTTCTATATTACTATACATATGTACCTGCTCCTCTTTAAATAACATTTCTCTGATGTATGTTCACCTTAGACCAGCGATTCCCAACCTTTTTAATGCTCCGACCCTTTAATACAGTTCCTCATGTTGTGGCGATCTCCAACCATAAAATTATTTTGTTGCTACTTCATAACTGCAGTTTTGGTACTGTTATGAATTGTAGTGTAAATACATGATATGCAGGATGTCTGATATTTGACTCCTTTGAAATGGCCATTTGACCTCCCCAACACCTACAGGATAGGTGTCCCAACCCACAGGTTGAGAACCACTGCCCTAGACTGATAGATGAATTGTGGTTCTAATGTTCTGAAATTTTATTCTGAAACAAGTGATGCAAGAACACACATCTTCATTAAGGGTGACACACTGGGGTCTTTGGCAGAAGAAAAAATGAGGGTAAGATTGGACAAGTGAAATGACTGAAGTCCACAAGCCGGGGTCTGTCCCATCCCTCCCCCACCTACAGGATAAAAAGGTGATGGCTGATATACCTACAACTTGACCAGCCCACTCTAACATCAGTTTTTCCTATTCTGACTCAGTCCTAAGAGGCCCCCACATGCATGTTGTAGGCTCATAAGGGACAGCCTCTTTCCAGAGAAGTAAGTGTTGTGCCCACCTGTAGCCTTGACCACAGTTCTTGTGTCTCTCGGTCAGCATAGTCCTTTTCAATGAGATCCAGCTGAGCTTGGAGGCGATGTCGAGTGAAAAAGGTTGGCCAGTCATCCTGCCATTCGTTCACCTGAGCAACAAGAGGAGAGGCTATGTGACTCGTGGCCTCAGGACAGCTTTAGTGACCACTAAAAACACAGCAAACAGTAGTGAACCAACTGAAAATACAAGTGGAATCATAAAACACTTCACCCAAAAGAAGAGACACCATGACCAAAGTATTTAATCGAGGGCTTGCTTGCAGTTTCAGAGCCTTTGTCCATTATCCCTGCGGTGGGGAACATGGTGGATGTACAGTGCTAGAGAAGAAGCTGAGCGCTACATCCTGATCCACAGGCCAAGAGAAAGACTGGATCTGGCGTGGGCTTTGGACACTTCAACGCCCACTCAAAGTGACAGACTTCCTCCAATTGCTTCCCAATCCTTCTAATCTTATCAAACAATTTCACTCTCTAAGCACGGTGATTAAGCATTCAAATACTGAGCCTACGGCAGCCATTCTTACTCAAGCCACCACAAGGGGTAAAAGGGACTAGAAAAAAAAAAAGTAAAACAAATACTAAGGTTGCAGAATCATACACAACTGCAGTAGGTACCCTCTGGAGAGGTACAGCCCCAGAGACTTCATCTCAGGGTTGCTTCTCGCTGCTGAAAACCTTTCCTGTCATTATTACATGGCCTAATGGTTCCTGAGCATCAGCCCACCCTATTGGACATATTTCCTGCAAGTCAACATGAAGATTAACTTTCATGAGTTGATGCTGTTTAAATGAATTAATAAATTTATAGCATTTTGATTTGATTCAAATAATTTTAATAGGAATGTTTAAGAAGATTGTTTTAGTTGTTTTGCCAGAAGGATATAATAAAGTTAGAATGAAGAATAAAATGCACCCACTCCTCATAGAATAACCAGCAAAGGCTGTATAATAAGAAAAACAATGAGCTTTCATAAATTTCACTAAGAGGAAAAATAGGCTTGGGACAGATTTGTGATAAAGGAAAAACATTCATTCTAAGTCAGGTACAAGGATGAGGCAACAGGTGCGCACTATGATAAAGCAAGGCCATGTGAGATTGTTACTTTGAATTTATAATGAGCTTATAGAACAAAGCATTGTTTTGAACTTTTAACATCCTTCTGTAACATCCCCTTTGTGTAACATTTTATCTATAAGGTAACTTTATAAAGAACTTTTGTCTAAGAAGGTATGAATTGCCAGAAAGAAAATATAAAATGTGGCTGTTGGGGCTCTGCCCCCTCTACCAAATGTACTCTGTAGCTTTTGGGGATCCATTCCACCAACAAATGTATAAATGTATATCTGTCTTTCTATATGTGTACCCTTTAGAGTTAAAAGAACTTATAGTTTCTCTCTGGGCATTCTTTCCAGCCCCAGATAATTAAGTTTTGTTTCATCAGTAGTATTAAACCAGTAAATCGCCTGCTGCTATCAATGGGGTTGGGGGATTGTCAACTGCTATAAGCATGACCACAGTTGCCAACACCATACCTACCCCTTCGATGCCTGCCTCGGTTATCCCTGTGAGGCCAAACCTGGCCTTTGACAGCTAAGCATGTACAGGCTCTGAGTACCATACGCACAATGGAGGCAGGGGGAGTGGTTGTGTGTGTGTGTGTGTGTGTGCGTGTGTGTGTGTGTGTGTGTGTGTGTGTATGTGTGTGTGCATACACACATGAAGTCCAGAGTTTGATGTAAAATCCTCCTCAGCTGCTCTCTACTTTATTGTGTATGTGCATATGTGTGTAAACATGTGCACCCAACTGCACATGCATGTGTGTGCATGTGGAAGAAGAAGATTAATGTCTACAGTTATAGGAAGCAGACCTGTGGTGACCCAGGACAGGGATGGGTTACAGGAAGGGACTGTAAAAGACATGAGGAAGGGTCAGTGTGACCTGTGGTGATAAATTTTGTGGCTGGCTGTCCACATTATCAAACTGTACACCTGAAATAGGTGTGATTTGTGTCACTTATGTTTCCATAAAGATGGACATGAGCTGAGGTTATTCCAAGGACTGCTCTGAGAAGCACACAAGGCTGAGCTTTTGGAGTATTGTGAACCTGGCTGGCAGCCTGTATAGTCCTAGTCATTCTTCTCCTCCTGGAGTCTCTCTTGGGTGCTGCAGTCACTTAGCCCAGGGTTTACTCCCTAGTTCTAGGGGCGTACCACAAGTGTCCCTTTGCCCCAGCCTGGGAAGCCCCCCAAGCACTGAGGTCTACCATCTGGCATCCCACCATTCCTATTTACCTGCTGTCTTAGTCAGGGTTTTACTGCTGTGAACAGACACCATGACCAAGGCAAGTCTTATAAAGGACAAGATTTAATTGGGGCTGGCTTACAGATTCAGAGGTTCAGTCCATTATCATCAAGGCAGGAACATGGCAGCATCCAGGCAAGCATGGTACAGGAGGAGCTGAGAGTTTAACATCTTCATCTGAAGGTTGCTAACAGAATACTGGCTTCCAGGCAACTAGGATGAGGGTCTTAAAGCCCACAACCACAGTGGCACACCCACTCCAACAGAGCCATGCTTTCTAGTAGTGCCACCCCCCTGGACCAAGCATATATAAGCCATCACACCTGCCAAGGACAAGGTCACAAAAGACAATTTCCTGTTAGCTAGCATTGGCAAGTCCTTAGTCTTGCCACTTAGGTGGAGGGGCCATGATTCCCAAGGCCACAGAGGCATGTGGCTTTCCTGCTGAGCTGCTAAAGGCAGGTGCCACCTGAGCATAAGGACTGAGAAGGGCAGCATTGTGTAGTGGTTAGAGACCATCTCTGAGGCCAAAATGTATGTCAAGTCCTGTTCCTCCATTCAATGCCTGCAAGATCTCTGGGAATGTTACTTAGTCTCAGAGTATCCATTTCTTCTCCTCTAAAGAAGATCAGTGACATCACCTAGTTCATATCAACTGTGGCAACTTGTAAGCCGGGTCAGACAAAATGCTTTGAATGAGCTTAGTTCTTAGCAGGAAATACAACCCACGAGTTCCCCAGCAAACTGGACTGGTGCTTCCAATAGAACCGAATTCTCTAGAGTCTAGGAAGTCCACCTTCTGTGGTTTCCCACCATGACTGCAACACCCCTCAAAGGGGCCTACTCAGCCCAGCTAGGGAATAGGATGCCTCAGAGCTTGGGGATGGTTTGAGGCACTACATAAATAACAATTTTGTTGTTCCTCAAAGTAGGTGAACCCGGACTAATTCCCTTCTAACCACAGTTGCCTCAGGATCCCATAGTCTGAGGGAAATTCAGGGAACCTCCATCTCTCTGAAAAGCTCCACTTTTATCTGCTTTATATACAAGTTCTAGAGACTATTGTAGGATAATGTCATTATACAACAAGGTAGGTCCAGCCTATCATTGGACGAGAAGGAAAGGTAGGCAGGAAAAGTCTAGGAAGGAGGGAGGAGAAGCTGGAGATTCAAGAGGAGGCAACATGGAAGCAAATGTGGGCATTTTTCTCGGTGCATCTCTATATGGATAAAGTTGTTATGAATATTTTATAAGAGATGAAATTGTATAGGATCATTTGACTTATCTAGGTTGGCAAATTATATCATACCAATTGGATCAGAGTATTTTGGTGTGTTCTTTGATGTGGGGACTTAATTGAGTTCAAAGAGGGTATAGTGGCAGGAAGCACAAAGCCCACCACAGAGTTGAGATGTGTATGTGTAAGGCTTGGCAACAACGCACCAAGGGAAAGTGAGTGAAAACACGCTTGGGTGGCCATGGACCACCCTGGACAGAACAGTGGGGTGGGCAGAGTGGACTGCCTAGGAAGGGAACTGTGTGGAGAGTGCAGCTTGCGGATCATGTGACAGAGTCTGTGTGTTCTGCCCTACACTGTAGCAGCTGAACCATTTTATTTAATTTTTACCTCAACAGACTATTTCATCTCTTAACTCATGAAAATTTGAGAAAAACATTATACTTCATCAGTCACATCTTTGAAGATGCACCACCATGAGAAGCCCTTAAATTCAACATGCAACTCAAGACAACAAGCCATGCTTGTCTATGGTAACACAAACTATGCCAGTCCCTAGCTCTAGTCAGCTATATAACATCAGAAAAGTCAGATTTGGCTGAGATTAGGGAGTCTCGAAAAGCTTTCTGTGTACAGTTGTTGAGACCTAGATTCATAGCTCCCTATTGGCTGGGATCCCTGAGTCTGCCTTAGACTTTATAAAAATCTCACCACAAGTCATTTCCAAATAAAAGACTTACCTCCAGTTCATGTCAGGGAGAGCTTGACTATCATCTACAGTAGCCCAACTAGTCAAAGAAGGCTTCAAGGAAGAGAAAGACTTGAAAATGTTGGCCCTTCAAGTAGTTAACAGGTTCAAATTGGGATGACTCTTACATGGAATTGTTCTTAATAAAACAAACTATGGTTTAATAATGGCTTCTTTGAGGTAGGTATAGGGCAGGTAGACAGTCTTGGAGATAGGACTTCTTTAGATCTTCCCTAAGTTTCTAAGATGGTGATTCAAGAGGCTGCAATGTTATTCAGCCATAATAAACAATGGAGATTGGAAACTTGACTCAGCAAACCACAGTACTTGCTGTTCTCCCAAAGGACCAGAGTTTGGTTCACAGCATCCACATCCAGCGGTTCACAACTACCTATAATTCCAGTTCCAAGGGATCAGATACCATACTCTAGCTTTCTCAGGTACCTGTATTCGGCATACGCTCTCTCTCACACACACCACATAAATAAAAATAAATCTTTTTTAAAAAGATGGATTAAACCAGGCATTGATGGTTCACACCTATAATAACAATACTTGAGAGACTGTATCAGATAGGTTGTGAATTCTAGTCTAAAATCTGGTCCAACCATACAGTGAAATATTATTCTACCACAAAAAAAGTGTTCTTGCACGTGACCTATGTAGACTAACCTCAAAAACACTGTGGTAGGTGAAAGAGGCTAGACATGGTCACATGTTATATAATGTCACCAAAAAAAAAAAAAAAAAAAGCCCAGGTCAGGCAAAACCACAGAATGGTCAGTAGATTTGTGATTGCCAGGAACTAAGGAAAGGGGAGTAACTGCTATTGGAAGTTGTCATTGGTGATAGAAATATTCTGGAATGAGACCTAATAATGAATCTATAGCCGTATCATCTGAACACACTTGACCCCATCGGACCTCAGAGGCTAAGCAAGCAGGCCTGGTTAGAACTTGGCTACAAGACAGTGGTGGTATTTGCATTAACTCTGTGCTTATACTAAAAACCATTGGGTTGTACACCTTGATATGCAGAGTGTTGTGTCACATGAACTACATCTCAATAAGACAGCCCTGGAAGAGAAGCTGCATGATAAGGGCTGGGTTCTTACCTTTGACCACTTTACCCTCCTCAAGTTCCCTCCTATATTATGGCCTTTGCATCACTCTTGTGCCCACCTGGAATGCTGATCAGCTGCCTGCACTGTCTACTCCCTCCAAGCTTGGCTCAAGTAGCCTTCCCATCAGCCTTCCGTCCTAAGTGCCACAGCCTGCACTCTACCTTCAGAAATAACAGTCAAGGGTCTTGGTGTCTAAAGAACTGACACCTGGAGGCTCACAAGGGGTCAGTGGCCAGCCAGAGCTCCAGGAATGATTGTCACTGAGTGGGGATGCCCCCACTCTAATACTCACCTGTGGGATAAAGCCACAGCACGTCACCGTGTGAAAGCCGAACTTGCTCACACCCTGGGGCTCAGCATCCTCAGCCCCGCAGCCTGTCAACAGAAATCTTGATCTCATGAAACTACTCCATCGTTTACGGGAACCAGATCTTGAGAGAATGCTCTACAGGCCTAGCTGTGCACACAAATAGCTCAACCACAGGTAATCTGAGGGCTCACTACACACAGCAGTGACCAGCTAGCACACAGACTTGCCAGGACTTTGTACCCTAGCCAATGAATGGACAGACTGCAGGACTGGTTGGACAGGAGTTCATTCTATTCATTCACCAGCTCCATTAAAATGGCTTAATCATCTCATTTTCACATCATACTTAGGGCTGGAGAGATGGTCCGAAAGTTAAGAGCACTTGCTGCTCTTCTAAAGGTTCCTAGCACCCAGGTTGAACAATGTATAACTGCCTGCAACTAACTCCTCCAAAAGATCAGATGTCCAGGTCCAGCAAGTACCTACACCTCTCCGCCCCAGCACACACATGTAAATTTTAAAAAGTTGTTTAATGCACCGTGAAGGAAGTAGGTATGCCATTCAACACATTGCTGAAGTGTCTCCAAGAAGGCACCATGAATACCCATCTAAGGCAGCTGATGGGCTGGGTCCAGGTTTAAAACAAAACAAAATGAACCGGACTTACCCACTGTGTCCTGCCGAGCCTTGGACTTCTCCCTGAGCTTTTGGTTGTAAAGGTGCAAATCTGCCATCTGGTCCCCAAGCTTTGATGCCTGGCTAAGGAAATACGGCAGCGGCAGTCACAATAACAAACAAGTAACACCACACAGCAGTTCCGCTTTGAGAAGAGATGTTTTAAATGTTCTAAAGGTACTCTAAACAGTACAATAATAAACCCTTTCTTTAAAAAAAAAAAAAAAGAATATTGTAAGAGCTGTGTGATAATTTTTGTAGCATCTCAGCAGCTACTGGCCACATGGCACAAAGCCTCCATCAGTAAAAATGCCTTCACTCTTACCTATAACAATGAATATAGGAGAGACCCAATATATCGCAGTCACGCTGAGATATGGGCTGTGGCAAGTCCCTGCTGATAACATTCCAATGCCTTCTTTACCAGAGTTTGTCCTTCAATATTTTATACAATGAACATGCCTGACGGTCATAGAGAAAATAATTAAGTTGCCAGATAATCAATCAGCCTCTCTAAGATCAAACTGTATTAGTGTACTACATAACATAAATCAAGGGACTTGTTCAAATACACTTACTTTATGCAGCCTCATCACAATTAAAATGTCCAAACCCAAATGAACAAACAAAAAACGGCAATTGTCTTCATCTTAAGAACGAAGTCTGGGGGCTGGAGAGATGGCTTCGCAGTTCAGAGCACTGGTTGCTTTTCCGGAGAAACTGGGTTCAACTCTCAGGATCTACAGGGTGGCTCTGTAAACCCAGGTCCAACCCCCTTTTCTGGCTTTTGAGGATAGTATATAAAAGTGGTGCACAAACATACATGCCACTACAGCACCCACACACATGAAATATTTTTTAAAGTTTTCATAGAGAAAGACAAAGTTGGCTTTGTTACTCTTATGAAAGTTGAAGAATCAATAGAAGCCTCATTTTCAGGATCTTAGGCCTAATAAGAGAAAAACACAAAAAGTAAAGGATGGATGGACTCCAGGGACTGGAACTGAAGAGATGGCTCATCAGTTAAGAGCACTTAAGGAGGATCCAGATGCCCAGGACCTACATGGCAGCTCAAAAACATCTGGAATTATAGTTCCAGGGCACCCAACACCCTTGTCTAGTTTCTATGGTTACAAGACATGTATATGATATACATGTAGGCAAACACACATATATATATATGTCTCTATATACACTATATATACTCTATATATATAGTATATATATACATATGTACATGTGTAATAACAATAAATTTTTAAAAAATGAATTCTGACAGCCAGGCATAGAGACATATACCCTTAATACCCCAGCACTTGGAAAGCAAAGGCCAGCATGCTATACATAATGAGTTCCAGGCTAGTCAGGACTGCATTGTCAGACCTTAAAAAAAAAAAAAAAAAAAAAAAAAAAAGGACTCTGGCAACGGATTGAGTTATGTAAGCAGCTCAATAGAGAATGCTCACTAGTGTTCTCTCTCTCTCCTCTCTCTCTCTCTCTCTCTCTCTCTCTCTCTCTCTCTCTCTCTCTTGCTCCCTCTCTTTCTCTCTCTCTCTCCTTTTTCCTCTCTCTCCATTTCTGTCCCTCTCTCCATCTGCTTCACCTGTCTTTTCTATTCTGTGTATCTGTTTCTCTGTCTTGGGTCTCTGTCTGTTCCTGCCTCTTTCTGTGTACATGCACCTTTCTCTCTTTCTGTACATGTCTCTCTGTTAATGTCAGTCTCTCCCTGTCTTTGCATGTGCACACGGCTCTTTCCCTCCCCATACACACAAATGCACTCACCTGCTAAGGCTCTTCATCTTCAAATGTTCCATCACAAAGACAGCCCCACCTCTTGGCATGTCAATCACCTTCATGGGCTTAGGTACCCGAACCAAGCCAGTGTTTCGGAGGGCCTCCAGGCTCGCCATCTCTCCCTCAAACATCTGCCGGGCCTGCATCCAATGCCATGATCTCTGTCAGTTCTGCAAACCTGGACTCTAACAGGGACCTTGCCAGCCAGACCAAAGTACTCATGGCCTTTAACACAAGCCAGAAAACCAAGTGCCTTCAACTACTGAAAAACAATCCATCCCTCAAGGCCAGGGTTCAAAAGAGACCCCTTCAGATAAGAAGGAACTGAAAGGACAGGCCTGTTGCCAGAATTCAAGGGGTCTTTGGGAGACCTATACAAGAAACGCCTTGCTGTGGAAGATGCACAGATCACAAGGGGACACATGTGAAGCTAACGAAAAGTCTGAGGCTGGGTCTGAATCCTCCAAGGTATTGATTTCCTTTCTGCCTCTAAGTGGGGGCAGACAGTCTTGGGCAATTACCTGGGATCATGTTTGAGCCAGAGAAGGCAGAGTAGTGAGGTCAGAAGGGTCTGGCTCAGTTCTAGCAAGGACTAGAAGAGCTACAAAAGAACCATATACCCAGCTTGTCCAAACAGCCTTTGCTGGGACCCAGAAGCTTGTTTCTAAGCTATTTCTACAAATACTCCATTTATTTCTAGACAAACTTTTATATTGCTCACTACGCCTTGGTCAAAAACATGCATTTTATTCACCTACTTATTTATTTGTGGTGCTGAGGACCGAACCCAGGAGACTGTCCACACTAAGCAAATGCTCTACTGTGACTGATATCCTCAGCCCCCCAAATGCATTTATTCATGGGGCTTGTAAATACTTCTACATATAGAATCATACTTGTGGGTAAAAGCCTGATCATCTAACTTTGATCTCCAGAGCTCACATAAAAATCCAGACATGGTAGTGTGCATCTGTAATCCCAGCCCTCCCACCACATGATGGGTTAAAAGTCAAAATACTAATTATAACACATGAAAAGAGTTCTTCCCCTTGAATTCGTTTTCAAGGGGGAAAATCAGGCAGGTATACTCAAATTACCAACTTGCACTTGGGACCAAGAAGCGTGTGCTAGGCATCCTGTTGTGGGAGGGCATTTTGAACTTCAGCCATGCTTCTAGAGTAAACCTCCACTGGTACACAGAAAGCAGGATGACGCTGCCCTTCGCCGTTTCTGATGATACCAGGAGAGACTGAGAAGGGCTACTCTAGGATTCTCTTCTCCCCCAAAGCCATCCTAGATACTACAACCACTATCCAGAACTACTCTCCACAGAGCATAGAACCCCTGGAGTCCTCCCCACACAGAAGGGGGAGCACCATGCTGTGCCATTATAGCTTGCTCTCCCAGACTCAGTTGTCTTAGTTTTTGCATGCATTCTTTTGTTGTTGTTTGTTTTGTTTTGTTTTTGAGTCAGCTTCTCCTCATGTAGCCTAGGCTGACATGGAACTCGCCATCCTCCTGTCTCAGTCTCCTAAGTACTAGGATGATAGGGTATAGACTCCATACATTCTTAAGGAATACCTTAAACGTCCTAGAAACCTGTGAGCCTGTGGGGAGAATGGTGCTAGCCTAGCCCTGGGAATCCTGTCTCTCTCCACCTGTTGGAAGAACGCAGGAGTTGAGGTCAGAGTATATAGACCAGACACAGGCAGAAGCAGCTTACAGCTGAGACTCATCTCCCCCATGGTCAGTAATTACAGAAAATTTAAAGCCCCTGTGTGGGAGGAAAAGCAAGAAAGTAATCGTGCAGCAAAGATAAATCCTCTGGTCCCAAAAGGAAGCCTGCCTGCAAGTGCTGAATGACCTCTCAGCAGAGGGTAAGGACACCAGGTTTAATTCCCTCACCGCTTCCCAGAGTCGTGCATTCCTCTTTCCCCTTCCCAGACTTTATCCTTGTATACCCAGAAGCACACCTGAGTCCTGTGGTTGACCTTGACAAACACGGGGCCTGTGTCAGTGTAGTAGGCATAGCCCTCGCTGATGCAGCCCCCTCTGGAGCTTCCAAAGGCCCGCAGTGTCCTGGTGTGGAGCTCGGCGCGCAGCAGCTGCTCCATGAAGAGTTGAGGACCAGAAGGCGGGCGAGATGACGCAGAGGAATGGGGCTTGGGGACCAGAAGGAAACACGCGGTGGGCGGGTAGAAAGGCGGGGCGAAGCGCTGTCACAACACTGTCTGACGCAGCCTACTGGCTCCTAGCTAGCTAGGGTGCTGCGCACCATTCTGGGACGCCAGGGCTGGCGTGGGAGAGGGGAGAGAGGGAGGAATTGGACTAGACATCTATTTCTCTCTCCAAGGAAATATCCACCAGGGGCTGCTGTGGGTGAAGGAGGGATGCAAAAGCTCCTACTAGGCTCATTCCAGAATTTCTCCTACAACTCGACTCACCCTAGAGAAACAGGACCTCAGACCTGGTCCTGGGTGTTCTGTAAAGCCACGAGACAGAAAGGGAGTGTTGTCACAGCACACATGTGAAGTCCCAGAACATGTGTACCCACCTGGGGTTCACCCTAGGCCCTGTGCTCTCTGCACAACTAGGAGAATCAGGAGTGAGCACAGGAAGATTTGGGTCTGGGCTTCTTTATCCTTGCAACACAAGGCATAGCCTAGAGACTCAGATATCCCAGGGAGAAGCTCCCGATGTCCAGATAAGGGTGGAGTCCTAGCCATGGGGGTACCCTGGCTAGGTCCTAGTAGCTGGCACCTTTTAATGCCACAGGGCTTAGTGATAGAGGCTACTCTGGGAGTTGTGATAGCAACAGTCTACTCCACCCAGAGTAGGTGGGACTCTGGATCTCAGACAGTTATGATAGGAAAGAAGCATATACAGACATACACACACGCACGCACGCGCACACACACACACATATGTGCACACACATACTTATAAGAAAACATTCATAGACTGACATAACCGACAGTCTGTACTAATCCTCAAGCATTTTAGGAGCGGTTGCCTCAAATCCCAGCCCCCACCACGAGCTGCTGGTCCCTGTCTTGTACTGTAATGTCTCCAGCTGACTATAAAGGGACTAGGAAGATTAGTGGGGTGGATGATCCATTGCTGAGCTTTCAGAATGTGCCAGGGCACAAGTAAATGTCAGATAAATTCACAGATATCCTGGGAGAGGATTCTATAATTAGTCCCTGCCTTCTCTATGATGAAACTAAAGTAGAGGGGAGTTACCTTGCACTGGATCCAGTACTGAGACATAGCTCATAAGATATGGAACCAAGTCTGGTTTGGGGCTTCATCCTGTGACTCCTAGTCTCGGGCCCTAGTGAGACAAGACTCTTCCCAGCGGCACCATGCTGCTCAGTGTTTTTCTTGTGGCCTGTCAGCTGAAAGTTCTACAACTGTTTCTGTATCGGCTGCCCTCACATTACGATGACGCCCAAAGAACATGAAGAGATAACATATACATGAGACTGCAGTTAACATGCCTATCTGAGGAGCTCCATCATACCTCAGAGAAGAAAAGCCTGTCAGTGCCGGGCACCCCCATGGTCCTTGTGACCTGTCCCTGCCTGGGTTCTCTGGAGGCTCTTTAATAACTCCTGTATCTGGCACCTATGTGGGAAGGTTGGAACTTGGGCTCAGCAAACACTGTCAAGCAAGGACCATTGATACAGCCTCCTAATGTGGCTTGATCATTCCCAACCATGGAGGCCGGAGTGGCAATCTCCAGAGACAGGGTTCCACTCCAAGGGCCTGTTTTTTAGCCTGGTTCTAAAGCCAAGCATCATCTCCATGTCTTCCTCTTGTGCTGGATCTTACATGGCTCCAGGGACTGACCTAATTAGAGTAGTGAGGGAATGAAGTAAAAAGACAGACACATGGACACACAGAAAAGCTGGGGTGTACTGGGCTGTCTGATGGAGATGCTTCAGGATCCCAGAATATCAGTGTGTTTATTAATTACAGCTCAACGAGTTGGCAGGGTTGTGATGTGCAGCTAAATCAAGGAGGCAGGCTTAACTGATCTTGGTAGGAGCAGTCTCTGTGGGGAGCAGTCTCCAGGCAGTAGCATCTGTGAGGAAAGGGCTACAGTGGACGTTTTCTGCATGCACCACTCAGACCAGAGGAAAGCTTTGTTATCTCTCCGAGTCGCCAATTCTCGTGGGTCTGAGGCTTTGGAGTTGGTCTTGTGGGCTCATGTCAAACATGAACCCCACTCAGGCCTTCTCTGTTCTCCTCACGACTGGTTACGATTCTTCAAGGCCATGCTAAGTCAACGGACTTGATAGCATGGAGATGTCACTACAAAGAACAGGTAGAGCAGCCATCTATAGGAAATGTGACTGGTGTCTCCATTTGGGGCCCCTCCTACCACTGTGCTGTCATAGAAAGTGTTAGGAGCCCGTCCAGAAACGTCTTTGTAATTGCCTGGCAAACTACGTACGAAATCTCAGGTTGGTCAGGCCATTCTCTTTTAGACTAAGACTCCACTGCTTGCCAGCTTAAATGTTGGGAGGTTTGAGGCACGTGGGTTCTTTGTGGGATCTGCCTTCTCTCTGGGTACTAAGTTATTCTGTGTAGCTGGTGTCTAAAAAGTTCCCAAGATGTATTTCAGGGGAATGTGTCATCAGTTTCTGGACAGACTGCTAAGTCATCTCAAAAGGAAGGCCTGCCCTCCCACAGCCCCTTGAACTTTCCTTCACGCAGGCCATGGCAGATGACAAGGAGAGATTTGCAAAAAGAACCTGTGAGAAAAAGACCCTAGTGGATAGGGACGTCTATAAAGAGACACTGACAATTCAGAGGCAAGATGGTTGGGATACTAAGTCTCTTAAAATAGTATTAGGCTCAATTTTATGGGTGTGAATGCCAATATTGTAAACAAAAGCAGAAATCAAACTGGAGAGGAGGTAAAGAAAGGGCTGAGGAGGACCAGGAATTTAAGGGCTAGCACAGGCTATAAGAGATCCCATGGTGGTTTGAATGAAAATGTCTTCTTTTAGCTCAGACGTTTGAATATTCGGTCACCAGTTGGTAGTGCTTTTGGGTAGGTTTGAGAGGTGTGGCCTTGCTAGGGGAAAGAAGTTCTGGGGGTGGGCTCTGAGGTTGGGAAGCTACAGGCCTTCCCAGGTTCACTCTCTGTGCCTTGTGCTTCCAGTCTGAGGTGTGAGCTCTCAGCCCTCAGTTTGAGCCAAGTCTGTCATCTGCTGCCATGTGGTCCCCATTATAGACCCTGACTCTCTAACTGTAGGCCTAAATCAAGTCTTTCTTCTATCAATTGCCTTGGGCATGATGTTCTATCACACCGGTAGAAAAGTAACTAATACAATCTCCTTTCCAAAAAAAAAAAAAAAGAGAGAGAGAGAGAGAGAGAGAAACAATAGTTCTACCTATTTATTATCACTAGATAGTATTATAATGTGTGGAAGTTTTGAATTTAATTGGCCCCCTAGGCCCATAGGGAGTGGCATTATTAGGTGTGTCCTTGTTGGAGGAGTGTGTCACTGTGGAGGCAGACTTTGAGGTTTTGTATATGCTCAAACAACACCCAGTGTGACAGTCTCCTTCTGCTGCCTTTGGATCAAGATGTAGAACTCATGGCTCCTCCAGTACCATGTCTGCCTGCAGGCTGCCATGCTTTGGGACATGATAATGGACTAAACTTCTGAGTCTGTAAGCCAGCCCCAATCAAATGTTTTCCTCTACAAGAGTTGCTGTGGTCATGATGTCTCTTCATAGCAATGAAACCCTAAGTAAGTCACAATTTCTGGAAAACAGCTAGGGTAAATGTTGAGTACATAAATGTGAAAATATACTAGTTTTAGGCATCACTGAAACAACTGCAATTTTATTTAAGTTTTTAGGCAAAAAGATTTATCAACATCAATGTCATTCATGAAAATTTCCATTTCTACAATGTTGAAAGAGGAAAAAAATATTAACCTAATGCTCATATGTTGCAAAGGAATGATAACTTTAGAAATAGCACAAAGCCAGATGGTGGTGGTGCATACATTTAATCCCAGCACTTGGGAGGCAGAGACAGGTGGATCTCCAAGTTCAAGACCAGCCTGGTCTACAAAGCAAGTTCCAGGACAGCCAAGACTACATAAAGAAGCCCTGTCTTGTAAAACAAAACAAACAAACAAAACATAGGAAAGAAGGAGAGAGAGAAAGAGATAAAAGAGCATAAAGTTGGTATAATAGGAGTATTTCCTGGCTCCTAACTTGAGACCAAGTTACCCTTAAGGTTGGTAGCTTGGTCAGTCCCCAAATCAATCTCCAGACTACTCAAGTGCTATATAAGCAAATGGAATATCACTGATTTTAGAATTGGTCATTATTCAAATCCTCTCACAAAATGACTCCATGTCTAGATAATACCTAACCATCACAAAGCACAACGGTGAATACTCAGAAATGTTGATAATGTGCAAGGAAGAGATGGGAGGTGGGCACACTGGCCACTTCCCTGCACGGTGAATACCCCTCGCCACACCAACAGTCACTCACATCTCTCCACCATGGCAGTGGTGTGAGGCTCACTATACCTAAACTTCAGTTCTCATCACCAAAGAGGCTTAATCTAGCCAGGCAGTCCTACAATGTACACAACAACAGAATCACACAACTTTCCTCTAAGAGAACTCATACTCCAGAAAGTTTACAGCCCACAGAATCAAATACCTGGTACTCGGGGGCTTGTTGTGATCAGGAGCCTGTAGGGGTCTGACCTTGGTCCTCTACATATATGTTATGGCTGAGTAGTTTGGAGTTCTTGTGGGAATCCTAACACTGGGAATGGAGTGTGTCCCTGACTCTTTTGCCTAGTGTGGGACTTGTTTCTTCCTACTGGGTTGCCTCATCCAGTGGTGATGTGATGTTATGTGCCTGGTCTTTCTGGTCTTGTTGTTGGTGTCTTGGTTGGTGTCTCTGGGGGTGTGGCAGAGGAGATTCTGAGGAGGGGAGAAATGGAGGGAGGGGAAACTGCATTCAGGATGTAATACATGAGAGAATAACAAAAAGGGAAAAAAATGAAAGAAAGGAAGGAAGGAAGGAAGGAAGGAAGGAAGGAAGCAGTAAGGAAGGAAGAAGGAAGGAAAGAAGAAGGAAGGAAAGAAAGAAACAAGGGATCTTAGGCAAGTCCTGTCATGGAATAAACGAAGACTTCATGAGGAAAGGGACTGTGGAGATGGTGAGCTCCTTGACTTAGTCCTCAGTGATGCCATGACGGTAAGACTTGATCTAGACGTAGTCATCTTATTAGAAGACCCAGCACACCCATAAGAGACTCTTCCCTCTGCTGGGAAGCTGGTTGGTTCATTTGCTGAGATTCCTCATTATGTTTAGGGAGGATCCTCTGTATCCAGATCCAAAGTGATTCCAGTGGTTTAGATAGTGGAAGAGCTGATACAGCTGTAAGCGCCTCTCGAATCCTGGGGTCATAGGGACTTTGCTGTGGTACGCAGAGTAAAAGGAGCTACTGAAGCCCCCAAACATGCCGGCTATTGCCAGCTCATATTCTGAGTGGCCATAGAAGGATGCTGGATCAAAAATGATGGGCCCAGAGGAATCTTCTGCTACATTCCCTCCCCAGAGGTCTCCATGAAGTAGGGAGGGCACAATTTCCAGATCACGGAACAGGTCAGGAATCTTCAACTGCAGGGAAGAAGATGGAGCCTTAAACAAAGTGGCCAATCACACGGAGGTGTAGGTGCTTTCCTAAGTGCCGTTGCACATATCTGAGCGGGTCCTAAGATGCGCCTGACTTAGAGGGAGCAGATGGGGACACTGACTGAGAAGCACTATGCTTCCTATCCAATAGGCTCAGATGCCATCCCAGCCTTGGGGCCTCCTCTCTACCAGGGCTCAGAAGGGCATGCTATTGGCACTGGGTATGTCAGAGGCCCTGCTCACCTGCAAAGCGGACCACAGCTCAAGAGCTTCCCGGTCCCCAGACTTCTTCTCTACCATGTCCATCTGGGGCTGAATACGCTGGCTGGCGTAGAATGTGACCCAATCCTTCTGCCAGTCATTCACCTGCACAGGTGACAGGAAAGGAGAAGACTTCATCAGAAGTGCCCAGAAATTCCAAAGTGGAATGGGCTGCAGGAACCATGAGGAGGGGTAGCAACCCTAGGGGGCTAGAGGTGAGGGATGACGAGGTCACATGAGGCCAGGTCCTGTGTCCCAGGAGGAATGGTAAACAGGGTATGCCAGGTGACCACTTGCAGCCTTCCATGCCTAAAGATCAACTAAAGCAATTTAATTAGAACAACTGTGGAACAAAGGCCAGAGCTGGCTGACCCTCTGGATCTTGAGGCTTGTTTCCGATCATCTTCCAGCAGTCACTTGGCCACATTTTACCTTGTCCTGAGACTGAGGAGAAAAGTAATATGGAGCCACTTACAAAAGAATTCCCAAGGAAGGATGTGCAGGCCATGGTTACTTCCCACCCAGGAGGGAAGTAAGGTAAGAACGTGAGAGTAAATCAGCTCAGAGTAGGACATGACACAGGACAAAACACCATACATATAAGCAGACATGTGCATGTGCATACATCTGCATTTAAAAACACATGCATCATGAGTTACAGGCAAGAGAGAAAGGGTCAATGAGAGCCGACAAACACCCTAAATACATAGGTCCTGAGAACCCTAAATGAGGCAGGTTTACACATAACTTCCTACACATTTCTAAATCTATCTGTGCCAACCATAAAACATCTAGAAGCTTTTAGATTCTGTGCTCACTTGTCTTGGCACAGAGCTTTCCTATTTGTTACTGTGATAAAACCAACCTAGGGTTTTTGTGGTTTTTTTTAATCTTGCAGTTCCAGGTTATATTCCATCATTTCAGGAATGGACAATACAGGCAGTTACTAAAAACAGCTATTGACATCCCGACTTAAGGAATAGTGATGCCCAAATTCAGGGTGGGTCTTCATACATCAGTTAACCCAAGTAAGAAAATCTTTTAGAGGTATGTCCATAGGTCAACCCAATTCAGGTAATTGCTCACTATGACATCTGCCCAGGTGATTCTAGGCTGATATTTTTGTTTGTTTGTTTTTGTTTCTTAAGATAAGGTTTCTCTGTGTAGCCCTGGTTGTTCTGGAACTTACTTTGTAGGTCAACTATGTTCCAAATGCAAGGGCACCCACACTCATAAAACAAACTTTACTAAATCTCAAAGCACACATTAAAACACACACAATAACAATGGGAGACTTCAACACCCCACTCTCATCAATGAACAGATCATGGAAACAGAACCTAAACAAAGGCACAGTGAAACTAACAAAAGTTATGAGCCAAATTGATTTAACAGATATCTACAGAACATTTATCCTAAAACAAAAGAATATACCTGCTTCTCAGCGCCTCATGGTACCTTCTGCAAAACTGATGATATAATCAATCGGTCACAAAACAGACCTCAACAGATACAAGAAGATTGAAATAATCTCATAAATCCTATCATAACACCAAGGACTAAGGCTGGTCTTCAATGACAATAAAAACAACAGAAAGCCCACATACACATGGAAGCCAAACATCACTCTATTCAATGATACCTTGGTCAAAGAAAAAAAATAAAGAAAGAAATTAAAGCTCAGCATACCCAAGAAACAATTCACAGACCATATGAAGCTCAAGAAGAAGGAACACCAAAATGCAGATGTTTCAGCCCTTCTTAGAAGGGGGAACAAAATACTCACAGGAGGAAATACAAGGACAAATAGTGGAGTAGAGACTGAAGAAAAGGTTATTCAGAGGCTGCCCCACCTGGAGATCCATTCCATATACAGCCACCAAACCCAGGCAATATTGCTGATGCCAAGAAGTGCTTGCTGACAGGAACCTAATATGAATATCTCCTGAGAGGCTCTGCCAGAGCCTTACTGACACAGATGAGGATACTTGCAGAGAACCATTGGACTGAGCACAGGGACCCCAATGGAGAAGTTAGAGAAAGGACTGAAGGAGTTGAAGGGGTTTGCAACCCCATAGGGAGAACAACAATATCAACCAACCAGACTCCCCCTCACCCCTGAGCTCCTAGGGACTAAACCATCAACCAATGAATACACATGGAGTGAACCATGGCTCCAGCCATATGCAGCAGAGGATGGTAGTGTCTGGTATCAACAGGAAAAGAAGCCCTTGATCCTGTGAAGGCTCATTTTCCCAGTGTAGAAGAATGCCAGGGTGTTGAGGTGGGAGTGGGAGCATCTTCATAGAAGCTGAGGGAGGGAGAGGGGGAATGGGAAGGAGAAAAGGAAATAACATTTGAAATGTAACTACATAAAATGTCCAATTTTAAAAAAAAAGAAATTAAAGACTTTTTAGAATTGGCCTCAAACTCACAGAGATCCACCTACTTTTGCTTCCTGAGTGCTAGGACTCAAGGCATGTGCCACCACACAAGGTTGCCAGGGGATTCTGCATTCAAGTTGACAATTAAAACTAGCCATCACAACTGTCATCTTATCTACTTTATATCTGCTGGGCATCAGGCAATACTCTCTAGGCAGAAACTCCCATGGGAAAGACTTAAAACCATAAACATGAAAGGTATAACACCCTGTCCTTGTACTCTGAGAGTTTAATAGTTTAGTATCCACAGGGGAGTGGACCCAACAGCTCTACTCATAGGAAAGTACACACACATGCACACACATAAATTAAAATAAATCTTTAAAAACAAGTTGGGCATGGTGGCACACACTTTTAACACCAGATATTGGAAGGCAGAAACAGGCAGACCTCTGAGTTTGAGGCCAGCTGGTCTACATACTGAGTTCCAGGTCTGCCAAGGTTACATAGTGAGACCTTGTTTCAAAAATAAAGATAATAAAAAAATAAAAAAAATAAATAAATAAATAAATAAATAAGCAAAACAAAAGCTACAATTTTTCTAATTTTTAACCCCTCCTTGAAGTCTAACATCCTAACTTGCTGTGTTTTTTTTTCTGTCTGATTTTTCATCTTAATCTAACATTAAGTTTTATTTGCTTTATGTCAACTTCTTTAAAATTATCAGGGGAGAAAAGGGGCACAAACACAGAATCTCACAGGAAAGCAACAGGGTAGTTTCCCCAACTGTGTCTAAATAGCCAGTCTGACTGTAATGGAAGTGAGCTCTGTGCCACTCACCTGGGGGAGGTATCCACAGCATGTCACCACATCAAACCCAAACTGGTCCACATACTGCTGCTCGGCCTGTCCACCTCCTTTCCCTTTCGTGAAAAGGAAACAAAGAAAGGTGACTAGGTTGTCTCCTTGTTCTAGGAGACTCTCTGATCCACTCTTGCAGCTCAGGGTCACTGTTTTGCAATCAATATGTCCTTACCCCTAATGCTTGCACCCATAAATAAGCAAGAACTCCCCCAGGACCCCCAGAACAATGTCTGCTTTAGCAGACTCAATGACCAAGGTACTTGCTATTCTGAAAGCAGAGCCCAGTCCCAGAGGATGCATGGGCACAGAGGGGCTCATAACAATGTCAAAAATAAAATTTAAAAAGCATTCATTTCTTTAGAGAGGAAAAATATCAACCCTATAATCCACCAGGAAAGGATGCTTTTCAGTGACAATGTCTTCCCATTTTTGACAAATAAAATTATTATGCTTTGAAATGGCCTCAACTTCATGTATCTCCCCCAAATTAAGAAACTTCCAACCACATGAATTCCATGCAAGCTGGAAGCAATAGGTCTTAAAGCCAGTTTGACAGAGCCTCTGAGTTAATCCTCACAGGACTAGAAGATGGGCTGATGGTACTACCAATATATTATCACAGGATAGACAGGCTACCAGGACCCTTCAGCAGAACTATACACAGTCGGTCAGCCATTCTAACAGAGTCAGCACATGAGGTGCATATGGGCTGTCAACTGTCAGCTTGCCAACACCACACTGTGTTCTAGATGGGTGGCATTATGGTTGTCATTCCGAGCCTCGAGAATGCTGTGTACATAGAAAACAACGTGTTTAAAGGAGTCACATTGTAGTGAAAGCCAAAACAACTTTGATTAGACCCCCTTCTGGAGAGTAAGACATGGAATGACTGTGACATCACATGGCTTCGAGTCCATCAATGTTTCCTGTTTGTTTGTTTGCTTGCTTGCTTGTTTTTGGTATGTCTAGGACACACTGTACCAATCAAATCCACGGTGTTCACTGCCCTGCAAATTCGCAGCCTTGGGATGACCACCCTTTGCTTTGGCATCAGCACAGGCTACAGCATTACCCCATCCCTTAGCCCTCTTCCAGACAGGGTTCCTTGAGGCTCACACAGCCCCTTACCCACAGTGCCGGCCTCCTTCAGGAGCCTCTCTCCACGCTTCTTGTTCTCAAGGTGTAGATCTGCAAGCTGGGTCCCAAGCTTGGCGGCGTGACTAAAATCAAAATGCGGGGACTGAACAGATGGCACACAGACAGCAAGTTCTGAAAGGTCTCAAGGCACATAAAGTGAGACAAACGTGGAGCGGAAACTTCATTCTACTGAATGAAATAAGAGGGGAAACTGGGTGTGGTGGCACACAACAAGAATCCTCCGGAGGAGGAGGCAGGAGGATTCAATTCTACTTTTTTGACCACCTTTCCTGGTCTTTCAGACTCTGCTGCTGAGTCTTTTTGTGATCATCCCACTCTGAGAGTGTCCTCTCTCTGGCTTTTATCTGGCAGAGAGTGCGTGCCATTCACAATAGAGTCATCACCTGTGCAATCATAGCTCTTTATACCACGCCTCAAAATCTGGCTCCACCCCAATACAAGATTCCAAAATAAAAGACCCACACAGAGGAAGACATAAAGGAGGGATGGTGTTGAGACAGACCTGTTCAGATGCTTCATGTCCAAATGCTCCATCACTAGCATGCTCCCACCTCCTGGGGCATCGAGAACCTTGATAGGCTTGGGGACCTTGACTGTGTCTGTCTTCAGAATGGCAGTTAGGCTCGCCATCTCGCCGTCAAACATTCTTTTAGCCTATTGGTAAAACAGTGGAGGAGATGAAGGTCACCAGAGAGACTGTGCGGACACAACTGCCTCTGGCCTTACAGTTTCAAACCACATTTATGCTGGCCAGAGGACTCAGGAAAATGGACAGGTCTTTCAGAGTACTACTCATCAGAGCCATAAGTGCTGAAGTCACATGGGCATAAGCAAGCTTGTACTTTGCAGTGTGGGACTGCATTTGTTTGGTTGGTTGGCTGGCTGATTGGTTGTTTGGTTACGTTTGTTTTCTGAGACAGGGTTTTTATGTAACCTTGGCTTGTCTTGAAACTGCTATGTAGACTAGGCTGGCCTCTAACACAGAGATCCACCTGCCTCTGCCTCCTATGTGATTACCAATCAATCAAAGCATCACCATCATGAGATTGAGTCCAGATACCACTGAGTGGTGATGGCAATGCACCTTTAATACCAAGCACTCAGCAGGCAGAGGCAGGCAATTCTCCAAGTTTGAGGCCAGCCTGGTCTACAAGAGTAAATTCCAGGCCAGCCAAGGCTACACAGAAAATCTGCCTTGAGACATACCAACAAAAAGAGGTTTTTTTTTTTTTTTTTTTTTTTTTTTTCCAGCCATTACCCACCCCCAGAGGAGGCTGTCTCTACCCTGGCTTCCACCAGTACAGAGTTATTCTGCCTGCTTGGTCATGCTTTCTGTGTTCCTGGCTTTTGGTGTTTTGTTTCATTTTATTGTTGCTTTTAATGTGGCAGGGTTTTGCTATGTAGTCCAGGCTGGCCTAAAACTCACAATCCTCCTGCCTCAGTCTTGCACATGGGCTCTGGGGTCTGGTATATTTGTTATACCTTCCTCATGTATACTATTCCACAGGGTGAACATGCCGTGTAATCACCCATCCTACTGAACAACGCTGCCAGGGAAATTCTACTTACGCTTGTAGTTACTACATCTGTGATCTCAGGCAAGTTACTTAAGCTTTCTTTGCTTCAGTTTTCCCACCTATAAAATAAAACTAAATTTCCAAGGTAGCAGCTAACAAACAGCGCATTCTAAACATGTTTCAGATGTTGTAACTACTCATTAAGAGAGCCAAAGTTTCTGAGAAGGAAGATAAGAACTGTGTCCCTTGGTGAACTCTCACAGCAACCTCCTTTGAATATGAAGGAGAAGCTAGACTTTTGCCAACGTACTAGTGACAGAGACTACAACAAAAGGCAGCAATGAAAAACAAAATGCAGGAAACGTTTGGTAAAGGACCTGTGCAGCCATTAAGACGCACGGCTCCTCCACAGAAGTAGTTGACTACTTATGTGATCTGAAGATTCCTCCTAAAAAAAAAAGAATAGCTGCTCATAAGATTATAAGTAGTTTCTAGATTCCAGGTAGATTCTAGCAAGGCTTAAGAAAGCAAATAAAAGAGAAGCCAGGTAGTCTTAAAAGTCTTACCTCACAGAAGCTAGAACAAGGAAGAGCCATACTTCTAACACAAAAGTTGTATTTACAATCAGCAGATGTTCATCTTATGGACAGTAGCCGTGCATAACTCATGCTATATATCCCAGAGCAAGCAAGAAAAAGACCACATGAAAAAGGAAAACTTAAAAATTGAAAATAGACTTTGAGTGGGAAATAACCCAGCAGTGGGGCTGGAGAGATGGCTTAGTGGTTAAAGTGCATACTGCTCGTGCAGAGGTCCTGAGTTCAATTCCTAGCCCCCACATCAGGTAGATCATAACCACCTGTAATTCCAGCTTCAGGAGAATCTGGTGTCTTTGGTCTCCATGTGCACCACACTCACATCCTACACTGTATATACATACATGCATATTGTCTTTAAAACTGAATAAAGAAAGAAAGAAAGAACTCAGCAGTTCATGGTGGCTAATAGGTGTAATCCTACCACTTGAGAGGCTGAGGATTCCATAGTAAGTTCCAGACTGGGCTACATAGAGATGGAAACTGGACCTCAAAACAAACAAACAAAACCCACTTCCTGAGAGAGAATGAAAAGTCACAGGAAGCAGGCACACCTCTGTGACTTCAAGGCCATTCTGGTCCGTGTATCAAATTCTAGGCCATCTAGTGCTACACAGTGAGATCCTGTTTCAAGAAATTAAACAAAGAAATAAATAAATTTGAAAAAGAGAGAAAAGAAAAGAATCTGAACTCAACTCCAAACAATAGAAAATACTTTTTAAAAACCACCACTAGTTTGAAAGGTAGCTCAGTGATACATGGTACTTGTTTAGAGTGTGCAAGACCCTGGGGTTCAACCTGTCATCACAAAGAAACAAATCGAGGTGGAAAAACAAATCAAGGAGGCCTGTGTAAAGAAAGAATACTATTTAAAAAAAAAAAAAACAACAATCAAAACCAGAACAGAGAAGTCCAGCTATAGAACATGAAGGAGAACACAAAGTCTGGTGCTGAGGACAATTTAGTGTAACTTCAAGGGCAGCTGACAAAGTTCAACTGATGTCTGAAAACAGAGGTTGAGGCAAGCCCTGAGAAAATAACGGTATTTTAAAGGTTCACACACAGGTGAGAGAAAAGATTCCTTTCATGAAAGTGACCACAAATGCAAGCTAGGATCGTGGCTAAAACATGTAATCCCAGCACTCAAGTGACAAAAAGACTGAGTTTGGAGGTCAGCCTTAGTGAAAAACCAATTCTAACTTGGCATGAGGTGTAGGACTTGACAAGAAGATAAATACCTTCAGTCTCGTTTAAAAAAGACTGCCAAGTTCTACAGAAGCTATCCACCTCCCTTCGAACCAAAACTTGGAGTGAACAGCTTGAAACGACAAAGGGACAGGCAGCAACCAGGAACACAGCAGAAGCCTTGGCTCTCACCCTTATCTTCCATTGGGCGCCTCAGAAAAAGTTCACATTCAAACAGGACATGGTGGGGTGAGTGCATTCTCTTGATCCTTTAAGATCTCTGATCTGAGTTTTAGTCTCTGCGACTTGAAATAAGCTCCAGGTATACACGTGTACTCTGAGGTGTCTCAAAACTAAACAAACATGAAGGCTTTCTCCAAGTGGGCACCTCACCTGCACCTGCGTAGCCACCGCTGCTGTAGAGCAGGGAAGCCTGAGGCCAGAGTGAAACTGCTGGGCTGTGGCGGTCACGCGTGGACAGCGGCCAGAGACTGTCGCTGAAGACTGTGTCTCTATGGCTGGCTACCCAACCCGGGCCAGCTCAGGATCTCATAGACCCCGAACCCAAACCAAAGCCGCATTTTAGCCTCGGGCCAACGAGCCCGACCCTCACCCAGCGCCGGTGGCCCTACCTCTGCCTTGGAGTTCACTTTCACAAACACCCGTCCTTTGTCCGTGTCATAACTCTGGCCCTGGCTAATGCACCCGCCTCCCGAGTGGCCCGTAGCTTTGACTGAGCTGCAGCCCAGCTCCCGCTTAAGCAGGGTCTCCATGAGAGAAGCTCCGCAGCAAACCTAGTTCAGGCCTGGAGCAGAAGCGGGTACCGCTGCGGGGCGGGGCAGACACAGACCAATGACTGGATTGGGTGATAAGAAGGAAGGGGCGGGGAAAACATTTGAAGGGCGTGGCCGATCTGGTTAGGATTGGTTGAGATGGCAGGGCGCCTGCTGCCAAGTTTTCTCTGGCTGCTAGGGGGCAGGAGCGGGGTGAGTAGGCAGAGCGCCCAGCCTTGTGGCTCTGATGTGCTAAAAACTCTCTCAATTCAAGCCGGTTCAAAACAATTACCTGACAGTTGTGTAGACTGAGAGAGGTTGCTCCGGCCCTTTGGCCCCTTCGGGTTCTGTCTGTGAAACCGTTAGTGAGGTGAAGCTGGGCCTCTAAGGTTTTGCAGAGGATCACGCATCTCTTCTCAGGGATGTGCTGTGCTTACAAGTAAGCACTATAGGAACCAGGAATGTAACACACAGGGTTGTTCCTTCAAAGGAAAGAATGCATAACCTGTGAGCAGATGTGGTTAATAGTCTGAACCCTTTTCATGAGTTCTTTTCACGGGCTGGAGATGGCTCAGCGGTTAGGAGTCCTGAGTTAGGAGTCCTGAATTCCCAGTAACCACATGGTGGCTCATAACCATCTGTAATGGGATCTGATGCCCTCTTCTGGTGTTTCTGAAGACAGCCACAGTGTACCCACATAGATGAAATAAATAAAATCTTTAAAAAAAAATGTTAATCCCACTGGTCAAGAATAATACCACTGATATAATTTAAAACCAAACTTCAAACAAGCTTCAATACTTTAAGTACTGCCCAAGTGGATATATTTTAGTCAGATCCTTGCCCAGGTTCCCAGGAAAATGGCCCCAGTCACATTTTGCAGAGGCTTAAAAAGGCAAAACCCACAGTTTACCGCACTGGTCTAACCAGTGGCAAGCATACATTCTGAAGTATTTCCTGCCCACAGACCTCCCTTCCATGTATGATCAAACAGATCTGGTATAGTTGGGCCAAATAAACTGTTTAAAGACGTGAAACTTGTGGCTTGTTATCTCCCATAAACGATAGTCTCTAACATTTCAAGAAGTATCTGTCCTTGGGCAAGGGGCTTACAGGTCAGATGCATTTTTGTTTTGTGGATCTCTTTAGTAATTAAAACTTAAAACATAACTTTGGCTTTCACAATGTCACATGCACGTATGTTACAAAGAGTTTCAACATACACCTCAACTTTTATTCTGCACACACGATTGAGTGAATCACCAGGAAATTTTTCACTAAATTGTGCTGTGACTAAAATATGCCTAAATAAATGTCACAGGGTCAGACTTGAAGTTCGAACCAACACCACTTACCTAGTCTTAATGCACAGAACTGCCTTCTTGCCTCTAGGTGCCTGTGCCTATGCTTACTCCACTAGCTGTAGCAGCTCTAAAGACCCTCTAAAACCCTCCCTTGTCCTAAATGTAGGGCAAAAGGACCAGAGCTGAAGGGAAAAACACCTTGACCCTGACTTGACTCCAAGCCCAATGGAGCTGAGAAACAGAAACACCACAATCCCTGAGTATGAAATCACACCGACCTCTAAACTTGCTCCAAGATCAGGCAGGCCACAGAAATTTCACCAGTCCCCAGGCCACCCTGGAAAACTTCCTCCTCCACCCCAGGAAACCCTATATAAAACCTGTGTTCTGCTCAGCCCCCACCCCACCCCCCACTGCTTCTCACCCAAGCAGAGGCAGCCACCCTTCTGGCTTTTCCCTCCAGATAAATATCCTGCATGAGGTTTGTTGTGCAGTGTGACTCTGTGGAGCAAAGCTGTCACACTCGGAGTGAGGGGACTTTCCCCTATTAGAGCAGAGCTCAGCCGTCAGTCTGTTCAAGCTTCCAGGTCTGTGACAGCAATCTTCAGTGCAGGGCTCAGACTGTTTAAGTGTGTAAGTCCTGGGGACATGCTGCCTCCAACATGGGAGTTTTGTATTGTATTGTATTGTATGTGATTATCAGATTAGCTTGTGTCTCGGCCAGACTTCAGTTCCTCCAAGGCAGGTTAAAATCTGTCTTGCTCAGAGGGGGAAAAAATCAGGATGAGTGTATTGATATAAAGAAACAGACTTAAGAAACTGCAAATCTGAAATCAGTAGGATCTGCTGGCAGGCTGGAGATAAAGAGATGTTGTCTGAGTCACAGCCTTCCTCCCACAAAATTCCTTCTCATGGAAGGTTTATTTGTTCTATTAAGACCTCTAGCTGGCTTACACTGTGGAGGGAAATGTGCCTACTGCAGCCCCATTGACTTAAATGTTAACAGGATGCAAACATACATACTTTTTTGTGTTTTGGTTATGGGCTGGGGTGGTATAGGAAAGATTAATATTGAGATAGGGTTTCACTATATATAGCCCATGCTGCCCCCAGAGTCAGAGGAATCCTGTCTTAGTCTACCAAGTCATGGGATAATAGATGACAACCCCCAACAGAAAAATGCTTAACCAACTGTGGTGGTTTGAATAGGTTTAGCCCCATAGACTCATGTGTTTGAAGGCTTGAGTGGTGGCATTATTAGGGGATATGGACTTGTTGGAAGAGGTGTGTTACTGTGTTTTAGGTCTCTATGCTCAAGTCTCACCCACTATAGAATTCCAGTCTCCTCCTTGAAGCCTTTTGATCAAGATGCAGTACTCTCAGCTTCTCCAACACAATGTCTGCCTGGGTGCTGCCATGCTTCCCACTATCATGATAAAGGACTAAACCCCTGAAACTGTAAACCAGTCCCAACTAGATGTTTGCCTTTATAAGAGTTGCCTTGGTCATGGTGTCTCTTCACAGCAATAAAACCCCAACTAAGACCCTAAATACCTGGACAACATGGTGCCAAATCAAGCAGACACTGTTAATTACCAGGTTTTCCCATTGTTTCCCAGTTCATAGCACAACAGAAAGTGGGCATTTAATAAGAATGTGCTAAAATGATCGAATGAATGAAACTTTGAAAATGTAAAGGAATAAAAGCAATTGAAGAAAGTGTGCAGATTTCTTAACCCAACCTTCTGCTGAAAACATCATGCTGGTTGAAGTAGTTAAAAACACCTCCCATCAAAGAGCTGATGAGAGGAATGAGGCTTAGTGTCTGGGTGATAGAAGCCCAGAGTAAAAAACAAACAAACAAACAAACAAACAAAAACCTGTTCTTGCCATGAGGACAAGACCTGGTTTTAGGGAACTGGAGATGGAGAGATGGCTCTGCAGTTAAGAGCACTTAGTTGCTCTTCCAGAAGACCTGGGTTTTCTCCCAGCACCTACATGACAACTCACAACATGTCTGTAACTCTAGTTCCATGGGATTCAACACTTGGCTTCTATAGGCATCAGGTATGATCATAGTTCACATCTATGTAGGCAAAACATTCATACTAACAAAAAGATTTTTTAAAATTTCAAGCTAGGTTTTGCTGCATTTTGTTTTTCATAAACATGGATCTAAGTAGCAGTATGGGACTAGATGGGTTCAAGGTGACCATGTAGTGAAAGAACAATTTTCCCATAAACCTAGGACTCCAAAAGACTTACATGGGCCATAAGAAGGTAAAGTGCAATCCCGAACCTGGCACCTATGAAGCCTCATCCCTGAATAAAGCAGTGGTGGCATTGGTAGAAACCATTATTGCCTGCCCTTGAATAGATTCGCAACCTAAACTAAAATTACTTAGATTATGTTAAAAAAACACACACAAGTTTTACTTTTAATTTTAGGCACCAAAAGAATGAAACACTAGATCTCATGGAAATCCTTTACATAATTCAAGGACAATAAAGTCCAAAGTGTAGAGTGGGGTGACTGGGCACAATAGTCCACTCCTTTAGTCTCAGTATTAAGGATCTGAAACAGGGGGATCACAGTGAATTGGAGGCCAGCATAAGCCACATAGCAAGAACCTGTTTATAGTGAATAAGGAAGCCAGGAGTGTGCCTACTTCTCCTTTCTCAGGCTGCCGGGAAGATGGCGGACATTCAGATGGAGTGTGCTCACCAAAAGCTGCCTATAATCTTTCAAAACAAGAAGAATGTTTTGCTGGGAGAAACCAGCAGGGAAAAACTCCTTCAGTACTACAAAAACATTGGTCTAGGCTTCAAGAAGCCCAAAGAGGTTGTCCAGGGTACCTACACAGACAAGAAATGCCTCTTCATGGTAATGTATCCATCACAGATTGGATCCTGTCTGGTATCCTGACGAAGATGAAGATGCAGAGAACTGTTGTCATCTGCCAGAACTATCACCATTACAGCCAGAAATACAACTGCCTTGAGAAGCGTCACAAGAACACGTCTGTGCACCTGTCCCCCTGTTTCAAGGATGTCCAGTTCAGCGACATTGTCACTGTTGGAGAGTGCAGGCCCCTGAGCAAGACTGTTGGATTCAATGTGCTCAAGGTCACCAAGGCTGCTGGCACCAAGAAGCAGTTTCAGAAGTTCTAAAGGGACTCTGGCCAATGTCCTAGAACAAATAAAGTTATTTTCCAACGTAAAAAAAACAACAACAACAAAAAAGAAAGAACCTGTATATGTATATGTATGTGTATGTGTATATGTATGTATGTGTATGTGTGTGTATATGTATTAGTTAGTATTAAACCTTTATATACTTTATGTAATTTTTTGAAACAGGTTCTCTTGTATCATAGACTGGCTTCTAGCATATGATGTACCCAAGGATGGCCTTGAACTCCTTATCCTCCTGTCCCTACCCCCAAGTGCTAGGATTATAGAAATGTGCCAACGTGACCACATTTGAGTGTTTGTTACTATTAAGCAGAATATTATATGCTGGTTGTCAGTCCAAGAGAAGGACACTAAAAACTTCTTCTGCCCTTTGTTCTTGACATCAGAGTCATGATGGGCAAGACAACATGGCTGAATACTGGATGAAAGGATATCTCAACTACACAGAAAAGGAGCAACTTTGACTTCAGGAGCATGTTAGTCCCTGCTAGCCAGAAGGTCCCACCACAGCAGCAAATTCAGGGCAACTGGCTATACCCATTGCTCTGATACTGCTTATAATGCAGTAAAACTGCTCTGTCCCCACCTTGTGGAAGATACATGTTAGATTCACCCTAGTGCCATGGAACACACATGTATACATAGAATGAAGGAGCCAGCTCTGGGCTTTCAAAAGAGATACTCTTGCCCAAAGTAAAAATCACAGAACAGTTTTTGTATTCCAGGCCCAGGGTCTAGTTTTTATTTAATAAAATCTATTAATTAATTTATTTTTTTTCTTTATTAGTTTTTCAAGACAGGGTTTCTCTGTATAGCCCTGGTGATCCTGGAACTTACTCTGTAGACCATACTGGCCTACAGTCACAGAGATCCAGCTGCCTCTGCCTCCTGGGTTCTGGGATTAAAGGCACTCACCAGCACACCCAGCTGTGTTTTTTTTTTTAATTTTATGTGTATGGGTGTCTTGTCTGCATGTACATCTGCGCACCATGTGCATGGCTAGTGCTCATAGAGGTCAGAAGGCGGTAGGCTCTCCAGGAACTGGAGTTACAGACAGTTGTTGGCCTCAGTGAGGGTGATAGGAAATGAACCTGGATCCTCTAGAAGAACAGCCAGAGCTCTTAATCACTGAGCCATCTCTCCACCATACCCCAAAGTCCATTTTTAAATGCCACATGGGGGTTGAAAAATCATTCACAAGATTGCCTTATCCAAGAGCTGTAGACAGAAAGCTCTGTGTTCCCTCAGATTTCACAGATGGAAGTCGCTAATCCCAGCATCACTAATTTAGGGACCGTGCCTTAAAGGATGTAATTAATATTAAATGATCTCATGGGGGTGGGGGCCATAATTGAGGGGGATTAGCAAGCGACTCCATAAATAGAGACACCAGAAAGCCTACTCTCATTGTGCCTCTGCATATTTCAGAAAAAAGCCACGGTCAGACATAGCAGGCAATCAGTTCTCCACGGACCAGAAACATGAGATTCCTTGCCACCCCTAACTCTCTGTCAGTCTGCTCTCAGACATTCACTCTCGAGAATTACAAAGATTAACTTTCCACTGTTTGAACCTGGCAATAGAATGGCACCCCCAAGTCAGCTAACACACCAAGGAAACAACAGTAGGTCATGAATAGAGACAGTTGTTGACATTTTCAGATATGCATAATGGGACAGTTATGCCTTTAATGTTAAAAAAAGAAAGAAAGAAAGAAAAATTGGGAGCTTGCAGTTTGCATTTAAAAAAAGAAGGAAAAAGAAAAATAAAGAGGTTGTTCAACGGTTAAGAGCACTTGCTGCTGTATCAGAGAATCCAGGTTCAATTCCTGATACCCACATGGCAAATCACAACAGCCTGTTACCCCAGTTTCCTAGGGATCCACACCTTCTTCTGGTCTCCATACCTGTGGTTCATCTACACTCATTTAGAAAAACACTCACACACATAAAAATAAATAATTTTTAAAGTCAAGCTTGAAAATATCTATAGGGAAGATGAAAGTGCCCAAGACACTTGGTACAGATGAAGAAAAAGAAGTTTGTTTCTGTTAAAAAACAATAGTTGCACAATGAAATCTCAAGATGGAGGCAGGAATTTTTAATCTTGGGTAAGCTGGCATTCTCTGACTATGCAGGACTCAGACTCCCAGAGATTTATCTGCTTCTGCTTCTGGATGTGGTATTAGAGGCATGTGCCACTATGCCCAGCTTCAGAGTAAAACCTGTGGGTTTGGGGGATTGGGGTGGGCTTGATTTTGTTTGTTTGCTTTTTGTTTGGTGTTTTGTTTTGTTTAGGTGTGGCTTTTGGAGACAGAGTTTCTCCGGATACCTGTCCTGGAACTCACTCTGTAGACCAGGCTAGCCTTGAACTCAGAGACTGCCCAGCTTGGAGTGGAATTTTAATGGACGTATATGTAAATTAAACACACAAGAGGAGAGAATCACTAAATAAGGGACCAGAAAAGTTACTGATACTATGGCATGAAGAAACTGAAAGGAAAATTGAGGGACCGGTTAAAAGACATGACAAACAGCAGGAGAAGTTTTTGTAAAGATATGAGCAGACTTCCAGAAAATGGGAGGAAGACACAAACTGACAAGGATTGGAATGGAGCAGGAAGCGGGTCAGGGCGTGGAACCGCGAGAACGGAGACAATGCAGCGTGTTCTCCATTGTTGTGAAGTTCGATTCAGAATAGCCTCAATCTCAACATGACATCCAGTGGTTAGAGAAAAATGATGAGCCCTAAGCCTGAACATCCTAAGAGCAGAAATAGTGAATCCAGACGGCTATTGGTCTCTTTGATGCTGACTGACCTGGACCTATAGACATCGAAAAACTAAAGGGAGCAAGGAGGGCCCTAGGCTCCCAACCCAAGTAAGAAGAAAACCCAGAAAATGATGAATGAAATTGATAAGGAAGGGACAGGGAAAATGAACCTTAGCAACTTCTTGACAGTGATGACTCGGAAAATGTTCGGGGGGTGGGGAGGAGCACCGAAGAAATCCTAAAAGTCCTCAAGCTTCGATGATAATGAGACTGGGAAAATATCATTCAAAAATCTGAAGTAAAATCTGAAGTGTGTGGCCAAGGACTTCAGGAAGGACTTTTAGTGACGCAGAAAATGATTGAAGCCGGTTGAGATGAAGGTGGCAAGGCAAATGTGAGAGTTCCCGCACATCCGGAAGGACCAGCCTCTGTCAATCAAGGTTCCCTTTTCTACGACAAGCACATGTGACTAAATTTAGTTGTCTTTTAATGCATGAAGTCTGGCTTTTAAGAACACCGCCACCCCACCCCCAGAACTCCAGGGTAACTTTAGCCCTGATCTTGAATCTATTTTTGGCCTTTGAAAGTGTTCTTTGATATTAAGTTCTTTGTACATTTACGTTGATTCAGGAGTTCAGGACAAGAGCACACAGAGTGGGTAGAAGGGTCTCAAAGAGTGACCACAGCCCCTTTCTTCCATTCTTCACACTGCACATGCATTTCCACACAGCTGCAAACACACAATGAACCCACGTCCCCATGAGCAGTGGGAGTTCTAAAAATGGTTCTGGCTTTTAGTTGACAGTTAAAAACTAAATAGATGCTTGCTGTGGTGTTTGGATGCGAGTTGGTGCATTTGCTTTGTTTTAAAAATAAAACCTTTCATAGTTTAAGCCCTCAAAAAAAAAAAAAAAAAAAAAAAAAAAAAAAAAAAAAAAGACTGACCTGCACTGATAAAACACACCATCCCTCTGACTTAAGGTCCCAGAAACTTTACTGTTGTTTGATTCTGCATCTTTAAAGCCAAGGCTGGCCTCCAACTCTTAATCCTCCTTGCTTGAGTCTCTTAGGTGCTGGGATGGTACACACACACACACACACACACACAAACTTGTATGTGTACATGTACATAAGAATTCGGGTGCCTGGAGAGGCCAGAGGTGTTGGATGCCCCAGAAGCTGGAATTACAAGCCTTTGGGAGCCTTAGGAAGTAGCTACAGGGAAATGAATCAAATACCTGCTGAGCCTTCTTACTAGCCCTACAGAAACATTGTAAATTAAAAGATGTCTATTCTTATGCTGATAGCAGCGAAGTAATAAAATACCCAAAGCAAAGGAAGTCTGTAATATGAATAGCAAAGATGTCAAAAAGCATTAACATATGTTTTCTTTGGAAGCCAAAAGATAGACTAATAGACTATAATCAGAAGAAAACAACTTCCCCAGTGAAAATATATTTCCAAGAATAAAAATAAAATAAAAACATTTTTTTTAATCTGAGAGCTATTGGCCATCATGAAGTTAACTGCCTTTATTTCTAGTGATGCTGTTTCCTACCATCCTAAAGGAAAGCCTGGGGGAATCGGTGCTCCCTTTAGTGCTCTCCTCCCACCACATGTATCTCTGACAGATGTCTTTACCCACTTAACCAGCTAGCAACTTCCTGATCTGGAGCAGTCATTTATAGCTCAAATTGCTGCTTTATAGCTTTTTATTAAATAATACATATATGTATGATCATGCTCTTCCCCGTGTACATAGTGCAGTTCACCATTAAAAAAAAAAGGTCAGACAGGTGCCAATTGGACACCTTTAAACCTAGCACTGGGGAGGCAGAGGAAAACAGATCTCTGAATTCAAGGCCAGCTGGTCTCAGCAACAAGTTTCAAGATAACCAGGTTTACACAGAAAAACCCTGTCTCAAGAAAATTGTGCATGTGAGTGTGTGTGTGTGTGTGTGTGTGTGTGTGTGTGTGTGTGTAAATTCTTTGTGCTTCTTTGGATTTTTGTTGTTGTTTTTCAAGACAGGATATCTCTGCATAATAGCTCTGGCTGTCCTGGTATCCTTTTTGTAGACCAGACTAGCCTTAAATTCATGGAGATCTGCCTGCCTCTGCCTCCCAAGCACTAGGAATAAAGGCATTTGTCATCACGCCTGGCTCATAAATTATTTTTTACTGAAAAGAAATTGTGCAACATATTTTGAGCATATTTTCCTTATAAATTGTTTTTTAATCTTTAAAAGAAAGATTGTAATAGTTTATTTTTATCTTAACTGCATGTATTTTTCTGTGTAGGTGCATGTAAGTGCATGTGCCCATGGAAGTCGGGGCAATCACAAACCCCTGGAACTGGAGTTACAGGCAGTTGTGAGCTGTACTACAAAGGTGTTGTGAATTTAACAGGTCCTTTGCGAGAGCAATACAAGCTTTTAACCTCTGAGTTATCTCTCCAGCTCCTTTCACAGCTTTTATTACATCATGTATGTGTAGCATGTGCTTATGCATGTGCACATTAGTGCCATGGTTGATATGTAGAACGCAGAGAACAACTACTCAGGAGTCAGTTGTCTCCTTCATGCTATGTGGGTCCAGGGATCAAAGACGGGTCATCAGCTATGGCAGCGAGCCACTTTGCCCACTGAGCCACTTTACCAACCCAAATATGCAAACTCTATCATGTGCTTTTCACTGACGTTATCTTCAAAACCCATGCTCTTATGTATAACGAGAATACTCGTAATTTGTCAGATAAATCATTTGTGTTTATTCATTCTTGAGAAAAAATTACAGTTGTTTGATTAAAGACATCTCTATTGTTTTGATTTTTTTCTTTTGTTTGCAATTTTTAAAAAATTCCATATGAACAGGCAACCTCAAACTATTGGTAACTTTGGTAGGCTCCAAGTGGTGCCCCAGAGCATTCTCTAATCCTGAGTTGCATGACTTTTCCCCAGAAGATGTAAACAAATATCTGTTCACTCAAAATTAGGTGCTGAAGACCAAAACATTGGTTCCTCACTGTGGGTCTCCCTTCTCTTGTGGATCGTCTGATATAGTCCACGGGGGCAGGGGAAGTAGTGACCACACCAGGACCAGCTAACAGAAGGCAGATCAACTTTACTTGAGGTAATCCAAGGCCTATACAGTTTTGGGGGACTGAGTGTAAGAACATCCAGGAGGGGCAAAGGTCATTGGCTGAAGGCTTAGGGTACCAAAATGGGTCATTAATATGGGAAAGCATTCCAGGAATCTCTGCTGCTGACTGAACAGGTTCTTATCAGGAGAAAGGAAATTGACCCTGCAATCTAACTATGTGACATCTAACTATGTGACATTCCATGGGTAGAGGCACGTGTCAGGGCTTAGAATTCCCTAGACAAGGTCAGAGAAGGAGACACCCCACTAAAGAAGGGAGTCTCTCATATTGTGCTGAGCCCAGAAGCTATCTGGTCATGGTGGACTTTGACCTTAATTAATAGTTTTCCACACCTCACACATCTTACTTAATGAAACAAAGAGGTTGTTGCTGTCATTAGCAACATGGAATGCTAATGGGTGCATGAGTGTCTCAGAGACAGCTGCTTCAGATAACTTATAAAGCTATATTGATGAAGTTCCCTGCACAGCAAGCCTGCAGCTCCTCAAAAGAGTCTCTTCTACCCCGAGAAGCACTAGCTGCTTAGATAACCCTGAAAGGAGCTTTGTGGATCTTACAACCATCATGAACGTCCTGGGTCTTAAAATATCTTGAACTTCATGAATCTTAGGATCCCCATTCTTTCCTTCCAGGAGGGAATGTTTTAATTAATGACAAAAATTATGCAATACTCTACTTGCTTCCTCTGACTCTTAAATTCTTTCTGTTTCTTTTTCTTTGATGTTCCCTTGGCCTTGGAGAATATGGTATGAAGTAGATGGTTAATTTTTTGTTGCTATTTTTAACTGAGAATTAGGACCACTATGCCATAGCAACAGTCAATTTTTCTCAGTATTTGGCTGGTTATGCATCTCTACAATACCTATGTCTTGCTAAATGAAGTTACTTTAATGACTGAGACTAACAAAAAAACAGTAATTTATAGACACAAACACAATGTTCAGAAGACAATTTGACAGACTTATTACACCCATTTAACAAAGCAATAATAATAACTTTCCCATTAGAGCCTATGACATCTCCAGTCACAAGCTTTTTGCTCTGGTTTTAAGTATTATAGCTCAGCTCTGGCAGAGGGACGTTTCCCCCGTGAAAATGTTACAGCTCTGCTCTGGGAGGCATTTTGGCAGTCAGGAACCAAGGGTTACCACAAGTCACACTGCACCACAAACCTCACACAAAATGTATTGGGAGGGGAAAACATAGGAGGAGGGCTGTAGAGAGAATCTCATGTACACTTTGCAAAAGCATTCACCTGTAACTAAAAAAGCCTATGGCCAATGAGCTGAGGCAGGGAAAAAGAGGTGGGCATTCTGGCAGAGAGGGGTTGTGGGATTTTGAGAAAGAGTCAGAAGCTGGGAAGATTTGCCCTGAACTCTGAGGAAACAGATTCATGAAACTGAGAAGGTAATCAGCCATGTGGCATTCATAGAATATAATAAACGTAACCTGAGGAGACGTAACCAAATACGTAGCAGGACTTAGAATTGAATAAACAGGTAATTAAGTTATGAGCTGGTCTGGGAACAAGCAATCCTTTTGGCCAAATCATTTATTTATGAAATATTAAGTCTCGGGATCATTATTTCAGGGAACAAAGAAGCTGGGTGGAAAACCACGAGGTAAGAAGGTGGCTGCCTCTACTTGGTTGAGAAGCATTAAGGAATTGGGCAGATGGCAGGCTTGATATGGAGTTTCTAGGGGGTGGGAGGAGCTTTCCAGAGAGGCCTGAGATTGATAGAATTTTGTGGCCTGATCTTGGGGCAAGCTTCCGGATTGGTGGGATTTCATTCTCAACAATTGGTGGAATTCTGTTCCTTGGCCCCATCTTGGTCTTGAGATCTAGACGTCAAGGTAAGGTGTTCATTCCTTTGTAATGGTCTTTTTATGGCACACTGGCTACACACTGGTTACAATAGCAAACATGGGTTTGTACCAGTGTATGTGGCATAAATTCAATGAGAAAGTGATCATTTGAATGTGTTACAGCTGCATCACTGTGGACACTTCTTCCCTGTCATGGCAATCCAAAACCAAGCAGGATTATTGACAACAATTCTTCCCTAGTAGCCTACATGGTGCCTTCCAGTAGTAAGAAAAACAACAAATAGAAAGGATGTTACCAGCTCAGTCAAGCTTGATTTCTTCGCATCTTGAAATCAGAAAATGCAGTGTCTTCAGCTCTAGTCTTGTCTTTCAGTTCTGACACGCAGACATTAGGACTGGCAGTAGCCACTCTAATTTTGGGGTCCTTAGGAGCCTCCCTGGCCAGCAACAATAAGGAGGTACCCCACCTCTGGCACTTGAACTTCCACCTAATTAATTGTATAGCTTCTGGGAGTGTTTTTCTCCCCACCCACATAGGAAGACTTCATTCAGACTCTTAAACCATGGTTTTCACTTTCCTTTCAAAAGCTCTTCCAGATCTGTAAGGCAAGCAAGGTTTAGCATCACTAAAAACAAAACAAACAAAAACAACAACAAGACAATCAAACAAAAATCTTCTTATAGACAGGGTCTGACTGTTCTGTTCTGTCCCTAGCAATTGTTGGTTGACTTTGAGATTCAGTAGTTAAGGGGTAAAAACAAAGTTAACAAGGCCCAAGATAGCATAAAAAGATCTCATCATTCATTTCAGTTGTTCTGCCAAAAGCGTATCAGGGAACAAAGAATGGATAGGAGACTTTATTAATTAATTTCCTTATTACTGTGAGCAAATACCTGACCAAAAGCAATGGATCATCATCATCATTGGAAGAGAGTTTATTTTGTTTCTCAGTTTGAAGCTCACGTCATGGCAGGAAAATTGTGGTGACGGGGGTGTGAGCTTGCAGGTAACTTGGCAGAGGAAGTGAAGAAAGGCAATGGGATGAACACCGCCATTCCTCTAGGGCACTGCCATGGAGTGCCCACTCTCTGGACATCTGGTGCTACTAGCCTGGCTCAGAACCACACTTTTGTTTGTCATGCTTGCCACTAGAGCTGGCTTCTTGGGTCTGGCAGACTCCTCACATGACTATAATATGATCCTGGCCTCTCCTTCAGTCACACTTGGCTGCTGAAAGGGCCCCAGGATGAGTGAATAATCTCCACATTTTTTTACATATATTTATCTATGGTGGGTGTGGAAGAGTGGGTGAGCATGTGTGTGCAGGTCAGTGGACAACTTTCTGGAGTCAGTTCTCTTCTACCACATGGGTTCTGAGGATCATCAGCTTGGCAGCGAGCTCCTTCACTAAATGAACCGTTGTGCTATCCTTTTGGTCCCCCAGGTGTATTTCTTGCAAGAGAAAACTGTTCACAGTTCCAGTTAGATTACAGTGGAGCTTCTGGAGAGCACTTGTCCAGAAGCTCATGGACCAGGGGCACAGCCAACCTCTATGAGGAGACATAATGTGCAAACCCTACTATGCACATGCTTGAAGCAGCCTCTTCCCTGGCCATGAAAATCCGTAGTGAAGAGATCTCACTCAGTGTCTACCTCCTTACTCTGGCCATCTGGGGACATCATGTTGGCTGTAGGGATCATGGGCACTTGATAATTGTTCTACAGTGGTGTTCCAGCCCCACCTTTACTCACTATGAGGTCCACAGCAGATGTCAGCAACATCTGGATGGGCCACATAGGGACAGCCCTGTCCAGTGGCTGCCGGATGTCAGTCAGAGGTACAGTGGGGCATAATAGAAACTTTCAGAGCACCGGGCATTTTTAGTAGGCTGTGGACCCACCTGGGCTGATCTGCTTGAAAGGAGTGTGGGTGGAGTAGGGCGAACTGTGGGCAGAAACCAGGTAGAGAAAGCTTGAAGGTAGGCTTTCAGATGGAGGAGTGGGTGCCCTGGTGAGGCAGGGGTTGGGTGGGCTACCTAGCTGTGTATGATGAGAAGTGTTGGCAGGGCCAGGGTGGGGCATAAGTGGCAAGAGCTCTGAAAGCAGCTTCACACTAAAATGGATTCTATGGCAGGGCTCTGGTACTTCTAGAGCACCCACAGGTTAGTTTTGCTTAAAATAGATGTTCTTTCTATAGCAAGAAAGCAACTGGAGTATGGTGATGAATTTCGGTGAGTCACCAGCCAGCACACACCCACTCTGCACCCAGCTGTTAATTTCTATTTACTTCTCCATAGAAGGGAAGAGAAAATAGAGAGTTTGTTCATACAAGCCCTTGGTTTGAGATAAATATGGTCCATCCATATTTACAGTTCTTAGATACATTTTTATTTTGGCACCAGAGAAAGCTGCAAAAGGGATACTTTTTATAATCAATGGAGATTTTTAAAAAATTTTGTTTTGTGCAAAGGTATTTCTGTACATGGCCTGGAATTTCTCTATTTTCTAAAATAAAGGACCTCCTGTCTGAAATTGTGCTGTAGGCCAGAGAAGGGGGAATGATGTCACAGCACACAAACTGCTCTGCAAATTACAGAGCAAGCTTTTTTCGGAGATACAACCCATGTCTTGAAGGTCTTCAAACAGTCAAACAGCTCCTGTGTGAGTTCTAATTCCACCCCTTCCTATACGATAAGGCAAAACATCCATATAGAAACCTGTACAAAACAGTCCTAGCAGCTGAATACATGATAAATGGACAAACATATTTATATAAAGAAGCCAACTCTGACCTGTATAAGTCTCGAGGACATCACGCTAAGTACAATAGACCAAAATGAGCACTCACAGAGGTGAAAGGTTGAATGGGGGCTACCAGAGCTGTAAGAGGGGAATTGTTCAGTCAGTGTTTAGTGGACACAAGGTTTCAGCTTGGGGAGATGGACAACTTCTAGAAGCTGGTGGTTGTAATGGTTACATATTAGCACAATGTGCTTAGTATAACTAAACAGTGGTTAAAATGGGCTGGGGATGTAGCTCAGTGGGAAAGGACTTGCCTGAACTATGTAATGTCCTGGGATAGAATCCCCAGCACAGAAAAAAAAAACACTAAAATGGTAAATTTCATGTTAGGGATATATTTTACTACAAAGCTAAGGCCACCCTGGCTATTTATTTACATAGGATCTCACTGTATAGCCCTGGCTGGCCCTGAAATTGCCAGATATATATAGATAGAGATATGGATATAGATATACAGATATAGATATAAATAGATAATATAGATATAGATAGATATCAGGCTCAATTCACAGAGGCCTGCCTGCATCTGCCTCTTCTATGCTGGGGTTAATGGTGTGCACCATCATTCAAGGCAAAGCTAACTTGCTATATCAACCAGCCCTCAAAATGGAATCCTGGTGGTCCTCCACCCATGTGGCTTCTCTGAGCCACTGTTGCAGCTGGTGTCAGTGGGAATTGTAATTTGCCCCCACTCCAAAGGTTGTTTGGAAGTACAAAGGGTGATCTAAGCCAGGATAACCATGTCCACTCACCACCCTTATTTTCCACCCCAAGTAGCCACAGCAGTCTCTGCAACCTAATACAAACTAAAAGCAGGAGGTAGCCACATGTTGTAGAAAATATTTAAACTTTATGAGGGGCTTCTAACCCACCTTTAATCATTCAGTTCCTGGATAAAAGTCTTGCAACTTTTATTATTATAGTAAGCCTCAATCAGCACTAGAGCTGGGCAGATATCTACCCTCTATGTGGTTAGAATCTATTTCCCCATAAATAACCACAACTTATAACTTGCTATGTTCTATCTGGGTTACTCTTAACTGGCCAGCCTTCATGGTCATGTATTCATAACTCACTTACCCCATATTGGCTTCCTTCTTTCTCTCCTTTTTCTCCCCCTCCCGGTCTCCTCAGATCCCAAGCCCAGGAGCCCAAGAACCCTGCCTACATCTCTTCTGCCCAGCTATTGGCTGTAGACATCTTTATCTTTATTCACCAATCAGGGATAACTGGGGGTTTGGAATATGAATGTGGGTATGCACAGAATCCTTCTCAGCAAAAGACCAAGCCTCAGCAGTCACCAGAATCCCAGCTTTGTTTTCCTTTTATTTTAAACTTGAGCCAAAACATATGAAACTGAAAATTCAAGATTACTATTTTCATGTGCACTTTCAGTGATATTAAATGCACTCATGTTCTTGAGAGAACATTACCACCATCATCTCCAGAACTTTCCCATCTTTCCAAACTGAGGCTGTCACCATAAAACATTACCCTCAGACCAGGAAGATGGCTCGGTGGGTGAAGTGCTTGCTGCTGCACACACCTGGTGACCTGACTTCTTCTAGTCTTGGAATTCAGGAAACAATGGAAGGAGAAAACTGGCAGTTCAAAATTGTCCTCTGACTTCCACACATATACCATAATATGCATATATATTTGAATGTAGTAATAATTAATGAAAAGTAGAACAAATATATACATATGTATAGATATATACATACATAATAAAAGAAAAGGAGTAAATATTACTCCTTGCCAGGTCAAAAGCCTACACTTGGAACAGGTCCTGTGCTGTGAGGGTAGAATGACCTCTTAGATAAGAGATTGCCACATGTGGTCCTCAACTGTTGGTAGTAGTTGGTGAGTGTCTTGTTCCCAACACCTGACAATTATATAAGCATTCTTGGTGGTTCCCACTGAGAAGAGGGAAACAATATGGAGGCCAGGATTGCTACTCAGTTTCCTATACTACAGAGTTCAACTCCCTCATCCAGCTAGAATTGTCTCCCCCTGTTGTAAAAAAGCTGGGGTTCAGATAGATGCCCTCTGATAGTCCCAAAAGCTAAAGAGTACCCTTGTGAAAGAATGGCTGAGGGGACAGTAGCATAAACCTCCCACCCTAGGTTCTCTGTAAGGTTGTGCTCCATGCTCCATAACCTTTCCTATTCTCGGTGAATCTAACAATACTTTCCACCATTAGCCTCTCTATGGATAAAACATCTGCATCACACTGAAGCAGCTGGGTGGTGGTAGAGGGAGGCTTTGAGGGAAAAAATGGAGTTAAATTTAGTCATAATGATAGAGACTTATCCTATAGGATTAGTGGCCTCACAGGAGGAGGAAGAGAAACTAGGCATGGAGACAGAATTCGTAAGTTTTATGTGAATTTAGACTGAATTGTAAGACTATCTCAAAAGGCAAAACCCCAAACAAGAAAAAGAATGGAAGAGGACCAGGGGGAAGAAAAGGAGAAGCTTCTGGGAAAGAGGAGAGAGAGGCTTTGTAAAGAAGATAAGAGGACAGTCTTCAAGAGAAACCAAGCCTACCTTCATCTTGAACGTCTAGCATACAGAATGGTGAGAAACAATGGCTTGCTTTGTATAAGCCACCCAGCACTAGGAGCGGCTCTAACAGAAGCTTCTGATATTCATCTGTTACCCTCAAATCTGTAAAAGTTGTATATTTACACAGAAGTGCCTTTGCACTCCACTCTGATGCTGGTGGAGTTGTCTTCTCTTGCTGGGGGAAGCACTGGCATTCATGCTATCTGACCTTGGGAGGGTGGTACATTTTAGGGGGTGTAGGTTCAAAGTAGCTTGTGGTCTCAGGAGTCTCAACCTTCCCTGAACTGATTTTGGGGACACCAATTATGTCCCCAAAACGGTGCCAAAACTGGCCAGGGTTATTTCTGAGAAGACATGTCCTAGGACTCAGCTCTGGAATTGTCAGAAACAAGGCCTCCAATACAGGAAGTGGTTATGGAAAATTCTTCCAGTCACCACAGGGACAAACCCTTGAGGACATGACCCTCTTTAGCTCCTCCATCACAAGTTCCTTGCACAGCATATGGTTCCATAAATGCCCTTTATCACCAGTAGAAACCCTGTACTTTATTGGAATGCCTGTGCTTGTGGGCCACATGTCTCAGCCTGGTAGAACTCATCTGGGACCTGGCATGTCACATTTGATGGCATCTATTCATTTCAGGAAACACCAACATGGACAACATGTTTAACAACAACAACAACAACAACAACAACAACAAAACCCTCTTTTCAGAAAACATTTCAAATTTTTCACACAAAAGTCAACTACCAGTTATGTGAACAGACAAAAGTAGGTGTAGGAGATACTATTGTTACCCTAGAGACTGACAGAGTGGACAATCAGCTCCTTGGAGGAGCATCAAGGGGCCAGGATAAGGCAAACAATATTCAGGCCCTGTTGAACCTTTTCTGTCCTTTAGCTAGAGAAATCTAATGTCTTCTACCTTCTCCTGGGGTCCCTAGACAGACTGGGGCCCTGATATCCACAGTTGTCTCTAGTCTTGAAAGTAAAGGCAACTACAGATGTTATAGAGGTACTATGGTTAATAGCAAGTTGTGTGCAGGGGCTGGAGAGATGGCTCAGTGGTTAAGAGCCCTGACTGCTCTTCCAGAGGTCCTGAGTTTAATTCCCAGCAACCACATGGAGGCTCACAATTCTCTGTAATGGGATCTGATGCCCTCTTCTAGTGTGTCTGAAGAGATCAACAGTGTACTCACATACATGAAATAAATAAGTCTTTTTTTTAAGTGTTGCCTATTTATACAATAAAGGTACAATTTGTATTTAAAAAGAAGAAGAAGAAGGAAGAAGAAGAAGAAAAAGAAGAAGAAGAAGAAGAAGAAGAAGAAGAAGAAGAAGAAGAAGAAGAAGAAGAAGAAGAAGATGTGTGTAAGCCATGGGAGAGGACATGGCCCAATATCCATGACCCCACCCAACTCCCCCAGGGTGGATATTAACCTCCACACTGCCAAGTAATCTCCAACAGTGCTAAAGAGTCACATCCCATGGCAAAATAAAATGAAAATACCTAGCACATAATGAAAGCCTTCAAACTGAATATTTCAAGTGGCATTCTGATATACCCCAACAATGGTTCCTATAAGAAGGAAAGGGGACTGTCTAAAGAGAAAAGCGACATCTGTATGAGTTTGTTGTTGTTGTTGTTGTTATAGGTGTAAACATCTGGTTTTTATAACAAATAACAAAGTTAAAAGTAATAAAACAAATCATTTAATACAGCATATAACATGTTATATTAAATTTACACAATTATATATATATCACATACTGTTTATATCATACAGCAATTGAACAACAGGATTCCAAGTAACTTCTACTCATGCACAAACATGCATATATAAGTATTTTTAAAACTCTATTTTACACAGTACTGTTTACCAAAACCTTTTTTAAAAAAATGTAAAGCCCTTCCAGATAAGTCAGTGGTCCAGTGAGGAGTGAACTGCACTTTAGGCCAGTGCTTAGCTGGCACAGTGCTTGGTAAGAGCAATTCTGGGCTTGGAGTCATGCCCAATAAGGTTGAATTTCTTTGCACCATAGGACCAACATTTTATCCCAAAGGCAAGCCCTATAAGGAACAAACAGTTATATTGGCTATCTATATTGGTTTCGATTGTTAATTTTACTGGCACAGAATTGTAGCTCAGTGGTAGAGTGCTTGCCTTACCTAGAATGTTTGAGACTCAGGATTCCATTACCAGGATATCTTCCCCAACACACACACACACACACACACACACACACACACAATGTTTTTAACTTTTCCAAGTATCCCATAGTCTGGAGTTCAATAAAAAGCGGCTTAATTGGAAAACTAGGTGTGTTGTGTACAGTGTTTCTACCCAGAAGCTCCTAATCCTGTCCCTAGATTCTTATATAAATAGAAGTCAACACATGCTTCATTCAGCTTCCAAAGAGATCCAGAAAGATGCAAAAGCTGGCTTGGGAAGCCTCTGAGACCTTACATTCATGAGGTACGTAAGGGAAGTAATTCAAGCAACACTAGTAAGTCAGATACAAGTTGCATGTAAGCAATTAAGACCCACAGAATTTGAAAGCTGAATCTGATAGAAAGCAAGACCTCAAACCTTTCAGAGTTAGGCAGTCAATGTGGATGACAAGTCAAAGTTTGTTTCAAGGAAAATCAGGTGCCCTTGGACTGGCTCTCTGGAAATATACACGTAGCCCTGTATCCTGATGCCATTTGTATGACTTCCTAGAATATGTGCTGCATTCAGGCTCCTAAAGACCCTAAGGTGGGCATGGACCTGGTGGAAAGGGCCTATGAAGCTTTTGCAAACAAGAGTCTGACCTGTACACATATGGATACTAAACTGACACAAAGTGTTCTAGAAACACAGTTTTCTGGTCTCCTTGATACCTTGTATCAATGAAGAAGAGTGAGGCTGAAGGACCAAAAGGCCAACCAGCCCAGTATGGCGGCAGCCTGTGAGTGGAAAGATCACAGTTTGGTCGACTTCAGTAGACAAAGAGGTATAAGGATCAGGTAAGGGTAAGGAATAAGATCCTTTTTTTAGGGTGAAATAATATCCAAGTAAGGGACATCAAAAGTGGTGGGGGTTCTGCCTTACTCTAGTCATGGACAACAGTGGTCCCTACACCATCTCTGCTGTGAGATAGACCCCAGGTCCTAACTGTTTGAAGTTCAAGACCATCAAAAAAAAAAAAAAAAAAAAAAAAAAAAAAGACACTCAAACTCAATTCAAATTATAATTAGCTAAATTTATTAAAGTTGCTAGCAGGGTTACAGTCTAATTCAAATCGGAGGTATACTGTGCAGATGCTGGTACAGGAAAGGTTTTTTTTTCCTTTCTTTTTTTCTTTTCTTGTGTTTTGTTTTGGTTTTTTGAGACAGGGTTTCTTCGTGTATCCTTTGCAGTCCTGGAATTAGGTCTGTAGAGCAGGCTGGCTATTATTCTATAAACAGTAAAGACAACTATTACAAATAATCTAGCTGGTGTAAGTATTAGCATTTTCATCATATTAGGTGTTGTAAATAATCTAAAGATGATTTTACATATATAGGAGGATATTTATTGAATCTATACAAATTTAATGTCATTTTATAGAAACCATGAATATCAAATATACATGTAGCCTAGAGCCTGACCTTTACTGTATCAAGGTATCTCTGATTTTTCCCTTCAGTTGGTAGCCACCACATTTTAGGTGAGTAAAGATCAGCTTCAGCTTCGAAGTGAGTGCTATAACATGAACAATGGGAAAAAAGAGGCAGGTATCACCCATCACCCACTCCAGAAAGTGTTTCAGTGTTGTACCACATCAGGGAAGGGCTGAAGAGGTTATTGGGTGTAATTCCTGGAAATGAGCTGAGGACTTTTATTTTATTATATGTGAGTCATGTTTTGTCTGCATATGTGTCTGTGTAGTATGCGAGTGCCTTGTGCCCACAAAGGCCAGAAGAGGGCACCAGATCCCCTAGAACTGGAGTTACAAACAATTGTGAACATCATGTGTGAGATGGGAATTGAGACCCCTAGAAATTCAGCCAGTGCTGTTAACCACTAAGACATCTCTTTAACACCTACCTGAGCCCAGCTATGCAGGATAAGAAACTCAGATCAGGAGAGTGCCCTGTATTATTGAGATGTCAAAGAGCCACAGTAAAATGGAATATGAGAACTCAGAAAGATTGGAAGATGAATGGCAACTATTTTCGGATTTCTTTTTGGAAGGGGGAGGGGGATTCTGAGTAGATACAATTCTACTTCTATCTACTATTATTTCCCATTTCTGTTTTGTTTTTTGTTTTGTGACAGGGTCTCATGTAGTTGAAGCTGGTGACTAACCATTCAAATACATGAGACTATGAGAGCCATTCTTATTCAAACCACCACCTTAAGCAAGCTCTTTACTAACTAAGCTACATCCTAGACCTCTCTTCTTCTTTCAGATAGTGGCTTCACCAAACACCTCAACCAGCCAATCTGTCAGTAACTAATAAGTTTTGAAAAATAAACTACTAATCCAAAGTGGACATTTTGAAGTACAAATTGGGGGCCGTAGACATGGTTTATCATTTAAGAATGTTTGCTGCTCTTCCAGAGAACCCAAGTCACCATATCAGGTGACTCACGACCACCTGTACCTTCATCACCAAGAGATCTGACAACTTCAGACTTCTGTGGGCACCTACATACACAACAGTGAACACTCAGAGACATACATTCACATACAATTAGAAATAATAATGAAAAATAAAGCTAGAATGGATGCAAGTAGCAAAGGCAAAATTCTTGTGTGTCAAATTGGTTTGGTTTTGTTGACACAGAGTCGCATTGTATAGTCCTGGTTGCCCTCTTAGTTAACCCAGGCTAGCCTCCAATGCACAATATTCCTGCCTCAGCCTCCTTACTGCTGGGATTGTATTAGGCAGGATTCTCAGAGGAACAAAACTAGTTGCGGTGTTTGTGTGTGTGTGTGTGTGTGTGTGTGTGTGTGTGTGTGTAAAATGAGTGATTTATAAGACTGATTTATACAATAGAGCTTGCATGATGGAGAGACTGAGAACCTAATAGCTGATCAGCCCGATCAGCCCAATCAGCCCAGGAAGCAGATGACTCAGCTCCTGATCTAACACTGAAGACCTGGAAGATTCCTGGAAAGCTACCCTATTTAGTTCACCCGGGAAGAGTGAGGTGGCAGTGGCAACAATGTATCCACTTAAGAGGAAAGGAAGGCAGTCAAGGGATACTGCTTCTCCTTGTACCTTTTAATGTCTGTATATCTTCATGTAAGATGGCAACTACTTAATCTTGGCGTTTTCTTTCTCAATGCTCTCTGGGAACACCCTTACAAACTTGCCAAAAAGTGTGATTCTTAGGTGATTTCAGATCTTACCAAGTTGAGGAAATTACCAATCACATGATTATAGGTAAGGCATCACACTGGCTAAACTCTTACCTCAAATGCTGTCATATCACATGGGTGACACTATGAGAAATGAGTTGTGACAGAAAAAGGCAAAAGTAGAATTTATCTAATATGCTCTGGTGCAGCTTCAGCTGGCAAAACAGTAGGGAAAGGCTGTCTGGGCGCAGGCATTCTAAAAGGCTCTCTAAGGGAGGTTTTTCTGTGTGGGCAGGTAGGCAGTGTTGCAGTGTCATGGTGTTCTGAAATAATCACCGCTCGGGTTTATCAACAGTGTAATTTTGAGTCAAAGATAGTCTTGTTCTGAGTAAAAAATGGCTCAGCAAGATCATCTATCCTAGCTGAGCAGTGGTGGCTAATGCTTTTAATCCCAGCACTCCGGAGGCAGAGGCAGGCAGATCTCAAGACCAGGCTGGACTACAAAGCCAGTTCCAGGACAGCAAGGGCTACTCAGGGAAACCCTGTCTCGAAAAACCCTATCTTAGTTACCCATTCTAAACTGACAACCATATCTTGTAATTAGGGTTTATTATCGTCAACTCTTTTTGAAAGGATAATGTTTGTTCCGAGACAAGCCAGCTCTGTTCTGAATCACAGCACAGCCATGGCTCCTAGAACAGTGTTCACAAACACTTTTGTAATTTTCTTCCACTGCTTTTTCTTTTCCATCCGGAAATATGTGCTTCTTAACAGAGGGGAGGGCACAAGAGCAAGAGGTGTTTCCACTTTAAATTGTATAAAGATGTAGGTAGCTGAGATATTAAACTACGATTACACTAAATAACTTACTTCCTACTGGTGAGATGCTCTTGAGCAGAGAGCATCTATCCTCGTTGATAGTCCAAGGCTCTCTTGGGGAAAAGAGATCAAAAGCAGGCAGATCCCTATCATGTGCTCTCGGCTGGCAAACAGGCACACTATGCACACATACACTCACTGACATGTAGGGACAGAAACCCTTGGAGACCTCGATACACCCACTTGCCCACCTATCCACTTGGTGCTGAAACTCACAACTGCCATTAACTTTAGTTACGTCTGATGCCTACATGGACCCACGCACATGTACCTAAACTCTCACGCTAGCGCTTGAAGCTCTGTGGAGCTGCGGAGCAAATCCTTGTTACCAGGCAGGGATTCAAACACTTCCCACACCAATCTGGAGCCAGCTCCTGTTATGCACTAATACAGGGGAGGGAGTAAACACTGACCACGCCCCTCCTCTCCATACCTGCCTTCCATTGGTTGCGGGAGCAGACCTCTCCCGCCTTCTGTTTCTTCTGGCTCGGCCTTCGGGCCTCCATTGGTTTAGGCAACAAGTATTCCCAAGAGAGGCGGTGGGCGTGGTGCGGAGGCGTTAAGAAATAGATGGGCGAGCTTGCTAACCAATGAGCATGTGTATACACCTCAGCAACTGAGACTCGCCAATGGCGAGGTAAGGTGGGCGGGGCTCTGCAGCTGTCAAGCGCCCCCGGCCGTGGGGCGTTCGAGGGGCCCGCGGCGCTGGGGGACCCTCCGCCGCCTGCGTGCAACCTGGGGCCGGCATGGGTGGGGTGACTGGGCCGGCATGATGAGTTCCCTGGGCAGCCCGGTGCGGGCCTACGATTTTCTACTTAAGTTCCTGTTGGTGGGCGACAGCGACGTGGGCAAGGGAGAGATCCTGGCCAGCTTGCAGGACGGAGCAGCCGAGTCTCCTTACGGCCACCCGGCGGGTGAGCGCGGCCGTAGCACCCGGAGGCGCAGCGCTGGGGTGTCGGTGCCAGCGGCCTCTCCAGCGTGGGTCTAGTCCCCGGAGCGGCTGGGCAGGGATAGGTCCCGCATGCTGGGGAAGACTGCGCTCTGTGGGTGGAGTCCGCAAAGCAGCTCAGGGTGGGCGTCGAGGGAGATCTCAGGTGCGAGCGACGTGTTTGGGAGAAGTGCGTGGGATTACGGGAGGCGTGGGCCGAGGGGCAGCGGACCACGGAGCAGAGGAGACAACAGTCTCCCGAGGCTATGACCTTTTGGTGCGTGGGACTGCAAGCAGAGCGTAGCAAGATTAGACTTTGATTCCAAGCACCAAGCTCTGTGTCCTAATGAACAGGACTTCCAGGAGGAGGAGAGGTCTAAGTGACCCTGTAGAGTCGGCTAGGAAGGAACCAACTAAGAGGCTGGAGTCCAGAAGACTGGACATAAGTGAGACCAGAGAGTCTCGGGCTCCAGGGCAGTGACCAGTGTGTGTCCTAGAAGCTTAAGGTTTGAGACCTTGTACCCCAGAGGAAGGAGACAGAGTGACAGAATCTGAGCAGAACAGCTAAGAATAGTCACATAGTGATCCATCCCCCAGACTGTGACTGCACAGACTTCTGTGACTGCCTATGGTGTCATTGTGGGGGGTTTCAACCCACCTTTCTAATAGAGACCCTGCCCTGAGCCCTGCCACCCTCTGTTCTCTGGGCTTGCAGACTGCTCCCTGCATCTCCAGGTCCCTGGCAATGTCACAAGGAATGTCAGCCTGGACTGCACAGATTTAGACCTTTCCTTTAGCGCATAGCTCTGTTGGACAGCATTTCCGCAAGAGCAGGGGCGCGTACACAGCCCTGTCTTCAGGTCCTGGTACTCAGTGAAGCCCAGGCTTCAGCAGAGGCAAAGGAGTAAAACGTCTGACAAGTCCCCAAATGGGACATGAGTCCCACGGTAGATGACTGATGGGGGCAGAGAGAAAGATGTTGATGACGTGTGGGCAGACTTACAACTGGTCGGCTTGAGCAAGACCTTCTGCGCTCCTACTGCTTTCCTTTGTATTCTGTTATGAACATGGTCTAAGAGGTTCTGGGGAACTGATGTCGTGGTTGTGGCCTTTAAGAGAGGGCCAGGCATAGCGTCTCACACCTGTAATCCTGGCATTCAAGGAGCAGAGGGGAGAAAATTGGCAAGAGTCTGAGACCAGCCTTTCTTGGAAAAACAACAAAACAGAATGGGAAGGGGGAAACTAGGGAAGGGAGATAAAGTGCAGGAATATAAACAAGTGGGGGAGAGACAAACATTAAGAAGCTTGTGTCATTATTTCATTGTAAGGAGAGAGTCTTTCTTGGTGCTCTGGCAGTAGAGGGTGAGGTGTTCACAGCTTCACGCTCCACTCTCTTCGTCCATCTCCGGGTTTTGTAGCCCACTACGCAGTCTCCATACTGCAGAGGTTCATAACACTCGATTTTGTTTCATAGATATTATTATATCAGCGCTCCGTACTCCTGCAGTATTAAAATGAATTCAGCACTGGCTAACTCGTTTAACTAGAGCTACACCTGAGTTCCTTACAATACTGCTCCACCTTTCAACTCAAAAACTTTCTCGAGTTGCTTGCTCTGAAAATGCATCTGTTTTTGGCTGCTCTCAGTGTTCTTAGACTATACTGCTTTTCCCCTCAATAGCTGGTAATGTATTCACCATCTTTCTGGTATCTGATGCTGCCATGGTGAAAACTCGTGTCAACTGGTTTTCTAGATGGGTGATTTGTCTTTTCTTTAGGAATTTTTTTGAAGATGGTTTTTCTTTGCCTTACCTTACTTAATCAGGCCATGACTCAAAAAAAAAAAAAAGATATGTATTCTGAATTCCTAGATAAAAAAATACTTTCTTGGTTTCAGAGGAATTTGCTTCATGTCCATAAAATATCTCCCATTGCTTCTGTGTTAATTTTTCATTTGCTGATACAAAAAAATGACTACAAACTGGCTTGAAACAGCAGAAGTTTATTCTCTACACAATTTAGTGTAAGTCGGACACCGTTTCTACGTGGACAACTTTCAGAACCTCCCTGCACTGCAGGATTCTTGGCTCCTTTCTTCATCTTCAGAGACGCTGGATCTTTCTCAGGTCCCTTCTTTCCAGTACCAACTCTCCAGCCTTCTTTTTTCTTTTTTTTTTTTCCACTTCAGAGGACACAGTGATCATTTTTTGTCACATCAACAATCTGGGACAGTACCTCCTTCCATTCCGTTGCAATCTTAAACGCTCCTTGCCAAACCCTAACATTCACACATCGTGGGGCTTCAATGTGCACATTGACAAGAGGTCTGCTGTTCTACCCTACACATTTATGCTGGACATCATGGTGTATTTTCCATAAACATTCACCTCTTTCTACTTGCTTTAGTCTTTTTGTTTGTTTGTTTGTTTGTTTTGTTTTTGGTCTCTATCATCTGGCTTTCTATGAATGTCTTTCTTTGTTGAGCATTTTGATTTTAGTACATTGTTTACAACTGTTTCTGTAGTTGTTAATTCAGGAATGATGTTATTTCAATTTTTGGCTGTTTTTTTTAATTCAGTTTTTACATTTCATTGAAAGTCTCCTTGAGGTGCTAGAGAGATGGTTCAGTTAAGAGCACTCACTCTCTTCCAGAGGACCTGAGCTCAACTTCCCACATCCACTTAGTGCTGGAACTCACAACTGCCTATGACTTTAGTTCCAAGGGATCTGATGCCTTCTTCTGGCCTCTGTAAACATCATACATGTACATGATGCACATGCATGCATGCAGACAAATCACTCATAAACAGAAAGTAAAAATAAATGAGTCTTAAAAAGGAAAAACTGGGGGGGGGGTTTACAGGAGCAGAGATGGCTCTGTGCTTGAGAACACTGCTCTTCCAGAGGGTCTGAGTTCAATTCCCAGCAGCCACATGGCAGCTCACAACTGTAACTCCAAGATTTGACACTCTCACACAGACACACATGCAGACAAAGCACCAATGCAGATAAAATAAATAAAATGTTTTTTAAAAACAGAAAAGAAAAAGAATGCTCCAAAATGACCTCTTTGAATTCATACTTTACCGACTTAATGTTCTGTTAACTTGCTGTGTTGTCAAAGTGGTCAGAGTAGACATTTTTGGTCCTTGGGTCCTTTGTCATGTTTCCTTTCCTCTTAACTTTTGAGGTGAAATATACGTATAGAATGGTGCACATTGTGTTATTACATAGTTCAGTGGGTTTCCACAAACTTAGCATGTCATGTCACCAGAATCCAGATTAAGATATGACACTGCCAGGCTCCTGATGCCCATGTTCCCTCTTCTAGTCACAGCGTACCCTCAGCATAACCACAGTCTTGGATTTTGACAGAATGGATCACTGTTGCCTGAATCTACAAAAGAGAATCACACAGTGTATGCTGTCTGAGTACCTCTCCCGCTCCTTTATGAATGTGAGGTTTGAGCTCTGTATATGTGGCCATGGCTGTTTGTTCTCAGTGTCTGTCAGTCCCTCGTGTGGCTATACTATTCTTGCTGATGGCCTTATGCTTGCTGATCCTCTTGGTGATGGGAATTTGTGTGACTTCCAACACATAATACATGTCTTTTTCATTTCTGTTACCAGTGCTGAGTTTGAGACGTGTATACACTGTATGTACAGGGCTGAGTGTGTAGCCTCGTCATACAGAATGTGCTTACCATGTGTGTAGCTGTGGGCCCAGTTCTCATAAGCACACATACACAAAGTAACATTACATTTAACAAAGTAACACACACATTTAACTTTGGTACATACTCCTAAATACTTTGTAATTTACATTTCTACCTGTAAGTTACAAAAGCTGTGGTGGCTGGTAGTCTCACCAACACTTATCACTTTCCTTTTACATTTTAACTATTCCCATTTGTTTAGTGTTTTAGATTTTTTTAATTTAAATTTTTTCTTCTTGTATGTAGGTACTCCACTTACATGCCAGGTGCCCATAGATATCAGAAGAGGATGTTGGATCCCCTGGAATGGAATTATGGAAGGTTGTGAGCTACATGTAGGTGCTGGGAACCAAACCCAGGATCTTTGAAAGAGCATCATGGGCTATTAAATGCTGAGCCATCTTTTGAGCCCCTCTTATTATTTATTTTGGAAGGGCTGGAGATGTTACTCATTTGGCAGAGTACTTTCTTAATATAAACTTGCTCCTTAATACCATATTTAAAAAAACAAAGCAAGGGACTGAAGAGATGGCTCAGTGGTTAGGAGCACTAGCTACTCCTCTAGATGTCCTGGGTTGAATTCCCAGCACTCATATGACAAAAGACAACTGTCTGTGACTCTAGGTCCAGGGGATCTGTGTCACCAGGCAGGCATATAGTGTGAGTATGTATGTATGTATGTATGTATGTATATGTGTGTGTATGCAGACAAAATACCCAAACACATAAAAAGATTAATCTCTTTTTAAAAACTAGATGTAGTAGCATGTATCAGTTATCTCAGCATTTGAAAGAACAGGTTGAAGCAGGGGATAAAGAGTTCAATACTATCCTTGGATACGTAGCAAGTTCAAGGGCAGCGTGGACTATGTGAGATCAGGCCCCAAAAAACAAACAAACAAAAAATTAGAACTTTGGTTTAGGATTTTTAATTTATCTGATGACCAATGATATTAAACACGTTTTTATTTTTAAATTTCTTCTTTAATAAAACATTCAAGTCTTTGCCTTTTTCTTGTAGTTTGATTGGCTTTAGTGTTGGTAGGCATGTTTAAAAATGTATTCTGTCTGTGAGTCTTTGTGTTAGTAACTTGCACATAGTAACTCTCCTCTGTGCATCAGCTTGTCAGTCTTTTAGTAGTGGTTTTGGACAAACAGGAGACTCTAATTTTAACATAATTCAAATTACCAGTGTCTCGTGGTTAGAACGGAGTCCTGTATAACAAGTGTCTTCCTATTGCCAAACAGTGACTATGTTCTGCTCTAAAAAATCTGTTGTTCTGCCTTTGATACTGACAGCTGTCTTCCAATTGGAATATGGTATGGTTTGTTTTTCTATCCCTGTGATAACTGTCATGAACAAAAACAATTTGAGAAGGGTTTTATTTCATTTTACAGCTTACAGTCCATCACGAAGGGGAGTCAGGGCAGGAATGAAGGCAGACGCCATGGAGGGAGGCTGTTGACTACTTGTTCAGTTTGATTTCTATATATACAGAGGACACCTGCCCAAGGATGGCACTACCCACAGTGGGCCGGGCCCTTCCACATCAATCATCAATAAAGAGAATGTCCCCACAGTCATACCTACAGGCTCATCTAATGGAGGTATTCTTTCAGTTGATGTTCTCTCTTCTCAAATGACTCAAACTTGTGTTAAGCCGACAAAACAAATGAACAAAAACAAGAAAACCCAAGAATCAACATCCATTTTTTACCTTTTTTTAAAACTTATTTATTTATTTATTTTTATTTATTTATTATATGTAAGTACACTGTAGCTGTCTTTAGACGCACCAGAAGAGGGAATCAAATCCTATTACAGACGGTTATGAGCCACCATGTGGTTGATAGGATTTGAATTCAGGACCTCTGGAAGAGCAGTCAGTGCTCTTAACTGCTGAGCCATCTCTCCAGCCCCGTTTTTTACCTTTTTGACAGTTAACTATGCAGATGGAAAGATGTCTCTCTTTCTTGGTGCTTCATCTTTAACAGGCATGCTTGGCATTACCCTTTGGGTGTGAGCACTTGGTCTGTATGTTAGCTAGCTTTGGGTGTCTTTAACAAATATCTGAGGTATTCACTTTAGGAAGGAAAAAAGGCATGTTTAGCTCACAACGTTGGAGGTTTTACTCATGATCACATGGCCATATGTTTTGGGGCCTGGTGCAAGACAGAAAGTACATCATGATGTGAACATGGGAAGGAGGAATGCCCTTTATCTCTTCAGACAGCAAAGAGAGGGCTGGGGTCCCACTGTAACCTAGAGCTTCACACCAGTCCTCTCAAAGGTTCCACCATTTTCCAAACTGTCACCCTAAGAGCAAACCGTAAGCATGTAGGTCGCTGTGGACATTCATTCAGACCACAGCAGTTGATTTGTCTCCCCCTGAGCATGTATCAGTCATGCCATCTTTTCCTGTCTTGCTGAGGGATTCCTGTGAGATGCGTGTTCTCTTTATCCTAACCATGTGTAGATAAACCTTCCCATGTGTCATCTTGGACATTTTACTATTCTTTGTCCTTCAGCCTGTGAGGACCCTTACTATGGTGTCTGTTTCCTGGGGGAAGCTATCTTCCATTCCTGGGGTGACTATGGTGATTTTTCTCCTGCACTGGTCCCCCACCCAAGGTTCTCACTCCTGTCCAGCAAACATGTCTGCAGTTTGGCCCGTCTAAAATGTTCTTTTTACTTATTTTTTCAAGCAGGCATGAAGTTGAAGAGGGCCAGTATCCACACCATATCTCTTCTCATACCCATTCTACCACTGATATCTTCTTTGCTGGTGACACTTCCCATACAAACTAGCTTGTGACCTTCTGAGGGCTTTTCTGCATTTTGTGAATTTTGTTAGTGGTGAGGAAGGGTAGTAGTAGATTAAACAGACCCCAGATATTGCATCTGTTGCTTCCCAAATGTTTTCAGGCAACCAGGCATGTCATGTTTTCTGACTACTTCCCTTCCTGGCTACGTCCCCAGCTCCTTTTCCTCAGGAAAATCTCCATGCATGCTTGAGCACTGCCTAGAGCCTGTGTTCAATACCAGACCACAGAAAAGAGGCAAAACGCAGCCCACGGAAGCATTTCTGTGTAATAATAACTTCTGTGAATTGAAAGTGTGCAAGACCCATCTCAGAAGACAAAGTTATATTATCAGAGGGTGAATAAACTCCCTTAAGGTTGCATAAGAGCTAGGATGTGGGTGGGCAGACTGGCTCGGGAGGCTGTGCTCGACCCCCACCACCCTTAGCCGTCTATCTCTAAGAGGTAATGTTCAAGAAAGTTCTCTCTCTTTGAGACAAGTAGGTGAGGGTGGGCACCTATATTCACTGACTTAATTGTAATCTTTTCCCCTTTCTTTGTGCTCCAGACAAATGTTTCTCCCAGACCTGTGTGTTTCCCTATCTCTCTGTTCTGCCTGCAACCTTACATTTGCTCACTTAAAAAGCTACCCTGCTGGTTTCCCATGGCAACCTCTTCAAGACTTAAAACGTGTTGTATAAAGTCATTGCCTCCCAGTGTGAACTCAAGAGTTCTAACCTGAGCCGATGCCCTCTGGAAAAGCTCCCTAAAGAGAGGCAGGTTTCCTACTGAGTTACAGACAGCACACAATGAATTTTTTAAACGCTTTTTTTTTAAACGTTCAGAAATGCTTCTGTGTGTTTGAAAACAGTAAAGCTGCATTTTGCACCTTTTCTGTGGTACTGGTTTTGAACACAGGGCCTCATGGGTGTTAGGCAGTGATCAAACATAGCGCCCCGCCCCCCTCTCTGTGTGCTACATCTCAGATGTATTGGACAACTTTCAGAAGTCCTCTCCTTCCACTATGTGAATCCTAGCAATGGAACTCAGGCTTTGAAGCCTTTATCTGAGCCATCACTCCAGCCTCGAAATAAATGTCCAAAGAGCTTATATAGATTTGGTATGTGGACTGACTGTGTAGATAGAATGCTAGCCTAACAGGCATGAAGTCGTGGGTTCAATCCTCAACACTACATATGCTAGTCATACTGATACCACTTATCTTCCTGTCGCTCAGGTGGTAGAGGCAGGAAGATCAGAAGTTCAAGGCTAGCCTCAGATTAAAAATCAATGTTTATGGCATGAAAGCACAGATCACAGGAATGTCTTCATGTTTTGTGTTGTCTCAGTCCAGTCTCAGTTTTGATTTCACACTTTTAAGGCTTTTTAGAATTTTCGATGAGCTTTGGGCTTCACCGCCAGCCTTTTCTTTATCACTTGGAGGCGGCAGAGAATCCAGGAAACCATCTCCAGGCATTGGCATTGCATCATCTCATCTCCACCTGGCCTACACTGTCTCCAAGATGGTGGACAATGAGGTTGATAGAGTGGAGCATTTCCCTTTGTTTTGTAAGCAGCAATGTGTCTAGTACCAGGTATACTGTTGACTCCTGTGGAGTGGACAAAAGGTTTCTCTTCTTTTAAAAAAGATGTATATGGGTGTTTCGCCTGTATGTATATCTGTGTACCACATTCATGCAGTGCCCAGAGATCACAAGGGCTTTGGATCTCCTGAAACTGGAGTTATGGTGGACTGTTAGCCACCATGTGGGTGCTGGGAACCAAAACTGTGGCCTCTGGGAGAACAAGTACTCGTAAGTAAACAAACCATCTCACCCACCCACTAAGTAATTTTTAAAAAGTTTTGTTGACATTTACAGAGAGTCATAAGGATGGAACTATGTGTATGATCTTTGGGTAATTTGGATGGTTTGGGCTTTGTTTATCCACAGCATGACAGTTTATTGACATTTTATTTATCATGTATGTCATGCTATGTACGTTAAGGACATTGACAATTTATGGGAGTTGGTCCTGTCCCTTCTACCATATGGACTCCAGGGATGGAATCTGAGGCATTAGGCTTGGTGACAAGTGCCTTCGTTCACCAAACCATCTTACCAGACTACAAAATTATTTTTTTTATGAATGAATTTGGTTGTATGCTTTTTTTTTCCTTAACTGGATTTGCTTTCTGTGATATTAAACTCTTGCAGGGGGTTAGTTGTTGCTGCTGTTTTAGATTGAGACAGAATTCCACTATGTAACTGGAACTCACTGTGAGCACCAGGCTGGCCCTGAACTTATAGAGATCTACTTGCCTCTGTCCCCTAAGTTTTAGGATTAATGGCATGTGCCACCATGGCTGGTGTAGATCTTAAACTCCCTTCATCCCCACAGTTAAAACTTCATTGAAAAATCGACACCAAGTCAGGACACCATTATGTGTACCTTACAAAATGTCTTGGGAGAGTAACTGAACTTGAGTTAAGACTTTCTGTGAGCGTGCAGCCATTGCATGACTATAGGCATCATTAGCATTGCTTTCTTCTAAGTGAACAGCCTTCTTCGAGTATAGCTTTTCCTTCTATATGCTGGAACAATCTACACAAAGAACCACTGTTTGAACATGACCAAAACTGTGGCGATCTCATGGTATCTTAGACATTTTACATCCACGAAATAAGAACTTGGACTTTGGGGCTGTCTAGATGGCTCAATGGGTAAGGGTGTTTGACATCAAATGTATGTCTGTATACCACAAGTGCTTGCTGAGGCCAGAAGTGGGCACTGAGTCCCCTGAATCTAGAATTACAGATGGTTGTGAGTTGCCATATGGGTGGCTGGGAATTAAACCCAGATCCTCTGCAGTGGTTTTTGTTTTGTTTTGTTTACTGAGATAGGGTTTGCTTTTTGAAACCTTCACTGTCCTGGAACTCACTATGTAGACTAGGCTGGCCTCAAACTCAATAGATTTGCCTGCCTCTGCCTCCCAAGTGCTGGAAGAACCGGTACCGGCCACCACTGCCAGGCTACAACCAGTGCTCTTAACCACAGAGTACTGATTTTAAACTCTTAATGTAGTTTTCTAGAATTCAGACCTCCAGCAGGTCACAGTTGAGTCCCAAACCCTTTACTAACATGGAAACCATCGAATTTCTGTTACTAGCCTCAGCTGAGAGGTGATGGCAGTACACGTTCATGATCAGGGACTCAGAGAGATGTTCCTTTAGTGTGTTAGTGTGTTAATGTTAGAGTGTCAGGCCAAAGTCTGGAGTGCTGTGGTCTCAGCAGGGTTTATCTAGTACTAGATGCTGATGGTCATGTCTTAGGAAGAATCCTATAATGTTATTGGTAAAGAATTACATAGGCCCTCACAAATGCTTTGGGCCTGAGGTAAATGGGTCTCAAATGTTTACTACATTGTATGGATTGTGTATTCCAACCTCTTGCAGTTACTGGTTAATCACCCTTCTCCAAACATGACATTGGAATTAACAGTGTGTTATTTATATTATAGCTTATGATAGGATTGGTTTGATTGGCTTAATTAAAAATAAAAAAGCAGGCTTAGAAAGACTCATAAATATCCATATTAAGCAGTAATTGGCCTTGACATGTAGACTTTTAATTATTAACACAAAAGGTTGTTATCTTAACAGGAAAATATTTATTGACTACTATAATTAGTACACAGTTCTCTCTAGACTAATAATATCTAACTGTAGATGAAATTGGTTGCTTCCAGTCAGAACGCTGTGTGTGTTGGGGAGATCGCTGACTGTAGAATTTGGGTAGAGTCTGTTCAGCATGGTGCAGAAATTAATACCATAACACTACATGTGGGGGCCAAATGGCTGATGTGGGAGGCACCTGCAAAGGAGTGTTTTTGTTGTCCTTAGCCTGTGATATCTTCCCTGGAGCCTGAGGCTGCTGAACAAGTTCAGGGGGAGGTGGGTGTTTCACGTGCTACCAGTGGAGGAAGGGTTCCTCAGCTGCTGTGACAGGTGATATTAATGAGGCCTTAAAATACTGTGATGGTTCTCTCCTAGAGCTAAAAGCAGAACCAGGAATCAAGGCGTCAGATAGCCCTGCTCCCTTAGCCTGAGGGGAGGACCCTTCTTCCTTACCACCTACTTCTTAGTGTCGTTAATCCTTGGTTCTTTGGCACGAGGCACGCTGGCTCTCTGCCTGTGTTGTCATATGCTTCCTCAGATCTCTACATCTCCTGCCCTCCTAAGCGTATCAGGCACTGAATTTAGGGCCCACATTAATTCATCATGGCCTTACCTTAACTACATCTGAAAAGACCCTATTTTCCATTTCCACATAAGGTTACATTCTGGGAATCCAGAAAAACAGGAAGTTTACAGTGGTAACATTCCCATGTGGAAATACCCTGAAAATGAGTATTGTTCCCATTTTAAAAGACAGAGTTTTGCAAGGCAGGTCAAGAACTTGCTATGTAGCCAAGGGTGATCTTGAACTTTTTTCTTTTAAGAGAAAAGTCATACTATGTAGGTAGGACTGGCTTAGAACTCTATGCAGACAAGGCTGACTTCTGCTACCTGAGTGTTGGGATTAAAGGTGACTTGAGAACCCTGAACTTCAATACTCCTGTCTACACTCCTGAGTGCTGGGATCATAAGGCATATAACCATTCCTGATTTATGCTGAGCATCACTCAGAGCTTTGTGCATGCTGGAAGAAGTACTTTCCCAACTGAGTTACACCCTCAGCCTGGTGTTACTCTTCTCATGAGAGCATAACTGAAAACATGGATCCCCCAAAGGCCTCTTCTTCTCTTAATACTGGGACCTCATGCCCACGTTGGTCTCTGTTTACTAGGGCTTTATCAAGGGATTTTCTCCCTCCAGACCCTCCCCCAGAGTATGCCTCATGCTTAGGGCCCTCACCACTGGAGTGTTCCTGCTAGGTTCTTCTGGTCAGATGGTGACTGAGCTACCCCAGCCAGATGAGCTTGCAAGGGACACAGGGGCTTTGTCACAGTCATCTGTTGTTACTGCCTTTATACAGTCTTCCCAGTAACATTTCCTAGATTGCAAAGAAGAAAGATAGATGTGTAAGTAACGTTTAAAAAAGATTTATTTATCTTACGTGAGTGGGTGTTTTGCCTGTACATATATCTGTACGCTATGTGTATCAGGTGACCACGGAGATTAGAAATGGGTGTCAGACCTTTTGAATTAGAGTTATAGTTATTTTCTAGCCACTAAGTGGGTGCTAGGAACTGGAACCAAGTCCTCTGCAAGAGCATCCAAGGCTCTTAAGCATTGAACTATTTCTCCAGCCCCACATGAAAGTAATTTTTAAAAATCTACTATCTCTAATAGCCTTTTATTTCTAATAATGGACATTTTTACCCATTCACCATTCTTCACTACATTAGAAGAAATTCAAATTATATAGAGAGGAGCTGGAGAGGTGGTTCACCAATTAAGAACACTGGATGTTATGCTCTTCTAGAGGTCCTGAGTTCAAGTCCCAACAACCTCATAGTGGCTTACAACCATCCATATAATAGGATCTGATGGTTGTCAAGCATACATGCAGACAAAGTACTCATACATACATTAAATATATAAGACATAAACCTTTAAAAATAAAATATGTGCAGGTACACAATCACATGTATACATATTAATACGTATTTTAATCACATTATACAGTTACCATTGCCTTGAAAAATTGAAATATTACCCAGACTATAAGAAAGTATATTTTAAACTGAGCAGAGGCAGCACACACTTTTAATATCAGCACTCGGGAGGCTGAGGCAGGCTCTGCATTGGAGGCCAGCCTGGTCCTACAGAGTGAGTTCCAGGACAGCCTGGGCTACATGGAGAAACCCTGTGTCAAAAAAAAAAACAAAAACAAAAACAAAAAACAAAAACAAAAAAAAAACAAAAGAAAGTATATTTTAGAACTACAAGTTGTATCAGTTTCTTACAAGAATGTTAAAAATTGTATCTCCTATAATATTACTTTGTGGCAGGGAGACCATACAAAGAGGTAATAGGGTGGATGTGCAAGGAAATGTACAGAAGGCCCAGTGGTTGGTCTGTGGGAAGTAACATTGTCTCATCATACAGACCAGTCTAACCTCAAATTCAAGATGCTTCTGCTTCAGCCTCCTGGTGGCTGTGGTTACAGATGTGCACTGCCATGTTAATATCCACACTCATTATATGTTCACTTCCAGGAAATCGCTGTATGGCTAGAAGCAGCTTCGGGGACTCTACCCTGCTCCAGTGCCTGGTCAGCTCTGCTTGTTTAGATAGACACTTGTGAAAATATACAAGGAACTGGAGTTAAGGGTGGAGCCTTGCAGTCTGGTCTCCCATATGGCCAAGCCTCAGAGCATCTCCCTGAGAAGACAGCTGATAGAAATGAAGGTACTTGATGTGTGAGCTCAGGGCCTAGTGGAAAAATGGTTATAAAGAAGCCTTTTACCCAGTCTGGTTGTGGTAGACCATGGAAGAAAACCAGGCCTAGAGTCTGAGGCAACTGAGGTCCTCATAAGCAACCAACTCTAGGAACTGGTTCCTAGCTGACTAAGGTGTTGGACAAGACTGAGCTCAAATCCTTGTTAGGGTTTAGTTGTAAAATGCTCTATAAAGGTCATGTGAGAAAGGCTTGTTTTCCAGCTGGTGGGCTTTGGGGAGGTCACTGGATTATGAAGGGCTGGACATCATCAATGGATTGATTAGCCCCTTGATGGGTTCATAACGTGATGGCATTATTAGGAGGTGGTAGAGACTGTGGGACCTGGTTGAAGAGAGTAGATACAAGGAAACATGCCCTGGAGACTCCACATTCTCCTGGGCCCCTTCTCTTCTCCTCTTCTCCGGTGCCTTGAGGTGAGCAGCTCTGTTTGTTGTCTCACTTCTGGGCCAAAGCTCAGGAGTTGGCTGACTCTGGACTGAAACAGAGGAAACAGTGAGACAAAGCCAATCTTCCTCCAAGTTTATTTCCTTAAGCATTTTTGACAGTGGCAGACAATTGGTCAACTGTGCAGGATAACTTAGCCACGCCTGGTCTTAGTTCTAGGGAATTGTGGCCACAGGATGTCCATCTCAGCACAGAGATTCAGGATGTGCACTGAACTAGGGTATCTAAGGGGCCAGCAGAGTACCAGAGAAGGGGGTGCTCTGTGCCTTGTAGACACCCTCTCCTGAGAGGTTAACTCTCCCTAGGCTTCATGTTGATGTTTGTTCTCTGGCTCACACAGCTCTTAGCCCATTAGGATCAGCAGCTCACAAACACCAGGACAACTGCTCCCGTGTGCTCTATGGGAGCCCAGTTCCTTCATGCTTTCTAGTTATCTTCGAGGGTAAAGGCAAGACAGAGACATGCCCTTATACTTGCAGTCACCTGACCTTCCTTGTAGTAACCTCTCTAACCCAAATAAGCCCGTTCAATGAAAACACAACTCAGTTAATATGAATACAAGCTGTGCGCCTAGATTGGGCAGATCTACACTACACTACTCTATTCCCCAGCTATGAGATCCCTTATAACTTTCAGTTTCTCCAGGCCAGGTGTTTCAGCTCCATCTTTCTTCTTCCACCAATTTAGCCTCAGGAAGCCTTCTTCACCTCTCTCTAACCCTCTAGCTCCACCTTCCCTTTCCTTGCCCAATCACCAGCTCTTGCCTTTATTTTACAAATTAAAATGGGAAGAAGGTTCTAATGAAATCATCTGATTAGGCACTACTTCACAGTGCAGTGAATTAGCATCAAAATACAAACAGCTCAAGGACAATCCAGAATACTTGCAATCTCAGGATCTTTTTGAAGTTCAGTGCCCAGACATCAGGATTCTTTACAGTCGGGATTCCCGCATCCTCTAGGTTAATGGGGAGGTGATTCCCTGTTCAGGCCTTCCTAATCTGTCTCATAGAACAGAAAAGTGACTTGCTATCCTTGGAGTAAGTGTAGTCACAGCCACCAAAGCCTCCTTTACATCTTCTGAGCTAGGTTCCAATGAGGCTCGTATTTTAATACCAGCACTCAGGGTTATGAGGAGGCACAGGCAGACAGATCTCTGTAAGTTCGAAGCCAGCTTGGTCTACAGACCGAGTTCCAGGACAGTCAGGGCTACACAGAGAAACCCTGTCTCCAAGACCATTAAGAAAAAGGTAAGGTGCTCAAAAATAAACATGTTATAAATTACATTTAATCAATATTTTCACCATAAGTGATCTTCTTATATGAAGGGTACATTCCTGGCAGCTCACTTCCAGAAATAGAAGGAAGCAGCTGGCGGAGGAGTCAAAATAGATTCCTAAATCACTTACTCATCTAAATGTGTAGAGAACAGTCTGGTGTTTGTATGTGTGTGTGTGTGTGTGTGTGTGTGTGTGTGTGTGTTTGTGTGTGTGTGTGTGAGAGAGAAAGAGAGAGAGAGAGAGAGAGAGAGAGAGAGGTTTTTTCTTTTAAGGTTAACATCTTTCTCTTAATAACCTTGTTATTCTGACTCACTCAGTGAACACCCTGACAAGCTTTGTTTTAGAAGCTCCCTTTATTTTAATCACATTTTCAGTATTTATTATATATGTACGCAGACTGCAGACACACACAGACACACACTCTTTCGTGCCATGTCACACCTGTGGAGGTAAGAGAAAAACTTGCAGGAGACGGTTCTCTCCTTTCACCAGTGGTGCCCTAGGGATCAAGTACAGCAGGCAAGCACCTTCACCCACTGAGTCAAGTTCTGAGAGGCGAGTACATCAGTCACTTTCAACACATCTGAGTCTTATTTGTTTATGCTAATGTTGACAGCATCAGTGTCAGAAATGTTAGCATCTTGTGCATCAACCGGTAACAAAGGAAAGGAAATGGTAAAGACAACAAATGAGGAACTGATATCAAGGAAGAAGTGGAGAGGATAAAGCAAAATATGCCAGAAACTAAGCTTACGGAAGATTCTTATGTTGGTGAACTTAAATCTAGCGGTGTGAGTCTTTGTCTTCTGTGTTTGTATGCTATGTAGCCATATGGCTATATTAAATATTTATCTTTGATGAGGGGCGAAGAGGCAGACAGACAGACATAATATTTAAGAGGACTGGTAGCTTCTCCCAGGCCTAAGATCCAGACTCTGTGGAGGTGCTGGGATGGGCCACAGACCCTTGCACCAGGTTCTAAGCAGGCATAGCACCACAGCAAGGCAAAGACCTCATCAAAGCGTCTGGGATCCTGAAAGAGGTGGGTGTGTCCTATGCAAAGGGATTTCAGGCTCCCTCAGGGGCCAGGTCTCTGACCCTAGAAGTCCAGAATACAAATGTGATTAACTCGGGTGATGGATGATTAGGCAGTAGAAAGTGAACAGGTGAAGCCTGGGTTTCCTCTGTCTCTTCCCTGCATGTGACTGTGGATTTCTGACAGAATGTTCCCAGATCCCACAGACTCCACAGGGCACAGGTCTACAGTGTGATAGAGCATCAGGAAAGGGCCAGAGGAGACTTCATTACAGATAGTAGCACCTGAGCAGCCCCCATTTGGTGCCACGGCTTCCCTCCTTGGCCTTGGTTAATGGCCTTTGGCCTTTTGGTTAGCTTGAGATGGCAACAATTATTGGTTTGTGCTCTTTTTTGTGAAACTCTCATTGTGATCGACTCTGAAGAGTTAGGTCTGTTAACCAAGGCTGATACCAAATGCAGAGACCACTTCACTTCAGGTGTTAGTGCAGACAGTCTGATGTTGATTTTTACTTTCCTTTTTCTTTTATTTTTAAGAAAAACAGTTTCTATAAAGTTTAAAAAGCATGCCAGAAGGCATGCATGACAAAATTGGTGAGGTAAACATTAAAAGGGCACCTTCTTTGCTCAAAGTAAAAGTCGTGACTCATCCTTAATGATTTGGCCTTTCATAGCACTTTCTAGCCCAAGAAAAAGTTAGGTGACATTAACTTTTAAGTGCTTTCAGAGTCATGGATGTGGTGACAAGCCCACAGAGGCAATGAGTGAAAACCAATCAGAGCACAGGGGATAACAGATGCCCCAGAAGCAGCCTGGGAGAGACATGGTTGAACATGGAATGGTATATGGGGACCACCAAAGGCCACCTTTATTAAGTGGGACATGAGATGCTGAGAAGACATGGCTGAACTTCCAGCCAGGAAAACTGAACCCAGGAGAAGGTGGAGAGAAAATGAGAGGAGAGGAGAGGAAGAGAGGAGAGGAGAGGAAGAGAGGAGAGGAGAGGAGAGAAGAGGAGAGGAGAGGAGAGGAGAGGAGGAGAGGAGAGGAGAGGAGAGGAGGAGAGGAGAGGAGAGGAAGAGAGGAGAGGAGGAGAGGAGAGGAGGAGAGGAGAGGAGGAGAGGAGAGGAAGAGAGGAGAGGAGAGGAAGAGAGGAGAGGAGAGGAGAGGAGGAGAGGAGAGGAGAGGAGGGGAGGAGGAGAGGAGAGGAGAGAAAGAGAGGAGAGGAGAGGAGAGGAGGAGAAGAGAGGAGAGGAGAGGAGAGGAGGGGAGGGGAGAGGAGGGGAGAGGAGTAGAGGCAGGCCATGAGCACATGGAGAGAGGGGGAAATGGAATGGGGAGAGACTGGGGCAGGAAGGCAAGAGAGAACAAGAGAATGAGGAGGGGACAGGCAGCCCTTTTATAGTGTCAAGCATACCTGACTGTCTAAGCTCCACCAGGAAACTGTGGGGTGGAGCTTAGACAGAATGCTAACAGTACTCCCTTCTCCAGAGTTGTGAGAAACAGGTTTCAGTTGTTTAGAGGCAACATTGTGGTGTTTTGTTATGAATAACCACAGTCTGAGGAAGCATTCTACCCGGCCCTGTCCTGGCTGCTGGGAAGGTGGGAAGAACAGAGAACGTCCAGAGTGACTGAAGAAAGATTGAATCACTCACTGCCTTAAAGGAAGTGAAGGGTCCAGAGGGACAAGCCTTTCCTCACCAGAGCACAGATGCTGGGAAAGCTGCCCCTAGTCCTCAGAGCTCCAGGGTCAAGCCCGCTGTTTCCTGCCCTTTGAGAGCTGGTCATTTGGGAGTAGGTTGTTCAGGCAAATCACCCTAATGATGCAAGTCTGAGTTAAATGGTTTTTGTTATAGTAGTAGATTTTTCTTTTTAAATTTTATTTATGTATTTGTGTGTGGATATGTACACACATGTGGGTGCCCACCGAGACCAGAAGAGGGTGTCAGAGGCCAGCTGGGGTAGCACATGCCTTTAATCACTGCACTCAGGAGTCAGAGTGGGGGGATCTCTGTGAGTCCAAGGTCAACCTGGTCTGCAAGTTCTATGCCATCCAGAACTACCCAGGCTCAAAACAAAACCACAGAACAAGCAAGCAAACAAACAAAAAGCCAGAAACAAAAGAGATTATTGGATACCTTGGAGCCAGAGTTACAACAGGCACTTCTGAAATGCTGAGCCATCTTCTGGCTCCCTAGATTTTACTCTAAATTCTTGTTTATTTTCCCTTACAGGGTATGTGGAGGTCAGTGGACTTTATGTAAGGAATCTTCGAGTGTATCTTCAGTGGCTTCCCCACCTTAGGGGTTTCCTCCTGTTCCCTCCTCCCCATGCTCCTCCCCTTCTCTCTCCCCATATCTTCCTCTTTCCTTTCCTCCATCCAGGCATTGTGCCCTAAACATGTTTTGTTTAACAGAAAGGTTAACTCTGAAGTAGTTTAAGCAGAAGAAGATATTCCGACATCATGTATCTGCCAATCAGGTCAGGCCTTATTCCAGGAGTGGCTGTATCCGAGGACTATCAGGATTTTCCAGACAACTCCAAGCCTGTGTGTAGAGCTGTCTCTCATGTTTTCTGTATCCCACCTTAGGGAAGAAGCTGGCCCAGGACCTCTCAACTGGGTGGATGTTGTCAGTGATGGTGGCACATAGACTGTGTAATAAGAGCTCTGTCCCTCTGGTCAGCCTTTCACCAGAACTCTTAGGTTTCTGGCTTTTCTCTCATGTCCAACATTGTTTGCAGGATGACTGGCTCATGCCAGAACAGAACCTCAGAAAGGACCAATTCAATAATAATAATAAAAAAAAAAAGACAGATATTGGAAAGTGAAAACACAGTAACTGGATTGAAAACTATCTCAAAAAAAAAGATAGATGATAAAACTGAGATTTTGAAAAAGACTGAGAACAAGAAAGGGGGAGAAAGAAATGAAAAATAAGAAAAGAAAATTATTGGACAAGTTCACAGTGTTTAACATCTTCTTGATGATATTCCAGAAGGAGAAAACAGATACACAGTTCAAGAAAGCTTCTCAATTCAAGCATGACAGAAGCCCAGCAGTTGGGAGATAGAAGCAGGAGGTTTGGGAGTTCAAGATCACCCCTGACTATATTTTGAGTTTGAGTTTAGCCAGGGCAACATTAGACCCTGTCTCAAAAAACAATGACTCAAAAACAGAATGTTTCTGGGGCAGTTAAGAGAACTGGCTGCTTGAATTGGAGAAATAGCTCAGCGGTTAAGAGCACTGATTGCTCTTCCAGAGGTCCTGAGTTCAAATCCCAGCAACCACATGCTGGCTCACAACCATCTGTAATGGGATCTGATGCCCTATTCTGGTGTGTCTGAGGACCACATACAGTGTATGGAATAAGAGAACTGACTGCTTTTCCAGAGGACCTGGCTGGGCTCAATTCCCTCACTCACGCAGGTTCACTACCATCTGGAACTTGAGTTCCCAGGGATCTGATGCCCTCTTCTGGCTTCCATGGGTACTGCATGCATGTGGTGCACAAGCAAAACACACATACACATAAAATTTTTAAAAATCTTTTAAAAATAACCAGAATGTTTCTTAAAGTGGAAAGGTCTGTAGTCTGCAATTGAGGTGCATTCTCTTAACCTCAGCATTTGGGAGGCAGACGCAGATGGATCTCTGAGTTCAAGGCCAGCTTGGTCCACAGAGCAAGTTCCAGGACAGCCAAGGATCACAAACAAACCCTGTCTCAAGAAACAAAGACAAAAGCAAATAAAATAAAAGCTTGAGGGGCCTAGTGATACGGGACAGCAGGTAAAATGTAGGCCCTTGACTTTGATCCCTGGGACCCACAAACCAAGAGGAGGGGTTGTCTTCTGAATGCACATGCATGCATAAGTGCTGTGGCGTGCGTTCTTGACCATGCATGTAATAAAAATAAAACACAAACTTGAGGGGCTGGTGAAATGGCTCAGCTAGAGCAGAGTTTGCCATGAAAGCATGTTGACTTTTGTATAGATGCTGCCCCTTACCCACAGCATCCAGAGGCTTGTCTGTCACCCTGGCACTAGGGGTTGTGGAGTTGACAGGTGGAGATAGTGACAAACTGAGTTTGAACTTTCATACTCATACAAAGGTGGGAGTAGAGAATTGATTCCTGGATGTTGTCCTCCAACCTCTACAGAACACTCACTTATTCCCCCCTTACACACATACACACACACACACATTAATAAAACAATAGTAATAATAATAATAATAATAAATCAAGTAATTTGATTTCAAGACAGGGTCTTACTATGTATCCCTGCCTGCCTAGGACTTGCTGTGTAGACTAGGCTGGCCCGGAATTCAAAGAGATCACCCACTTCTGCCTCCTGAGTGCTGGGATTAAACACATGTACCACCACACCTGGATGAATTAAATAGATTTTTAAACAATAAAATGAATGCTGAAGAAATGGTTGAGTCATTAAGAGCACCTCGTTGCTCTTATGGTTTTGGTTTCTAGCACCTCCATGCCAGCTCACAGTTGCCTGTGACTCCAGCTCATTAGTACACACACACAAATTAAAAAAATAAAATCTTAAAATAAGGTGACTTGAGGTTAACATGCTGCACAAACATAGACCTGTACACACACCACACCCCCACACACACAAACCTCGAAAAGAGAGGAAAGTTTAGAAAAATGCCCATAATGTCTCATATAGAGGTCGCCTGGCTGAAGGCTGTTCCCCCTACCTTCCTGTGCCACAGACTCAGAGTTGGCATCTCCCTGTGTGTTCTCACACTGCATTTCCTTCACATTTCTAGTTTGATAGCAGAGGACACATTCCTGCTGCCAGAGCTGCCATTTTAACTTTGTTCCCTTGGATATGGCTGCAGCAAATCCATCAGCTACCAGGCCATACATGGCTCTGTGAGTTCTTGAACAGGGAAGGTCCAGGTCAGCACCATGGGATCAGCTAGGCCCACTGGCTCAGTACCCATCCCCCATACCCAGTTGGAAAACACTGAGTTTATGGCAGCCAATGTGGATGCCACAGTGCTTGATTATCTGCTGATGGGTCATCTGGTGTCCAAGGGAATCTTCTGGTGAAATACATATTCAGGGTCTCACATGACTGCTTGTGAACTTGGAGCTATGCAGTGAGAAACCTGTTTCTCTTCCAATGCAAGAGTTGCACATGCTTCGTAGTTTTGTTATGGGCAATACACCCAGCCCCAAACCTAAGTTGTCCTCAACCCTTTTGCAGGAATCGATCATAAGACGACCACCATCCTGCTAGATGGCCGAAGGGTGAAACTGCAGCTTTGGTGAGTTGGGCTGGGGGCTATTCTAGTCAGGATGTCGAGTCCTGGCCCTGGAGCCATGCCCTTAGTGCCAGCTTGAGTTGATGGCTTTCCTCAAAAAATGTTGATGCAGTTGTTGGGGTCCACTGAATCCCATTGTTCAAGGGGATGTGTACCTAGGGCTAAGCTGTGTTCAAGAAAGAACCTTTGTTGGTAGAAAACACCTCATTGTCACCTGCTTCCTGTTATACTTCACCTGCTGTGATTAGGGAAAGAAGTAGAAAGACCAGGACAGCCCAGTTCTCCCACCCCTAGTTCTGACTGTACCACATGGTGCTCAGAGTGCCCTAGTGCCAAGGGCAGAGATCTTGTTGACCACCTAGGCTACAGCTTCCTCTGCTCTGGCTTCTACAGGCACTATGCCATCATCCCTAAGCCTAGGAACTAGGGGCTCATTCTCCCTCCCGAGCCCCCTTGACCTGTGGGGAGACATATCTGAGGTTGCAGCCCACTGACTCTGCCCAAAGATGCTAAGTCTATATCTCTGTGCATGGCCTAACTTCACAGTGGAATTGGTCTTTCTTAGTCTCCAGCTCCTGCTAACTTTTTTTTTTCAGGAAGCTGGGCCCATTTTACTGCACTCCTCCAGAGGCCTCAGGAACTCTGACCATGCTCAAAAACAATCCCCAAAGCTGGAGAGGTATCCCAATGGTTAGGAACAGTGGCTACTCTTCCAAAAGACCTGGGTTTGATTCCCAGAACCTATGTGGTGGCTTACAACCATGGGTTCCAGAGAATCCGATGCCTTCTTCTGGCCTCAGTGAGCGCTGCACACATGTGGCGCACAGACATAATTGCAGGCAAAACATCCATACACATAAAAAATCAAACAAAAACCAAACCCAGTCCCTGTATGACCTGAGGCCTCTCGGGGGAGGGGGGTATCAGTTGCTGTGTCCACACTGACTCTTGTGCAGTCAATATTTCCTTCCTCTTTGGTTTCCTGACATCCAAGGCCAGACCTTCTGTCAGCCTCCAGCCTGTTTCTCCTCCCCTGTCTGTAGAGAGCTCTGTGGCTATGTTCAGGGCTCTCATGTGCCTACATGATTAACAGCATCATGCAAGGTCAGCAGATACAACTCTATTTTACTGTCTTGCCACAGACTTTCTAATGACTTCCCGTGGATTCTGTTGAGGTTGGTTCTGAACTCTCTGGTTACTTTACTTCCCAGAACAGTGAGATGGTCCTGTCCATGTCTTTGGCAAAACTCAGTGCCTCCAGCTCACACCCTTCCTGAGAGGCAGCATTCCCCTCAAGTGTTGGGTTAGTCACCACCCACAGACCATGTACAACTAACCAACATCCATTCCATGGGCATTGTGAAGACATACCTGGTATACATGGACAGGAAACTCTTCATTCCCAAGAGTTAACGGTTATGTGCAGATTGTGTATCCACATATCTTTAAAAAAAGATTGAAGAATCAGTGTACCCTCTTCAGAGAGTTCTCACCATGATACCAGGAGCCTACTCTGAAAAACTTCCTTTTCTCTGGTAATTTCTTGGTATACTCCTATGTGTCGTCATCTGCAGAGCAGAAGTCCTGCCGGTTCCTTGAGTCGATCAACTTAGGGGCATATCTGGAGGATCTGCTTACGATGCAATTGGACGTCAAGGACGGATCTTCCCTGTCATTGAAACAAATATTTATTTTGTTTGTTGTTTATTTTTGTTTTGAGATAGGGATTCTCTGTGTAGCTCTGGCTGTCCTGGAACTCACCCTGTAGACCAGGCTGGCCTCTAACTCAGAGATCCTCCTGCTTCTGCCTCCCGAGTGCTGGGATTAAAGGCATATGCCACCACTTCCTGGCTCTAGTTTGATTTTCAAATAATAGAGCCTGGAGAGGTAGGTTAGTGTAAGAGCACCACACATGGCTCAAGGGGACCGTAACTCCAGTTCCAGAGAACCGGACACCCTCTTTTGGCCTCTGTGGCATGCACACAGTACCCAAAAACTCACACAGACAAATAGATACACATAAATAAAAACAAATATTTTTGTAAGTAAATATTAAAGCTAGGTTTGGGAGCCAGGTGTGGTAGTGCATGTCTTTATTCCCAGCACTTTGGAGGCAGAGGCAGGTAGATTTCTGAGTTTGAAGTTGGTCTGCAGAGAGTTCCAGGACATCCAGGGCTCTACAGAGAAACCCTGTTTCGAAAATAACAAAACAAAAGGTTAAAAAAAAATAACAAAGCAATGGGGCTGAAGAAATGTTTCAGTGGTTTGGAGCATTGGCTGCTCATCCAGAGGTCCTGAGTTCAAATCCCAGCAACCACATGGTGGTTCACAACCATCTGTAATGAGATCTGATGCCCTCTTCTGGCGTGTCTAAATGAAGATAACTACACTGTACTTATATAAACAAACAAACAAACAAATAAATAAATAAATTTTTTAAAAAAAAATCAAAGTATTAAAAAAAAAAAAGCTAGACTTGGTAGCACATGCCCATAATCTCAGCACTTGGAAGGAGGAAGCAATATCACTGTAAGTTTGAGTCAAGGCTGAGTAACGTAAAGAAACCCTGTCTCAGAACAAGTCCAGAATGGCGGTATACACTTTTACTGTCAGTGCTCAGGATGCTGAGACTACAGAGTAATACCCTTTCTCAAATAACAAGTCAAGATTGCTCAGTGGGTAGGGTAATGGTGGTTGCCACCAAGCCTGATGACATAAATTTGAACCTCAGAACCCACATGATAGTAGGAAAAGCTCCCACCAATTGTTCTGTAACTTCCATGCATGTATCCTGGCTTATGCATGTTTACACAGACATATGAACACAAATGTACACATGCATGCACACATGTTTGTAGAACACACACACACACAAGCACGCACACATGCATGCGCTATAAAAACAACAACATTGAAATGAGCCCAGAAGGATATATTGATCACACCAGAAAATTTAGGATTGCTTTGTGGCTTTGTCTTGGACCGGAAGATGATGGCCACCAATACTAAACCTGTAAAAGGTAGCTGTGGCTCCAAAGTGAGAAGGTAGTTATCAGGAAGAAACACCAATTCCCTCTCAACAGTCTCCAACATCTTTTTCAGGGACACCTCCGGGCAGGGGAGATTTTGTACCATATTCCGCTCATACTCCAGAGGTGCACAGGTAAACAGCATCCCAAGCCTGGGAGCAAGTTGATTTTGAAGAATAACTTTACAAGTTTTTACTTAGCAATCTCCTTTATGGCTAATCCGAGGATGAGGCAATGAAGCATGTATATAAACTGATGTGGGTGTGTAATCATACATTGTAACCTGGTGGCTTATGTTTTCTCAGCATGTTTGGGGGCATGCATTCTCGTGAGTGCCTGCATGTGTGTGTGCATGCATGTGCATATATGTACTTGAGCTTCTTTTATATGTGTAAGCATGTCCATGTGTCTTCTCTATGGGGATATGGACTTTCTCTGCATATAACATAGATGTCCCCACATTCTATGCCCCAGAGCAGCTTGTGGATGAGTTCTAGCCTCCAGCTCAATTTGATAGTTGAGCAACTATCAGTGAGTGCATGAAACATCATTGGAAATAATAACACAACTCCTATGAAGAACAGATAAATCAAAATTACATGCTTTTGTTGAAGTAAGTAAAATGATTAGTTAGGGACCAGGCATAGTGGTGCAAGACATTAATCCCAGCACTTGGGAGACAAAGGCAGATGGATCTCAGTGAGTTCCAGGCCAGCCTCATCTGTACAATGAGACGTTGTCTTTTTTTTAAAAATAATGGCTGGTTAGTTATGCCTCCCCAAGTCTCTGGACCAAGCTTGCTTTTACGTTCTTCTGTGTGCTGACCTTTGTGACTTTTCCTCCAGGGTGTGATCCTGGTCTATGACATTGCCAACCGATGGTCCTTTGATGGCATTAATCGATGGATTAAGGAGATTGATGAGGTATGATACATGATATTGGTCAGGGATTGATCCATGTGGCTGTTGGCCAGAGGTTCAACAATAGGGAGGATGCTTCACCTCATGGATGGACCCAGCAGCATGACCAAAGGACCGTTAAGGCTCAGGAAACTGGGCTCTGCTTGCCCCATTCCCATTTGGTGGGATAGTGGGTGGGCAGAGATGGGACTGCTGCTTGCCTAGCTACTAGTGGAGACCTAGTGGGTGAGCATTAAGCTTGCTAATTAGGGTCTTGTGGCTTTCCTACTAAAAGGCCACCGATTGAGTGTTTTAAAACAACATCGATTTTCTTCAAGTTCTGGAAGACAGAAATTGGTAGGTCTGTATTCTTCCAAAAGCTTCAGGACAGTACTCTTCCTGCTTTCCCCAGCTTCTGGTAGTGGTAGCTATCTTTGACAGTTACTTCATCCTATGCCATGATTGTTATGTGGCATTTCCCTGTGCCCCCTCTGTGTCCTCTCCTCGCCTTCATTCAAATGAAGATGCCAGTCATTAGAATAATTCCCCCCTCCAATTCAGTAAGTCTTAAGTTATTACCTACACAAAACCATATTTTCAAATAAAGTACCATTCTGAGGTTTTGGGAGGACATGAATTTGTAGGGCCACACCACTCAACTCATTTTTCTTGCCTTTCTCATGCTCTAGCATGCCCCTGGGGTTCCTAAAATCTTGGTGGGAAACCGGCTGCACCTGGCATTCAAGCGGCAGGTACCCACTGAGCAAGCCCAGGCCTATGCTGAGCGCCTGGGTGTGACCTTCTTTGAGGTTAGCCCTCTGTGCAACTTCAACATTACAGAGTCTTTCACGGAGCTGGCAAGGATCGTGCTGCTTCGGTATGGGATGGACCGTCTCTGGAGGCCGAGCAAGGGTATGCTAGGACCAGTCTAAGTCTCCTTTACCCCATCAGATGTAAACTGGCTCTATAGCCTCCTGCATAATTGTCTGCCTCCTAGTACTTATCTTAGGGCTTCAGTGACCATCCTCAGAAGTCAAATGCATTTAAGGTTTATGAGATGGGTCAGTGGGTAAGGGTACTTGTTGTCAACCTCTTAACCTGAGTTTGATCCCTAAAACCTTCATGGAGGGCTTTTGATTTCTACATGTAGGGTTATAACACATGTGCGAGTGTGTGTGTGTGTGTGTGTGTGTGTGTGTGCTTGCACACATGTGTGTATGCACCAAATAAATGTTCATTTTAAAAATCAAACATATTTGAAGGGAATAACCTATACAGCTTTGGAAGAAAGCTCATGATAAGATTTTTCTGTGGTCTGCACATGGGCAGAGGTGGAGGCAGAACAGGGTTTGCTGCAGTCATTGGTGACACAGCCATCCTGCTTCCTGGAGGGAGGCAATCAGATGTGGGGCTTCCTCCCCCTTGTAACCATCCCTAGTTATAGAAAACATAAAGCAAGCAGTTCTCTTTTCTCTTTCCAAGTACTGAGTTTGCAAGACCTCTGCTGCCGTGCTGTGGTGTCCTGCACGCCTGTGCACCTGGTAGACAAGCTCCCCCTCCCTGTTGCCTTAAGAAGCCACCTTAAGTCCTTCTCTATGGCCAATGGCTTGAACACCAGGATGATGCACGGTCGCTCCTACTCCCTCACCGCCAACTCCAGCCTTAAGAGGAACAGTTTCCGAAAAGTCAGGACCATCCGCCCACCCCAGAGCCCACCCAGAAACTGTGCCAGGAACAGCTGCAAAATTTCTTAGAGGCTGGAATCGGTGGCAGTGGCCTGTAATCCCAGCTACTCAAGAGGCTGAGGCAGGAGGATCACAAGTTCAAGGCCCATCTGAGCTACAGAGTGAGTTCAAGCCCAGCCTGGGCAATTTTGAGACTCTGCTCCAAAATTAAAGAGTGGGCTGGCTCTCTGGGAAGAAACACATTCTCTTATCTCTTCACAGTAATGATGCTGCTTCCTTTGGAATGCCTATGCCACTGCTGTGGTGTGAACGCGCAGCGTGCTGTGACTGATGCTTTTGTGTGGATGTGCATGAAGCTCTTGTTCTAGACTTGTGTGTTGCAAAGAGAGAAATTAGTGCTCTGCTCTACTCCTGATCATACGAAATTGTGGATGTCACCTTTTACCATGGTTGTTGTGCCACCTTTTCCGTAACTGCTTTTATATGGCTGATAACATTTGTGTAGTGAATATGCGTCTAAGGAAATTTCAGAAGCAACGATAATCAGATAGTCTAACATTACTGATACTACAAGAGGCGCCTTTTGTAAACATATTAATGTCGAAGCCCCGACTTATTTTAAAAAATGCTGCAATTGCACAGATTATGTACAACAGGTCTGTCCCATTTGGGTAGGACATGGATTTGATAAAGTTTTTGCTATGTCGTTTACTACATTTTGAGATTAATAAGTAATCTATATTCCTATTTTTCTGTAAGCCTACGCATTTTATATAAAGTATCCTACAAGTTATGAAACTATGGGAAGAAAATGCCAAAGATATCTCCAATTATGTTAAACACAGCCAGCATTGTTTCAACAGGTTAGCAAGGAGAAAGGTATTTCAGTAAAGGAGAAGTAAAAACGGTAATTTAAGGAAATATTTCTCAATAAATTGGATACTTGCTCCTCCCTTGACAGAGTCATGGTCTCTTTCTAGATCCGGGCCCATCGCAGCTCTTTTCTCCACTTGCCTCCTTTGCCTGCCTCGTGATGTTTACCACAAAACTTAGTTTTGTCCTATGTCATCTTTGGAAAGGATTTCTTCCCAGAGAAGGAATGCAGAGAAAGTAGTCTGGGTGTCATGACTAATGCCTATAGTCCCAGTTCTTTGGAGTTTGAAGCAATATTGTTGCCATATCTTGACCAACTTGGAACTACACCATGAGTTCCAGGGTTAGAGAGTGAAACCTGGTCTCAACGAGATAAAGTGGAAGCACTAAAAGGCACCACTCTTATGTGTCTCCTGGTGTCAGAGGGTTGTTAGAGCTGTGCCAGGCACTTCCCAGGAAATGAAGCCCCTTGTGACTCTTTGCTAAAAACAAACAAACAAACAAAGCAAAACAAAAACAAAAACCACCACAATATTCTGACATTATAAAGGCTCAAGCCTAAGTTTCTTTTCTGGTCCTGCTGCTTAGGAAGCTAGACACTATGAGGGATTAAACAACAGGAAAACTGAAATAAGACAAAGCTCAAATATTCTAAGATTTTACTAGTGATTTACAATGTTTTATCATTTTCTGAGGCTCTAGATAGTATCAATGTCCTTAGAGAAAATGAAATGTAGCCACCTAGGCCACTGAAGGCCTGAAGCTGGGGTCATTCAGTTCTGTGAAGATGAGAATAGATATCCACAGAGAAGCAGGTGAGTGTGTAAACCAGTGAACCCAAAGGAACAGGCATCCTTGACAGTGGCCAACTAGGAAGACATCCTGGCAGGACTTATTGTTATGCAGAAGTTCTCACAGATGGCTTGGACATAGCTGCACTTTCTTAGGTTCAAAGCTAGAGAGATGAAAGGGCAGTTCAATTAAAATCCCTGAAGTGGTTTTTCCTCTCCTCTTCAGTGCTGATGGGATGGATGGTGGGCTGTTTGGAACTAAGCCAGGCCAGACTGGTCCTTCTGTTTCAGCTTCTTGAATACTTCTAAGATGCTACAAGTCTTCATTTGGGAGAAAGGATGATAAAGAGGTAAGAGGAGATGCCAGTGAGGAGAAAGGGGAACCGGAGAATGAATGGAAATTACCATCCTTCACAGCCTTTAAGTTTGACTCTTGTCAAACTGGAGTCCAGACCTCTATAACCAGGGTACCCCAAACAACAGTCGCGGAGCAGGGGAATCTTTCTTGTGGGACTGTGTCCTATTAAACTTTTGTCTTAAAAACAGGGAATTCTTGGAGAATTTGTGTCTGTGGGAAGACGTGTCAGATGGGTGGAAAAGCTTGGGAAGACGGGATAGTCCGTCTGTGTTTATCTTTTGGGGGAAACTGTGTGCTTAGAAAATGTAGGTACCATTACAAGGAGGCTGCTTCTGGTCGAACAAGATGTATGTCGTGGGAACGTGGTGAGGGTTCCGGGAGATTGTGTGTGGTGGGCAGGAGTGTAGTTGGAGAGGCCTCTTTATTACCCTGTCCTTGGTCCTGTCGATCCCGCCCTGCTCCCTCCGTAGCTTTCCCTCTGCTCCGTCCTGCCCCGCCCCTTATGGACGCACTGGGCGAGTCCTTGCCACCTACTTCCCTGAGTTGGACGTGCCTGGCACTCGGCCCAAACTAGTGGCGCGCACGCGCACACGCACGCGCACCATAGGCCCGCGCGCACTGACGACGCAGCACTGACGACACACGCACGACGCAAGCCCCTAGGACCCTCGCTTCCGGCCGCGGCGGCCCTAGCGCCGCGCGACCGGATAGATCATCTGATTTTCAGCGGTATGCGGTGCTGAGGAGCGACGGACCCTACGACGGCACCATGAACCTCCTGCCGTGTAACCCCCACGGCAACGGGCTGCTGTACGCCGGCTTCAACCAGGACCACGGTGAGACCCAGGGCTCAGCCCTGGCAAAACCCCAGCCCTTCCGGGAGACCGGACCCGACGCTGCCGCGACCGCAGGGCCTCGGAGCTGTCGCGAGTGTCCCTCGGACCCTAACGGGAGACTCAGTCACGTCCTGAGATCTCAGACTCACTCTGGCGGCTCTTTCAGGAAATCTCCGAACCACCCTGTAGGGAGATCCTCCTTTCCAGCCGGGGCATCCATAGTGGGGCGTACCACACACACCCCACCCCTCCGCGCGCTGCCACCGCCGGGGTCGGCGGGCCGTGTCACTTTTTTTACGGGGTACCTAGAACCCGCAGGCTTACCGCCGGGCGTCAGGGTCTCAAGCGCTTACGTTGCCAGCGGGTGGTGTAGTAGGTCCTGTCCGTCGCGGGGCGGCAGTTTGTCGACGTTCTTGTAGGCTGGCACCTTCATGAAGTGTAGGTTCTTCGCCTTGATGCGTGTCCTAACAGTACACCTCGTCCTCCCCTCTAGTATTTTCTTCTCTTCAGGAGAATGAAAGGATTTACATAATTTGTGTTTTCGGGAACTGCCTCTTGCCTCTTCGAGTTCGGGGTCTTGGAGAAGGTATTCTTGCTACTGAGTTCTGTGCTCCAAGAAGTGCGCGGGAACCCCTCTTGGTAGGGATTGTATCCCCTCCCCCGCCTCAGATGTCAGATTCCCTCTATGTTTTATTTTATTTCTTACAACACGGTTTCTCTGCGTAATCCTGACTGTCCCGGAACTCATCTTGTTCAGGCTTCTCTTGAGCTGTGTGCTCCAGGGATCTTCCCTCCACAGCCCCTGGAGCGGGTGGAATTACATGCTGATTCTATTGCTCCTGGCTAAGAAGATGAATTTTTTAAAATTTATTTTCATTTTTGAGACGGCTGGCACTGTATCTCTGGCTGGCCTGGAACTGCCTATACTTCCTTAAAAAAATGTTCACCACCCAGCTGTTCTGATTTTTGAGGTGGGGTCTTACTATGCAGACTATGGTTCTCCTGCTTCTGTACCACCAAACCATCTTTATACCGTTCCTCTCAGGATAATTTTAAATAATTTATTTTAAGGTGCTGGTTATACAAAAAATAATTTTAAGTAGATAGTGCTTTTTTTTTTAAATCTCATCTATATATTTACTTGGAGTTCATGTGCTAGGCATTTGAGGAAGTTTGAGGGATCCATACATTTAATATAATCAAAACCTAAAGGATAGCTATAGCATTCCTAAGGTAAACCAAGGTAAGAGGTAGAGAATGTGCATATCCCGTGACAAGTATGAAGAGCCTTCTTTTAGTTCAGAGACAGGCAAAAGTATTATTGCCCTGTGAAGGGGAGGCAGAAGCGGGCAGATCTCTTGAGCCTGAAGCTAGCCCTGTCTACAGAGTAAGTTCCAAGACAGCCAGGGCTACACAGAGAAACCCTGTTTCCAAAAACCAAAGAGAAGAGAGAGATAGACAAACAGAAAGAAAATAGCTCTTGAGTTGGCAAATTGTCTTAGTTAACTTTTCTGTTGTTGTGATGAGGTATCATGATCAAGTCAACTAATACAAGAGTTTATTGCGAATGTAGTTTCAGAGGGTTAGAGTCCATGGCCATGATGGCAGTGGGGAGGCAGGCATGTCACTGGAGCAGTAGCTGAGAGCTTACACCTGTTCCACAAGCAAGAAACAGACTTGGGAATGGTGTGAACTTTTGGAACCTCAAAGCATGCTCTGAATGACACACCTTTTCCTTTTCTAACAAGGCCATATCTCTAAATCAGACATTCACAGAAATGTAGCTCAGTTCATGGAGTGTATGCCTAGCTTTCTTGACATCATAGGTTTGGGCTCTAGTATTTCCCTTAACTAGAACTGGTGATACAGTCCTGTAATCTCAGCATTGGGGAAGTGGAGGCAAGAGCATCAGGAGTTTCAAGGTCATTGTGGACTATAAGAGACCTGTTTCAAAAAGACATAGACTTTAATGCAAAGTTTCTGGCTACGGTTAAGCCTTATAGTATGAACACACATCAAAACAGTTGAGTCAGTCACAGTTTGGTTTTGTATATACTGATGTTTAGATTTGATGTTTTTTTTTTTTGTTTTGTTTTTGAGACAGGGTTTCTCTGTAGCTCTGGCTGTCCTAGAACTCCGTCTGTAGACCAGGATTGCCTCAAACTCACAAAGATCCTCCTGCCTCTGCCTTCCAAGTGTTAGGATTAAAGACATGTGCCACCACTGACTGGCTGCTGTTGATGTTTTAAACAACTATTACAAAATCGAGTTTAGATATGTGTGTGTGTGTGTGTGTGTGTGTGTGTGTGTGTGTGTGTGTGTGTGTGTGTAGGTACACATGAACGCACACTCATGTGGAGGCCAGAGGTGGGTAGTGGGTGTCTTCCTGTACCATTTAATCTCCTGAGACAGTCACTGTACCTGAAACTAGCCCTTTTAGTAAATCTAGCTGGCTGTTGAGCTTCTAGGCTTCTGAGTTGCACTTATGTCTGCCCCTCAATGATAGGGTTTTAGGTACATGGGAGGACTGTATTGGCTTTTATGTAGGTTCCAGGGATATGAGCCTTGTTTCTCATGCCTGCACAGAAGCACTACTGTTGATACCTCTCTAGCCCCAGAAATCACTGTGAAGTACAGCTTTCAAGGACTGGAGAGATAAATTACTTGTTCAGAGCACTTGTTGCTCTTTCAGAGGATGGGGTTTTGGTTCTCAGCCCTCTGCAACTCTCATTTCCAAGGGATCCTATGCCCTCTTCCAGCTTCTCCAGGCACTGCATGCCCAAGATCACATACAGACGGGCACACAGCCACATTTTTTTTTAAAAATTGCCTGTAGTTTTACATTGCTGAAATTACTGTTGCTGTAAATGTTAAAGAGATGGCTTAACCTTTTATTGGCCCCTGTGGTCTCACTCCGAGACACTGCTCTACTGCAGAGCCAGGCACACACCATGGGGTCCCCATACTACTTGGCACTCCAGGCTGACTCTATGAACTCTGGTACGGTTCACCCTATTGCCCCTGCTGCTTCTTTCCCAGGTGGATACGACTGCCCCGGCACGTTCCTTTCCTCTACCGCCTGGTACAAACATGATTCCACAACCCAGGTTTATATATTAAATTCTTAATCTACAAATCCTCTACACAATAAACTTACAACCAGTGGACAAAGATATAAGCTGCCCTTCTACAAGAGATAAACAGACCCATAGAAACCCTTAGAAATAATAACCTAATCAAGCTAGAGATGCACCGAGAGAAACGTACACACCTGCCTCCATCTTCGTCCTTCCCCCATTTTCTCCGCAGTCTCCATCTCTTCCATTTTTCTAGCCTTTTCCCTGCCTACCTCTCCACTCTCCAATCATGTATCACCTTAACATCAACTCACACTTCTGAGATATCTTTCCAGACTCATTTTTTTTGGGTTTTATTTTTGTATTTCCAATGAGGATTTTTGTTTTGTTTTGGTTTTGGTTTTTGATTGATTGGTTTGGTGGTAAATTGTTCTCATCAATACATGTTGTTTCTTTCTCAGAATATGTCGCAATTAGCTGTTTTACTTTTGATGTTGGTATTTGTGGCCCTTCCCTTCTTCCCATGAGTACAGTGGTGTCACTGCTGCCTTTAATAGACCATGTGTTTGGTGAGCATTGTTCAGTTTCTGAGGTACTTGTATTCCTCCCTGTTTGCCTTCCACTGAGGAGTTCTCAGTTCAGCGTTCCCATGCACTTTGTGTTTCTATGATTTTGGCTGCTGTGTAGAGGATCTTACTATGATGTTTTGTTTGTTTTGTCTGTTTGTTTTTCTGGTTCTGTATATTACCAGACATCTAGATGTCCACATTTTCTTCTTACTTTCTCCTCCTATTTCCTTTTTCGTCTTCCTGGGTTACATGATCCATTAACATAAAGAGGATATTATAAACTAGTACAATTTGATAACCTAGCACTTGAGAGTTTCAGATTCTGGGTCAGATAAGTTACCTTTTAGAGCACAAGAGTTAATTTAAACTTTAGTCTCCAGATTACAACTGTCATAGTCTTTGAATCTCTGTTGTTTCGTAAGTGACTTGGGAAGTGACGGAAAATACAGAATCTGGCTGTAGAGGTGAAGAGATGAACAGGACACCTCAGAGTCTTCTGTGTTCCTTTACACCCCTAAACAGCAGCTGTGAGGAGCCAAGCTTTGTAAACATTGAATTGAAACACACAGACAAACAAAAATGCAGGATTTGGTTTTTCTTCTCTTAGCCAAAGCTTGATATGGACAGAAGTTGGGCATTGTGTTTGAAGTTAGTTAATGTAGGTTTCAGTTCCTAGCAGTGCCTTTTCTTGAGTTTGTGAATGGGGACAGTGACTGGGATGGCCTAAGTCAGTTACTGCTTGTGACTAGGACAGAAGTTTGAGGAATATGAGCAATTCCCGGGACGAATTGGGTGTGTTTTTCCCATTTGGAAGAGAAAATATAAAATCTGGCTGTAGAGGTGATGCGGTGGAGCAGAGCTGGTAGAGTGGATCTCAGATCCTTTCTATCCTTTCACCCAAGAATGAAGACATGGAGACTTTAGGACTGCCTTCTAAGAGATCACTCTGCAGGTGGAAAAGAGCAGCCTTTTGTCCCCTTCTCCAGTTTAGAGTCCATGACCTCTGTCTTGTCTCCAGTATACTGCAAGTCCCTAATTAACCTGTGTCTACACTGACCAGGATTGTGTGTTTATTGTGAACCTCTATACATGAATTTTGTCACTGCCTCTTCAGGCCCCACTATACTTTACACAGTTCTCAAGCACCGTGTTCAACTGAAAAGGGAAGTCTGGTGAGAGTCTAATAACAGTGAGAAGTGGGTAGTATGCCCAGTGTTTAAGCAGAACCTGGTCCTCAGGAATGCCAGAGCAGGATCCTTCAGTGAAACTGCATGTTAAGTGACAATCCAAAGTACATCCCTGGAAATGATATTTTTGAATTAGCTTAGGCTTAGTATGCAGCATATATGGCTTGAACATGTGACAGAAGCTTTCCTGGACTCCTTTTGTTGGCAGCAGTGTGGGGTTAACATGTTTCTTTCATATTTCTTGCCTTAGGGTGTTTTGCATGTGGAATGGAAAATGGATTCCGAGTCTATAACACCGATCCACTCAAAGAAAAAGAGAAACAAGGTAAGGGAGTGATGAACATCTCCTGGTTCCCCGTATGATCCTCAGTCTAGAGAAGGAAGGAAAGTTTGTAAACTGGAGTTCTGTGTGCTTCTGTATTCGGAGACAGGTGTGGCCAGACTGCATTCTTCAGTACATTTTCTTGCTTTTCCTTTACTTCTTCAGCCCCTGCTGCCTCTGTAGAAGAATGAGGTGTATTGTATTCGGGGCACTTTCTTTCATGCTTTTCTTGCTAAATGTAAAATTAGAAAAATCAGATCAAGGGTTTCATTTCAGTGTATGGGACTACTAAACTCATTTAAAATGCCCAGTACTTTAAAGGTATTAATAGCTGGGAATAAATAATGGCACATATCTATAACCCTGGTATTCTGATCTTAGCACACTGGAAGCTGAGGTAGGATTTTGAGTTCAAGGCCAAGCAGGGCTTCATAACAAAACAGTCTGAAAAAGAAAATTTTGTTTATAACGATAAATTATAATTCTTCCTGCTTATTTCAGTGTCTTGATCTGTGTTTTTTTTTTTTTTTTTTTTTTTTTTAATTTTTAAAAACTAAAAAGTGGATAGGCATGGTGGCACACACTTTTAATCCCAGCACTCTGGAGGCATATGGGTCACTGTGAGTTCAAGGTCAGCCTGGCCTATAAAGTGAGTTCCAGGATAGCCAGAGCTCTACATAGAGAAACCTTGTCTTAAAAGCAAACAAAAAAGGTGTTTTGCCTGTATGTATATGTCTGTGTACTTTATGCTTGCCTGGTGTGAAAGAGGCCAGAAGAGGATGTTGGATCTCCTGGAACTGGAATCATAGACAGTTATGAGCCACATGTATCCAGATATTAACCCTGAGTCCCTGGAAAGAGCAGCCTGTTTTGTAAATATTTAACAAAAATTATTATTGGTTTATCTCTTTACCGGCCCAGAGGTCTCACTCCTCAAGCCCGATTTTAGCTTGGAGCTGCGTGCTCCTCTGGTGCCTGGTCTGAGCCATCACCACGACCCAACTTGACCGCGAAACTCTCTGCCCATCCCAGGATGTTTCTCAACCCCAGAATCCCACAAACACAACTCTACAGCCTGATAGCTTTTTATACAGGTTTATATAGTCAACTCTCAATCCACAAATCCTCTACACAACAAGATTGCATCAAATAGATAAAGATACAGACTGCCCTTCTGTATGAGATATTAGACCTATAAAATCCTTAATGTTCATAGCTTTCTAACACCAATAAATCCCACCTGGGTCCAGCTGGTCCTTGGGAAGCTCCCTGTTGGCATGACCTCTAACCCCGTCCTCTGACCTCTTCTGACCTCTCAGCCCTCTCTACTTCCCTCCTCCTGGCCAGTCACTGGCTTTCCTTTGTTTTACTAATTAAAATGGGAGGGTTCTGTTGGATTCTTGACTAGCCTGCCCTTCTTGGGGAAGTACAATTAACATTAAAATACAAATAGCTTCAGAACAATCTACAGCAGCCAGTGCTTTTAACTGCTAAGCCATCTTTTTTAGCTCCTTAACCTGTTTTCATAAAATAAAAAATTTAAAACTGGAACCAGAAATTGTGTAAGTAAAATAATTGTGCTTTTCAATTTATGATTGGTATTTACAAGTAGAGTTTTTTCGGTGTAGTTTTTCTTTTTTTAACATTTGGCAGTTTCTGGTTCTCGCCTACTGGGATAGTAAAGCACCTGGAGGCAGAAGAGTTTGAGGCCTGGCAAGGATATATAGTGAAACCCTGAAGTGGAAACTTGAGGGTTCTTTGGAAAGTCAGTTGTGTTGGGTGGTATTTTGCTGGGGCAAACACATGAAGGAGTGTTTTCCTGAAGTGGCCACAAGTGAAAGGCTAAGACAGACTAGTGGAGGAATGTTTCACTAAAGCAGACACGGGAAAGGATGTTCTGCTAAGGCAAACATGTGATGAAGGATTCTTCACTAACAACATGCATGTTTTGGTTTGCCTCACATTGCATAGTTGTGTTCCATTTGTTGGGACTCCATAGAGAGAACTGCACCAAAAAACAAAAAAACAAAAAAACAAAACAAAAAAAAAAAACAAAAAACAAAAAAACCCAAAAAAAGCAGTCAAGAGATCACAACGACCCTATTCCTGGTCCACCATCACCTCTAATTTTTCTTTTTTAATTAAACCAAAACAGGGGAATGTTGGGATTCTGTAAACCCACCCCCTCAATTACCTGGCAGTAGCCAGGTATGCTCCGCCTCAGTGACCTAACACTATAAAAGGGGCTGCTTGCCCCCTCCTCTCTCTCTTGGCCTCTCTTGCCTCCTGGCTCTCTTGCTCTCCCAATCCTAACTCTCCTCTTCCCCTTCCCTTCCCCCCTTTCTCTTCAGGTGCTCATGGCTGGCCTCTACTCTACTTCCCACTCTATCTCTCTCTGCCTCTACTATCCTCTTAACTCTCCCATGACCTGAATAAACTCTATTCTGTACTATAAAAAACAAAACCAAAAAAAAACTTCTGGTGGTGTGCTGCAGTTTGAGGCTGATTGTCAGTGATGTCAGCTGAAGGAGACACACGTGCTGAGACAAGGCCTGTGGAGGACGTGATGCTTGGGGGTATATCACTAGGACTCCAGGGACGGTGGAGGAAACTGAGCTAGGCTTGATTATAGAGTTAACTACACAGAGCTTGTTGGTTTTGAGTTTTCCCTAATCTTCGCTTCACTGAGAGAGGCACAGCTGAGAACTTTTCCTGGTGTTCCGTTGGCTCTGATTCCTCCTGCTGACTTGTGCCAAGGCTAAGGTCTGGCTGTCTCTACTAGGTCATGCCATAGCTGCTGATTTGTGTTTGATTTCCCAGCTCTACCAAACCAGACTGCTAGTGTTTGTGAGTAGATTGAGCTGAGCTGCGCAGCTTCTGACTCCTGTGAACTGAACTGGTGATTTCCTGACAGTGCAAATAGGATTTGCTCCAAAGAACTCTGTTAAACAGGTCTGCCTTCCCTCTATCCTTTCTTTCCACTACTTCTGGTGGATGGTGGGCTAGAAGGGAGGTTAAAGTGTTTAAGAACCATCATTAAAAATAGACTTTGAGGGGCTGGAGAGATCGCACAGCAGTAAAGAGCACTGACTGCTTTTCTAGAAGTCCTGAGTTCAATTCCTGGCAACCATATGGTGGCTCACAACCTGTAATGGGGATCCAATGCCCTTTTCTGGTGTGTCTGAAGACAGCGACAGTGTAATCACATAGATGAAATAAATAAATCCCTTTAAAAAATATAGGATTTGAAAAAAAATTAAAGTCATAAGAACCTGTCTCAAAAACAAGCAAATAAAAAAAAACACTTTTTTATTCTGTGATGAAACACCATAATCGAAGCAATTTGAGGAGGAAAGGCTTATGTACCCCAAGGCACAGTGAAGTGAAGCCAAGGCAGAAAGTCAAGCAGAGTAGGAACTGATGCAGAGGCTATGTGCTGCTTACTGGTTTACTCTCCATGGCTTGCCCAGCCTGCTTTCTTATAGAACCCAGGAGTGGCACCCCTACTACCACCACTATCACTAATTAAGAAAATGACCTACAAGCCAACTTACAGCCACATCTTATGGAATTATTTTCTCCATTGAGGTGTCCTCCTCTCTCTCAGGTGACTCTAGCTTTTGTCTAGTTGACATAAAACTAGCTGCATAGACACCAGAACTAAAAATAAGATCAGTGCGATCCACTAGTAATACCACTGTCATGTGTGTATGTCACATAGACACACATTCACATACTACTGTTTCCTTTTTATATATGTGTGTCAACACTGCCATGTGTGTGTTTGGTGCTTGCAAGGGCCAGAAGAGGGTGCTGGCTGTGTGTGTTGGGAATCAAATGTGGGTTCTCTGAAAAAGCAGCTAGGACTTGACTGCTGTGTCTCCTCAGCCACACAGTACTTGGGGTTTGTTTGCCTTTATTCCACTGGCTCACCTCCTGAATAGTGACGTAGGGGTTGTGCCCTGGTACAGGACTATCCTCTATCTGAACCCTGTGTTGTCTCCTAGTGTAACTGTCCTAGTAAGGAGCCTGTGAGATGGGCTGTTAGATGAGCAGTTGCCTCTTTTAAGGGACCCACTGCACATACAGGAAGCTAGGGGCAAGAGAAGCCCCTCTTTAAAATCCCAACTCTTCTGGTTGGGGGCAACAATTTTCTTGTTTCTATAAGCTCAGCTCAGTCACCTGAGCAAGATGGCTAATTCAGGAAGGCTGAGAAGCTTAGGGAAGGGCTGTCTGGAGTTTATAAACAGATCCTGTCCTGGTCCTACTGTAATGTTTTGGGATCACACTTGGCACTGAGGACATTTAAAAAAAATACACCCAAGGATGCTACATATGAATGAATTACTGTATCCTTTGGTTGTAGAACTATAAACAAAAAAAAAAAAAAAAAAAGTTCTTCCTTCAGAAACACAATTCTTGCCAGGTGTGGTGGCATGCGCCTTTAATTCTAGTACTCAGGGTTAGGGTTAGAGGCAGAGGCAGGCAGATCTCTGGCCAAACCTGGTCTACAAGAGTTCCAGAACAGCCTGGACTGTCACATAGAAACCCTGTCTTGAAAAACCAAGTAAATAAATGAAGGAAGAAAGGAAGCAAGCAAGTACAGTCTCTTCACACCATGCAAAGTTGGATAGAATGTGTTTGACACATGCCTCGCCTAGCAGTCAGAGGCCTGCTGCTGTTGTCACTTTATCTCTTTATACAGATGAGAACTACTAGTTCTGTTGCTATGTACCTGTTGGTCTTTGGATGCTAGGGCTGGAGATACATGGGAGAGAGGCATAAACTCCTCAACTGGTTACCTGCTGTCAGATCTTAGCTTGCTAACCACAGTACCCGTGCGCCTGCTCTTTCTTGCCTTGGGCTATGATGTCGTCATACTTTAAGGTCACCAGTGCTTTAACGAAGGCACTAGAGAAATTGGAAGTTTGGAAGCAAAGGCCATGGGCCGACTGCTTATCTAGGAATGATGTGAAGATGGTTCACACACAGCTCAGGTGGAGATTGAAGAGTGGGCTGTTTTGTAACCTGGTAAAAGTTTAAATTTGTAGAACCTTTTCTGATTTGGAAGTGTGGTTCGTTTTTATATAAATAAGCCGGTTGGTATTACAGGTGTACTTAAAGGATTTCAACTAAAGGAAAACGTGGGGAAATGACACTAAGACACGGTATGAAGATATTACTTGGAGCAATTTCTAATTTAAAAAAAAAAAAGAAGATAGTAGGTGCTGAATGACCTTCATTAAAACATTGATTACCTTGGTTATGGCCCACCTTACTGTTGTGTGTGCCTGAAGTAGAAATTTCAAGATTGATCTGCATCCTGACCTGAAGAGAGGTGGCCGTGACACCTCAAGGCCGGTATGGGACTCAGTCAGCACTGTTCTATGAGAGCAGGAATAAGAGACAGTTTTCATGATGAGAAATTAGATTTTCCATTTCAAAAATAACTTCATAGCAGTAGTAAAGTAGGGGATGAAGTGAGATTGCTGTACAGATTGATGTCGACCTTCCACCCTAGCACTCTGTTCCAAAGTAGATGTTATTGGGAGTCTAGACCTCAGATCCTTTTTGCCTGAGTATTGAGACCTGGTCACTGGGATCTTCTGAGGCAGCCCATGCCCTAGTGACTTGAGATAGGGATCCTGTTTTTTTAGTACCTTAAGTTCTTAAGCAGAAGTGCCCTTGGTAATACTCAGTGCTATCTCTGGGTCTTACACCTAGAGGCTTAGAAGGCAGCCCCAGTCTTTTTGGGAGGCCCTGATGCACTTACGTGCAGTGACAGTAGGGTCAGATGGAAGGTCACCTGTGACAAGGACTCATCATCTTCAACTTCGGGTAGCTTGTCCCACAAAAAGCCTTAACTTCCCTTTTGCTGCCCTCTGGAATTGGCCATAGAAAGCTATTCCCCCACTTTTCTCCCCTTCCTTTGCCCTCACCCACAAAGTACACTGATCATACAGCTATTAGTAGTCTATGTGGGTTTGGAGATTGCACATAACATAATAAGCACCCTTAACTCTTCACAAAGCCACACCCCCAACCCTGATTGTTTATTCATTTATTGGCCAGGGTCTCACAATGTACACCTGGATGGCCTCAGACTCCTGAGTGTGTAGCTTAGGCTGGCCTTGATCTTTGATTCCTCTGCTTCAAACAGGCCTGTGTCACTTTACCAGGCTTCTTATTTTAACTCTTAGGTTTGAGGTCTTGGTGACTTGACATTTATACTGGCTGGTTTTGTGTTTCAACTTGACACTGCTGGAGTTATCACAGATAAAGTAGCCTCCCTTGAGGAAATGCCTCCATAAGATCCAGCTGTAAGGTATTTCCTTAATTAGTGATTAAGGGGGAGGGCCTAGCCCATTGTGGGTGGTGCCATCCCTGTGTTCCTAGTCCTGGGTTCTATAAGAAAACTGAGCAAGCCAGGGGAAGCAATCCAGTAAGCAGCACCCCTCCATGTTCCTGCCCTGTGTGAGTTCCTGTCCTGACTTTCTTTGATAACGGACAGCAATGTGGAAGTGTTAGTTGAATAAGCCCTTTCCTCTCCAACTTACCTCTTGGTCATGATGTTCTGTGCAGGAATACAACCCTGACTAAGATAACATTGATGCTTTAAATTCCATCTGTCAGCCAGTAGCACATTCACACACTCACACACACACATACGAGGTGGGGTGCTGCATATGTACTTGTATGCTTGTGGAGTTCAGAGGTCACCCTGAGATGATGTTTTTCAGTTTGCTGTTCACTTTGCTTTTTGAATGTCTGGGGTTTAGCATAGTATAGTCTGGCTGACTTGCCCCCGGGGTCCTCCTTTCTCTCCCTCAAGACATGGCTTTTTATATAGATGCTGAGGATTGAACTTCATTTTCTCCAACCCTTTTACCTTTAAATACTACTTTTAGGATTATTTTGTTTCTGAAAAGGCACAGGGAGAAAATAACTGCCAATGAAATTTTAAAACATTAAAAATACTTTTAAGTAGTATGTGATGGTTTGTGATATTAAAATTAGGGGAAAGACACTAAAACACTTGTATGAAGATATTACTTGGAGCAATTTCTAATTTTAAAAAATTGATAGGTGGGTGTTGAATGACCTTCATTAAAACATAATTACCTTGGTTATAGCCCACCTTTACAGTTGTGTGCAGTAGAAATGTCAAGATTGATCTGCAAGAAGTAAAAATACTTTTAAGTTGCTTGTGATGGTTTGAGATAGCATGCACTACATAGTAAATTCCAAGCCAGCTAGGGTTACAATGTGAGAGCCTCTAACAAAAAAACAAACAAACAAACAAAAAAAACACACACACACACAAAATGAATAAATAAAAAAATGTGGCTTGCAGGACATTTCATTACACTGTGAACCTCAAGATTGTGTTGTTTGTTGAAAAAAAAATCTGTTTCTAGTTGTGATGTGGCTCTTAGCACATACCTTTAGTCCCAAACAGTGAAGGTAAAGTTAATTTGTAGAAGGAAGTATCTACTTTGAAAGTGAGGACAAAGTGACAAATTGGCAAAAGATTTGACAGAATAGGATACGCCCAACTCTCACAAGAAGAGAAAAAAAACAGAGTAGCACAGAGAAAAAAGGAGGTTGTTTTACTGGGATAGCGGTATAGAGACAGGTTGCAGAGAGAAAACAAGCTAGACACAGGTGAAGACAGAGAAAGCCAGAGAATGTGAGGAGCCAGAAGCTTAGAACAGAGTGTAGTTTGAGGCCAAGCAGAGCAATGCAAGAGAAGCCACATAGAATCGGTCAACTTGGAGAGGAGTTTTGAGACAGAACAACTTGAGTTGATCAGCCAGCCAGGGATCAGGAAGAGCAAGAAAGAGTAAACTTATTCAGCAGTAAGTCTGCGGCTGAAAATATTCTAGACCCATATAAGATTGTATGGAGGTTAGAAGCTTCCAGAACTAGGGCTAGGTTAGCATATGGAGGCAGTAAGCCTCAGAGATGACAATACAGCCCCCCCCCCACCAAAGATACCTTTACAGTGTTTAAAAAGAATTCCTTACGGGCTTTAGTGAAGGTCTTCCATACTTTATTTAAGTACTCAGCTTTCATGCTTTTGAGGTGGCTGCAGTCTGGGGAGTTGTCTTCCTCTGAGTCACTGCTCTGAAGTTTTGCATTTCATCATTGGATGGAGTCATGTCTTACTAAATGACTTGGTATTGTTAGCACTTAAACAGGTTTATGCTGAGGAGTGCACTAGTAAGGTCACCAGTGAGTTTAAGGTCACACGGCATTAAACTTCTCTTCCATTTGAACAGACTAAAGAATATACTGGTTATATCTTGATATAATTCTCAGATTGCTGCTACTTGCTTTGTTTCTAAAACTGATTGAACTAGCATTGAGGAGAGAGTTACTCTCCTGGTGCCCTGGGACTAAGATTTTTTTAAGTAGAATATTTATTGTTTGTATCATGGGTAAAGATTTTAAAATTTACTAAGTTAGTTTTTTTTTTTTAAGTATGCAGATCAGTGTTCTAGAGATCTGTTTAACATTTTCATCTAGAAAAAGCAGAATTCTTACTTCCTTTTTCTGGTAACTAACAATTCTGTCTGTAGCTAGACTTCCGTGGAGGCTTCCTGCAGGCAATCCTGCAGTTGCAGTACTTAGCCTTGTGCCTGATTTATCTCTTAGCAAAATGCCCTCCAAGTCCACTTGTGCTGTAGCTGTCAAAAGACAATTCCACTGTGGGTGTGTCCATTAGTGGACATTTGAGTTAATACTTGGCTTTTGTGAACAGTGTTGCTGTGTTTGTGAACATGGGCATTCAAATACCTCTTTGTTTCAGTTCTTTTGGATATATACTCTGAAGCAGGATCGATGAGCTCTTTTTCTTGTTTGTTTGCTAGCTTGCTTGTTTAAGGCAGTGTCTATTATGTAGCTCTGGCTGTCTTGGAACTTGCTATGTAGACTAGACTGGCTTTGAACTCACAGAGATCCACATGCCTCTACCTTAGAGTATAAGACTAAAGGCAGCATGCACTACCATTCCTTCCTTGCAGTAGTTCTGTTCTCAAGTGTTTGAGGACCTGGTGTTTCCACCTTCTCACTAATGTTACTGCTTCTTGTCTTTCTGGTAGTCAGTATGCTGATGAGCAGGTTTCAGTTTAAGATGTAGGTAGACCCAGCTGGCTTTGAACTCATAGGGGTCTACTTGTCTCTGTCTTCTCAATGCTGGGATTAAAACCTTACACCACCACTCCTGGCTGAAAGTGTAGCCCAGGCTGGTCTTAAACTCCTGATCCACAACCATTTGTTAAGGAGACTGTTAACCAAAGCTTTGGCCAGTTACAGTCTATTCACCTCGGAAGGAGTTAAGAGGACAAAACTGGCAGCTGTGTCCTGTTGCATGATGGGTAGGCTTAAGGAACCGATAGCCTCTTATGTTGCCAGGATAAAGAGACTATGGGCTGTTATATTTTGTAAGCTATACATCTAACCAGTGGATAGGGACCCGTTTTAGCCACTAGGCAGTGCTAGGTAGGTATTTAACCTAGGGCCTTATGCATTCAAGGCAAGCATTTTTACCACGGGCCATTGTTTCCCCAGACCTCCACTGCTGCCATCTGAATTTGCACAGTACATATCTTAGTAGACCCTGAATTACTTTGAGGGAACTTGTGTCAGAGAAGAATTAAATTTCTTTGAGAAAAGCTGATTTTTCATTGTGGATATTAACTGTAAGTCCTTTCTGGCATTAGTTCTAGACCTTGAGAGAGCTGAAGTATGTTACAGACTAGAGGCACCTGTGCTGGTGGTTGTACTGAGTTACATGAGTCCCCATCCTGTTGTCAGAGAGGATATGGAAATTTTTGTGGTATTTTTCTCTAACAAATTGTGACCCAACTTCCCTCCTGACTCAGGTCCTTGTGCATACAGAGTAGTCATTCTTCCCTGAGATGCATCTAGCCCTTGCAATGTTCTGGACATTACTTGCTCAATAAAGCAAATGGCTATAGTTCTCGTGCACATTAACACCCCAACACATGAAGTGTAGCCAGTCTTAGCTACTTTGTGGGTTCCTTTTCCTACCCTTTATCCTCCTGGTTTCACTAGATAGAGATTGAGGGATGGGGTGGGGGGGAATCTGTGAATCTAGTGTCTTTCTTTCTTTAAGCATTACTGACAAACCACAACCAACCCCCCTGAATGACCAACAACCAGTGACTCCCTCCCAAAAGAATCGGGGCCCTAACATTTATATAACTTCTGAAAATTTCCCAGAATTCCAAACATCACACAATTGCAGAAACTATCTGCAGCTGGTAAAAACACACCTCTGCTAGAGCACTATGCAAAATCAGTCTCCTGCTGTGGACAGTTCGAAGCACCCCATATCCCCCACTCCTTGGATTAAAGTGAAAACATAGGCTTATAAGATTTCTGGGTTTTTTTTTTTTTTTTTTTTTTAAAAGAAACCAAACTTGCAGACTTCTTACTACAGTGAAGTCATTAATTGACTTAGCCTTTGCATTAGGGCTTTTAGTACACTTTTACTTACTTGTTATGTATTTACTTTTGAAACAGTCTTTGCATATAATACTTCATTTTCTGCCTTTATGTAGGTTTGAGGCCTCAAATCCTGATCAAATTGTCAGGCTTTGCATGGCAAACTCTTTACCAACTGAGCTATCTCGTGTTCTTAATCCTCCTGCCTCAGCCTTTTGAGTACTAGGATTACATGTGTACACTACCATTGCTTCTTCATTTATAGATCTTGCTGCATCTTAAAATATGAATTTGGGAGCTGGATATATGCCTTTAATCCTAGCACTCAGGAGGCAGAGGCAGATAGGTCTCTGCGTTCTAAGGCAAGACTGGTCTACAAAATAAAGTTCAGGACAGCTGGGACCATGGGGTGACACCTTGTCTTATAAATTTTCCACTTTTACTTAGTTTCTCTGGGAGTTTCTGTTTAACTCTTAAGAGTCTAATGCTCACACTGACAAAAGCTGAGAGAAGTCAAAAAAGCTACTTTATAGGCTACTATAAGTCATTTTATCTGGTTACAGGTTGAGGATTAAGAATAAAATGTGCCAGGCATGGTGGCACATGCTTTTAATTCCAGCACTCAGGGTGCAGAGGTAGGCTGGTCTCTGAGTTCGAGGTCAACCTGCCTGGTCTACAAAGTGAGTTCAAGGATAGCCAGTGCTATTACACAGAGAAACCCTGTACTGAAAAACCAAGAAAGGCTAAAATGGTAGGGTCTAGAGGAATGACTAAGCAGTTAAGAACACTTGCTGCCCTTCCAGAATCAATTCTTGGCATCACATGGCAGCTCACAACCATCTGTGACTCCAGTTCCAGGGTTTCTTATGTTCTCTTCCAGCCTCTGTGGGCAGTAGGTACACATATGGTACACAGATACTCGGCAAAGCACCAAACACATAAAATAATTTAAGAATGAAATACTAGCTAGGTCAGGTGTGATACACATCACTAAGTCTAAGCAAGTTTGATTTACTTGGTGAATTCCAGCCAGCCAGGGCTGCTGTAGTGAGACTCTGTCTCACAAATAAGTAAATAATAAGATAAGATAATGAAATGCTGGATACTGTATGGCTTCACTTTTTCTATTCAGTAACATTTTCTCTTGTTATCTTTTTTTAAAACTGTCATTTCAGAATTTTTAGAAGGAGGAGTTGGCCACGTGGAAATGTTATTTCGCTGTAACTATTTAGCCTTAGTTGGCGGTGGAAAAAAGCCGAAATACCCTCCCAACAAAGGTACAGTAGTCTGCCTTTAAAAACCTCGTCATGTATGTGGTACTATCCTGAACTTTGTAGACCATCCTGTGTCTGCAGTCATATGAGAGCCTCCCTACTAGCCCTTTGAGGTGTTGAGGGTTAACCACTGGGAAAGAAGCTTCCAGAAAGTGTGTGGATGGATGGGAAGGCTGGATGTCAGCTGTTACTGAGTTTGTGTGGATACGCTTCACCTATAGGCAGATATATTGAAAGTCAAGGTTCAGGGTAAAGCAAGGTCTAGGAATGGTGTTTCCCCTGCTGAGAGCCATGGGCTTAGAAAGATTAAGTCATTGGTGATACAGAACAAGGAGCCAGGCTGGCTGTGGATGCATGGGTTGCAGTATTGGTGTGGATTCATCATTGTATATGGTGGAAGAAATTACAACTGAGAGGTCTTATTTCTTTTCTTTTTACTGTAGACATCATGTCTTTATTGGGTTTAATCTAACTTTTGTTTGAAGGAGGAAGTGGGCATAGCTGATCTCTTAAAGGAAGAAAACTTGAGGGGAAAGAGGCCTAGGAAGAAGGGAAAGCACAGGGAAGGTGGAAGATTGCTTGAGAAGTAAGTGGGACATAGCTTGAGGCTGGTGGGGCTTGTGTCAATTGAGGGTGAGTTGGTGTCTGGTAGGGAAATGGAATAGCTGGCCTAATGTCAAAGCAATGGAAAGGACTGGATTGTGAATCTGAGAGTAGCTCACGGGGTAGTGCATGCCTTCATGTAATTCTTGAACTCTGGTTCTATTACCAAGCACCCAAAAAAGAAAAGAAAGTCGACCAAGTACCAAGACATAGGAGACTCTGGAGTCTGCTTAACATTCTCAGTAGAGTTCTGTGAATATGGGAATTTTCTGCGCTCAAGTGAGGTTGACTCTGCAGTTCTGCCTTTAGAATCAGGAGCAGAGAAATGAAAGAGAAAAGTAATGCAGTTATGAGTTGGAGATCTTGCCCCCCCTTCCCCTTTTCTTTGTGGTACAGGAAACTGGACCTACGACTTATATTCCCAACTACCTGTCATTATTTTTAAAGGCTTTAAAAATTATTATTTATGCATGGGGTGAAGAAGAGAAAGAGTTTTGGAATTGGTTCTCTTTCCACCGTGTGGGTTCTAGGTATTGAATTCAGGTTATCAGACTTAGTGGCTAGGACCATTACCAGCTGAGCCTTCTCTTTGCCACCTGCCAATTACTTTTCTCCCTTTCTCATTTTTCTCCCCTACATTTCCCCTTTCTTTATGGTGCTGGGAAATGAACGTAGGGTCTCAAGAAGCACGCTAGACAATACTCAACAATGTATATTCCCAGCTAATTTTTCAAAATCTATTTGTATATATTTAGTTTTTTTTCTTACAACTTTATTTAAAGAAGAGAGATACATGTACGGATTTTTAAAAGCATTTTGGCAATTCTTTTAGAGGTTTGATAGCATTCATTGAAATCCCACTAGTTACCATGAGCATAAAGTACATGTAGAACAGAATGTAACATGGAAACAGTCAGAGTTTTCTTGGTCTGTATAGATTAAACATAATGATCTTTGAATACCAAAAAATGCCACAAGGCTATATTCCTAGCTCTTGGATTATTAATGATTTAAGGTCTAGGTGTACCCCACTCTGAGGGGGTGCTATACACTTTTTTTTTTTCTAAGAAGGACTGAAGCTTTCACTATTTGACCTTTGTTATTCTGATGTGTATTTGTTTGAATAGTGTACACCACATGTTTGTGGCTGTCAGAGAAGGCCAGAACATAACATTTGGATTCCCTGGAACTGGAGTTTTAAGTGATTATGAGCTGCCAGACATGGGTGCTCAGAACTGAACTTGAATCCTCTGGAAGAGCAGAAGGCATTCTTAACAATAAACCATCTCTTCAGCTCCACTTTGCATTTTTTGACACAGGTTTTTCTCTAGCATTTAAATTCTTAGTAACTATAGTCAGATTTGCTTTTAGCTCAATCAGGTGAAGCTGTGCTTGAGCATGTAAGTCAGGGTGGTTTTCTAAGATCTTAGCTATGCTTGTCTATTGCATTAGGAGTATGGTGTAAGTGGATAGTAGAGGGTTCTGAGGGTAAGCTCCACCTAGCTAGCCAGTGGTATCCTACCATTGCCAGGTACATCTCTGGGTGTGCTTGGCTTATGTGTCAGGCATTATCTACAGTTCAGCCCTGTGGCTACTTGTGACACCACATGCATTGTTCTGGTGTTTCAGTGATGATCTGGGATGATCTGAAGAAGAAGACAGTCATCGAGATAGAATTCTCCACGGAGGTCAAGGCTGTCAAGTTGCGGAGAGATCGGTGGGTTTGGTGTTACTTTTCTAAACAGTGTATTAAAATGTCAGTAACTGTAGCTTATGACCCAGAACAGGGAAAAAGAGCTTTCTCTTCTGCTCTGAGGAAGGCTGGAAATTTGGCTTCTAGACTCTTTAGAGGGCTATTCTAGGTAGACATAGTGATGTCCACAGGTCTGCATGTGAAGCTACCACCTTAGGTGTCAGGCAGGCCTTGTCAAATGTTGGATGTCCCCATGTTGACAGTAGAGGAGAACTTGGAAACGGATCTTATTATTGATTCTTACCTAGTAAAAGTAACAGGCTCTGCCAAGCAGTGCGGTTTAGAGCTTGCCCTGTTTGCTTTTTGACCAAGAGAAAGCAGAGGTTCATCACTTGCGTTTTAATTGGATGTGATTTGTGTGTCATATTCTTAAGATTTCTATCAGTTATAGTTTATGTAAGCACTGTTCCTGTGTCATCCTTAGGCTCATTAGCACAGTGCTTAAAGGCCCAAATTGACCCAAACTAATAATCCTATTTAAAAATGTTTTGGGTGGTATTTTGTTCTGTTTTTCTCTATTTTGTTGAATCAGGGTTTTACTAGACAGCCCAAGCTGGCCTTGGTACTCTGCTTCAGCTTCCCAAGTGTCAGGAGGGAATTCAGGTACTCCTGGTACAACTTTCTTCACTGTAGAAATGTTTTAGTTAATTGTTGAAATGTTATGAGATGGTAATTGTATGATGTGTCTCACCATGCTAATGTTCTCGGTGAGATGTCATGATGTTTCTCTAAGCTCACAAGTTCCTCTAAGGCTGACCTCTGCAAGGTGACGGGCCCACTCTGCTGTGCTCAACCCTTATGCTTTGGTCTTCTTAGCCATATTTAGAACCTGTTTCCAACATGGATGATGAAAACATTTATAATTCTAACATTTGGGAAATAAAGGCAAGAGGATAAGGAGTTCAAGGCCACCCTTAACTGCTTGTTTTGCACTTGGCAGTTTAAGCCTCCTGAGATCCTATCTCAAAAAAAAAAAAAAAGCAGATAAGTTGGTATATACCCAGTGCTCAGGATCAGAGGCAAGAGGACCACTGCAAGTTTGAGGCTGAAGCTAGCTGAGCTACAAAGTAAGACCCTGACCAAAAAAAAAAAAAAAAAAAAAAAAAAAAAACCCAAAACAGAAAGTTCAACCCCTTGTTGTATGAGGTACTTTCTGTGTTATGGGAACAGAAATCACAAAAATGCTTATTTTACTTTTGAGAAGAGGAGCTCTGATTATATTTTTCTTTCCAGAATTGTGGTGGTTTTGGATTCCATGATTAAGGTGTTCACATTCACACACAACCCTCATCAGTTGCACGTCTTTGAAACCTGCTATAACCCTAAAGGTGAGGTTTGGAGAGGACGAGCAGCACTGGAAATGGGTCCATGTGGATAAAGATAAGGCTTGAGGGACCCAAGTGGGTCCTGGTGTGAGCAGTGGGACTTTGGTTTTGTCCTGCACACACTTTAAAGGAATGTTAGCTTTCCTTCCTGCCTGCCTGAGCTTCCTTAGTAAGAGTTCTGAAGACACAACCATGCCAGTCTGAGGGGCTCTTCTCTGCTCCTTTCCTCCCTAGCCACACTGGGAGATTCGGCCTTTCCTTCCTTTCTTTGGAGCAGACTATAACTCAAGTTGTATATTCAGTTGTCGTCCTCATACTGTTGTAAAATTCGTGGATTTTTTCTGTTATGTTGTTAAAAATTACATTACTTGCCCTACTTCTCTTTCCCTGTATTCTCTTTTCTCTCTTGTCTCTTCTCCTCCCCCCCCCCTTCTTTTTTTCTTTGTGAATGAAGTCTTACTAGGTTACTCAGGCCAGTTTTGATCTGAAAGCATACATTCAGCTTTCTGAATATTTTTGTTTATTGAGACAGGGTCCTCCTAGCTTATACTGGCCTCCAACTCAAATTCTTCCTGCCTCAGCCTTTTAAGTGGTGGGATTTTTACAAATGCTGTGCTCCACTCTCCTGAGAGCCATTGTTTTTGATACTCTGTTGTTTTTGTTTTGTGTTACATTACTTCCCTTTGTTTTGTTCAGTGAGAATCAAAAGTCTCTTCTGGCCTCTCATTCCTTTCCAGTGATTCATATGCCAGAACCTTTGTGCCGTGAATGCTGAAATTATGTTGTGTCGACCTTATAATCTTTACAAAAAGTTTGGTCTTTTAGTACTTTATTCTTCGTCACTCCCGGTCAGCCTGTGTGTTGTTTTAGTTATGGATGAGGTGGACATAGGCAAAGCAGGCTTTTCCAACCATGGCCTTGACAGGTGTGTCTGGGTCTCTGCTTCTTGTGGTACATCTGTTTCTAGATTCTAAGTATTTCAAGGTTTTTGTTATTGCTAGGGTGTAGTCTTTTAACTTTGTAATTTTTTTATTGTACTCTCAGTAGAAAGACAGGCACCTGATAAATAAGTTGAGTAGTAAATGGTTTACCAAATGTTGCCAGTTATAAACAGGTCTCATGGGCAGCAGCTTTGTCAGCCCTGATATTCTTTTCAGTGACAACAATTCCAAGGTAATGCACTCCACAAATAGTTATGTTGTGACTGGGGACTGAGGGCAGGAAGTACATTTGGGTTGTGGGAATCAGGCTTTGGTCATTCTCATCTCCCAACCAGTTTGCTCTGTCTCTGCATAGGCCTCTGTGTCCTGTGTCCCAACAGTAACAACTCCCTTCTCGCCTTCCCTGGCACTCACACTGGCCATGTACAGCTTGTGGACCTGGCCAGCACCGAAAAGCCACCAGTGGACATTCCCGCACACGAGGGTGTCCTGAGCTGTATTGCTCTCAACCTACAGGGAACAAGAATTGCAACTGCATCTGAAAAAGTAAGTGCAGCCACCTCCGTGACATTGCTTTATTTCCTGTTCTTGGCAAACCAGTTTGTTGTCAAAGCATGACAGAGATAGAACACTACCCTGGGTGTAGTGACACATGTCTGTAATACCAGCCCTCGGGAGACTGAGACATAGTAGATGTTAAGTTCAGAGCCACTTAGTGCCTTAGTCTTGGTTTTCTGATGATACTTCAGAAGTACTTTTTACTCCTGCCTAGGAATACTTCCTCATTGAATTACCCAATTTTGAAATTTGAAGTATTGGTCACTTTTTGTTGCTACAATAAAACACCATAAGCAAAAGCAACTGTGGAAGAGTTTATTTTTACTTACACTTCTAGAGGGGAGTTCTGTAATAATAGGGAAAGCATGGCAGGAGGCAGCTTGACAAGAAAGCTGAGAGATCACATCTTCAACTCAAACCCTGAAAGCAGAGAGAACAAAGTATAAATGAGGTTAGCCAGCAAATTTTCAAGGCTATCCCCAGTGGTACTTCCTCAAGCAAGGTTCTGTCTCCTAAAGACTCCATAATCTCCCCACATAGTCACAGCAGCTGGGGCCAAGTGTTCACATATTCCAGCATATGGGGGACGTATCTTATCTAAGCCCCTATAACTGTGTTACCCTTTATCTTGCCTGAGGTGAAAACTGGTAATTTATGTAGTAGGGGTTGGGGAGCACCTCAGGGATAACTTTGTAAAGTTGGTTCTCTTTCTACATTTGTTTGGGTTCCAGGAATTCAACTGGATTGCCAGGTTTGTGCTACAAGTACTTTACCTGCTGACTATGGCACAAGTCTCTGAAATTGGCATCTTTTTACTATGGTTCCCCCTTGACGATGAGTCCAGTATCACTGTATATGAAATGATTAATTGGAGGAAGCCTACAAGCCAGTTGTGTATCTACTATAGCCTGCTAGGAGGACAGGTCACAGTTGTGGTCGGCCTGTCTAGTTGCTTCCTGAGCTATTGCTGACAGCAGCGGTCAGTAGCAGAGTAAAAGCAAGTCCTGCTTCTTGTCCTGGTTACCAGGAGGCCTGGGGATCTGCTCGCAGTGAAGGTCAGAAGCTGTAGACAGCACAAGTGCTGGAGTCACAGACTGATAGACAAGTACAGTTTGGGTTTTGTTTTATTTTGTTTTTAAGACAGATCTTCTCTCTGTAGGCTTGCCCTGGAACTAACTTTATAGACCAGGCTGGCCTCAAACTCACAGACATCTGCCTGCCTCTGCTTTGCAAGTGCTAGGATTAGAGACATACACCACCACCTGGTGACAAGGTGCAGTTTTATTTGAATGTAGAAATAAGACTTCAAGCTGGGGATGTAGCTGATAGAATGCTTGTCTGACATACACAGATCCCTGACTGTGCTCTCCAGAGCTGTATTAGCTATGCCAGTGCACACCTTTAGTCCCACCACTTAGAGGCAGAGGCAGATAGAGCTTAAGAAGTTCAGGGTCAGCATGGTGAGACCCTGTCTCCGAAACAAAAGAAATACATAGCAAAGGAGAGAGAAGAGAAATGCCAGGTTTGCAAGTTTACAACCCCATATTTCTCATCATCACTCAGTTGAAAGGTTGAGGCAGTAAGATTATGAAAAGTTCTAAGCTAGCCTAAGCTATACATTAAGATATTAATAAAATGCTAGTATGGTGGCACACACCCTTTGATCTCAGAATTTGGTGAGTGAGTTTGGGGTTAGTTTGGTGTACTAGTGAGTTTTGGACTGGCCAGGCAGGGCTACATAGTGATACCCTTTCTCATAATTGCAGTTAAAGAGATGGAAATAAGAGAATCAAGTTCTGACCAGTCTGTTGTGTATAAGACCAGGTCTTTTTTTCTTTTTCTTTAAGGTAAACAAAACTGATATAGATAGGACGGCTCATCGGGCAAAGAGTCTTTTCCATATCTTTTTATCCTGGTGTTATTACAAATGTGTTAGAGATCCAACTTGAATCTTTATACTCATATAGCAAACACTTTACTGAGCTATCTGTATCCCTAGTCATTGTAGCTGAAATGATGAGCCCCAGATTCAGTGAGTGAAATCTGTCTTAAAAAATGGGGTTGAGGGGGCTGGAGAGATGGCTAAAGAGCACTTGCTGCTCTTCCAGAGGACCTAGGTCCAATTCCCAGCAACCACATGACAGCTTACAACTGTCTGTAACTCTGTTTTAGGGACGCAGCATGCTCATAAAGACAGACATGCAAGCAAAACACAGTAACATAAAATAAAAACTAGTCTAAAAATGTTTTTAAGAAGACTCAGGTTGAGGGTGGTAGAAAAGGTACCTAACGTTGACCTCAGGCCTCCAACTGTACACACAGGTGTGGACACCTACCTACTCAGCACATTCGGCCACACAAGTGACCCAAGTCAGAGTTCATTAGAGACGTGGAACATGCATGTTCTTTTTTTCTTTGTTTTCTCAGCTCAGCAGTGCTTTGGAGACTTACCATGTAACTGAAATCTTTTTTTCTCAGTGATAAGTATAACCCTGGCATGCCATGAACTTGATGAACACAAGTTCTTCAAGTTGTGAGACTATCAAAAAAATTTTTTTAAAGTAAAAGATAAAACAAACTAGTAACTACAACGATGTTGTTATTCTGATTTCTCTGGAGTGGGGATTATTGTTTGGGGGTTTTGTTTTCATTTTTGTTTGAGACAGGGGTTCACTATATAAACTAAGCTGGGCTCAAACTCAGAAATCTACCAGCTTCTGCTTTCCAAATATTAAAAAATACTCTACCACACCTGGCTTTTAAAAACAAAACAAAAAAAAAAAAAAAAAAAAAAAAAAAACCCCAAAATACTGTTTTGATATTGGCTTCTGAAGTAATTGATGTTTTCTTCAGAATTTACTTCAGCTTCATCTTGTTAGACTTGGTTCTCACAGCCTTGTCATTGTTAAGGCTGAGCAGTATATTTGGTGGGTCAGACGGGTCAAGTGAATTTCAGGGTTATGGTTTATTTAGGATGCTATCTAGTGGTTTAGTCAGCTTAAGAGCAGGGGAGTTTCCCTTTTGGTTCTGCACAGGAATGCTGCTGCCTCTCCAGGAGGTGGGCTAATAGATGTGCTTATTGTAATTCAGGGTTCCCAGGTCATTTCCCACAAAAACTGTGACCACTCATGTTTATCCCAGTACCAGAATTGACTAAGGAGTCTCTACTTTTAACTAAACTCTTTTAAAAAGTTTTGAGTTGAGTATAATTTTTCCTCAGGGAGGTTAATGCATTGATATTCTGGCCTTTTATTCTGTGCTGCCTAATTTCCTGAGAAGAGGAATACTTTATTCCTCTCTGAGATGAAATTGCTCTAGCAAATAACACAGGTCTTTAAGTGAGGAACTTGAGCAGGCAGGACTGGTCAGGGCCTCTCACAAGGAGATGCCTTTTTCCTCCTGCTGTGCCTGAGTCTAGGTTGTGTGTGTGAGTCACGAAAGGGCTGTTGGGGCCAGTGGGTCTTAATATAAATCGTTTCAGATTAATGAAAGAGTTTTAAGTCATTGATAATGAAACACTTCACTGTTTTTCAAAGGGGACCCTTATAAGAATATTTGATACTTCATCAGGGCATTTAATCCAGGAGCTACGAAGAGGATCTCAAGCAGCAAATATCTATTGGTAAGGATTTCACTCTGGGAATAGTACAACCATGGTCATGGTGCGGGTTGCTGGGTTGTTGGGTCTCATCTTTTTATTAGTCACTTTACTTTGTGTTTTGGGAAGTGTTCATTGTGGGCCCTCCCTCTCCTGTTACAGCATGGGTTATGTTTGCCATATTCTGTCCATTTCTCCTCCATTCCAGCTTGCTTTCTGTGTTTTATGTTTTGTATTTTATGGTAGAAACCTTGCTGATGCCAGTTGGTTTGGAGAGTGAATGCTTCATCTGTCTGTGAGGTCCCACAGTGTAGTGCTATAGCCCAGCCAGGCAAATTTTATATCTTATGTACAGCAGAGAGCCTGACACCACCCTGGCCATCCCAGGCCTATGGCTATTGAGCCAAATTAGGGAGACTAACCTGTGTGCCCTGTCCCTTGTGTGTAGCACACTCTCCTGCGTGTCTGCTGTCAGTACAGAATGCATATGGCCATGGCCTGCTACAGAACATTGATAACCACTTACACATGACAGTTGTCTGCCTTTCTCACCTGATCCTCCTGAAAATGGCATGGAAGTATCTCAGGAAACCCCACACCTTTCAGTGGCACGTAGGCATCAGCTGTTGTGCCTATGGGGCCCTGGTGAACAGATTGTTCCCTGGACTTTTGGCTTGGATCCTGGCTCCACAAAGGATGCTTAAAGTCACTGCTTTTGATATGACTATGCTGAGACCAGGGGTGTGGGCTAGTGCTTTGTGTGTGTTGAGGGCAAGAGAGTTAGTTGGATGTCTGGTTTTCTGTCTGACCCAAGCCCTGTCTGGTTTCTCTACAGCATCAACTTTAATCAGGATGCTTCTCTCATCTGTGTGTCCAGTGATCATGGCACTGTGCACATTTTTGCAGCTGAGGATCCAAAAAGGAATAAACAGTCAAGGTGGGTATTAGGAGTGTTGTGGTAGGGGACAGCTCAAAATTAGAGGATTACCTGGGCTTCATACAAGGACAAATCTAATGCCAGTTAAGGTTGAAGTCCATTATATCTCATTAATTTGGTGTTTGTGGGGTTTGAAAGTGAATTTAGATTAATCTCAGCACCCATATTACAGCTCCAACTATAACTCTACTGTCAGGGGAATCTGATGCCCTCTTCTGGCTTCTTGGGGCACCAGGCATTCATGTGTTGCACAGATAAATGTGCAGGGTACAACACCCATACACATTTAAAAAAATAAAAAAGTATATAAATATACTAAACTGTAAGAGACAGAAGACTTTTAAATTTTTATCAGCACTCTGAAATAAAACCAGTGACTTCCTGTCATTATTTTTGTGAGTGTAAACCCTTTCTTGTTTTCTTGCCCTTATAGTTTGGCATCAGCCAGTTTCCTTCCAAAATACTTCAGCTCCAAGTGGAGTTTTTCCAAGTTTCAGGTTCCTTCAGGCTCCCCGTGCATCTGTGCCTTTGGAACAGAGCCCAATGCAGTCATTGGTAAGTGGTCCATCTTGTGGGAGGCCTCAGCATGTGGTCTGGGCTGCACCAACTCCCCAAATTCCCTTTCTTCCTTCTTTGGCTGGGCTGGGTCCTACTCAAAGCCTCCAAGTGTTAAGGGTGCTCTTAGTACCTGCCTTCCAGATTTCCAGGAATGTTTTGAGAGCAGATCTGGGCATTGTAAAGGTGACCCAAGGCTATTTTCTGAAGTCAGTCCTTATTGGATACGCATGTACCTTGGCAGGCTATAATTACCTGTGCTCAGGTTTCTTAAATCTTGTTTGGTTTTGATCGTGGGAGCTAACAGTTATATATCAATCTGGTTTCCTCCCAGCTATCTGTGCAGATGGCAGCTACTACAAGTTCCTGTTCAGTCCTAAGGGCGAGTGTGTCCGGGACGTGTGTGCACAGTTCCTGGAGATGACCGATGACAAGCTGTGACTGTGCCTGTGAGTGCAGGTGATGCCACCATCCAGCCGCCCTGTGGATTCCTGGGGCTGGTGCCAGTGCCCCAGGCCTGTGGGTGAGGGGCTCAAGGACCCTCTGGAGGACCTTGGTCTCGAAGCCATACGTGGTTGTCTGCCTTCCTGAGCAAGGCTTCTCATTCCCATATTAAAAGGATCATCATCATGGTTCTGCAGACACTCCGTGGCCCTGGGCATCTTGTGCCCTTGCTGGCCACTACCCTTTAGTTCAGCTGTGATGCTAGCATTGGTGGCACCACCATACCTTCATGCCAGTAGGCTCCCTGCAGTCCCTGGGAACTATCCAAGCATGAATCAATGGAAGCTTGTAGGAAAGAGTGTGTCGGAGCTCACACACTAGACAGTTCCAATAAGATAATACCACCAGCTTGTCTGGTAGAGCACCCTCTGCCACACATGAGGAGCACTGTTCAGAGCACACACTGGTGTTCTGACTTTGGCCATTAGAATGAATCACATCCCAGACCTGCCAGAGAGCAGAATGCTTGTGGCACTCATTTGAGGCACAGTCCTCAGGCTGTAAGGGGGGGCCGAGTCTCCTGGTTTAGTTTGGGTTAAAACAGAACTTTCCCACTACCTTTAGGGAACAGAGTAACACATAGTCTTTAAAAAATGTAGTCCCAGAAGAAAGCATTACTTTACCTAGGGGCCTTCTCAGCGCGGTGTCCGTGTGCCTCTAGCTCCCGTTGGTGTGGGGGTACTGCCTTGGCCTGTGGCGTCTATCCTGTCTCATCTCTCCCAACATCCATAGGAACATACACTAACATTGGGGATGGCAGGCACATCCTGGTACTGACACAGACTATAGGTTCTGTGTTTCTGTACCACTTGAGGTTTATTTTTAGTTTTTTTACATATCTTCTAAGAAGTTCAGTTTTGCGGTTTTGATTTCAGGTTGCAAACATTTAAATTGTGCACAGCAGCAGGTTCTCAGTTCTGCCAGTTCCTTTATGCTCCTGTAATCTGCTAACTGTGGATTTGATGTCAAGTATGCATGTTATCTTATGTGTATTTAATCATGAAACTTAATTTTGCACACTTGTTTGTACCGTTTTCTTTGAAATAAAAGTGACTAATTTTGTTGTACTCTCTGTAAAGAGCAGAGCCATGTGTAATGAAACCACATGTTCTCTTCTGTTTATAGAATGGGATTGGGGATCCCATACCTGCTGCAGGACAGACCTATAAGCTGTCGACCTGGTAACAGAGTGCCCTGTTATGTGGGTACCTTACCAGCACAGCCACTGAAAAGAAAAACTGAGTTTGTAAGGTTTAAGGGTCAGACAGGGAGCAGGTACAGATACACCTCATGAGTATTTAGTTTAGTTTTTGTTTTGTCTTTGGTACCTCTACCCTCTGCTATACAGGGTTGTGCTCCTTGGTTTCGTAGATGTCAGGATGCTGCCCTGTTAGAGACACTGTAAGACTCATTCATCTATAGTTGTTGGCTGCTGTCACTGGCCTGTGTTATATTTTGCAATTGGGGGGGGGGGCAGGCGGTTTTATTTTATTTCTAGCTTGTGTTCCTGAAGGTACTCAGAGAATCCATACAGAAGAATGGGTCTTCCCACAATGTGAGTTGGTGCTTCAGAACTGATTGTGGGGAGGGGGAGGAAGCACGTGACCACACCATCCCTGGGACTCCCTCAACATCTCAAGTCTGCTATTAGACTTGAAACACCTTTCAAAGGATCTTCCAGGCTCCTACTCCTTTTGTGGGGACAGTGAGTGCACACTGCTCCCTGTGGGTGTCAGAGCAAGTGTTAAGAGGAGACTCCTAGAACTACCTGCTCCCCAGATTTGAGCTTGTCTCTGGATAAAGACCAAAAAATGGTAGACTATTGGGCTCTAGGGACCAGCAACAGTGTTTTCAAACATCCATTGCTGTGTGAGCCTTGACCCAAAAAGGGCCAGAAGTATGAATGCCCTTCCAGGGATTCCAGAAGCTCCTACCCAACTGGTTAGTTTTCCTAGTGTGGCTTAGTATCTGAGATCCTCCAGGACATGGACATGCAAAGCTGCAGTTTGTTTATGCCTTGCCTGGTCCTCTGAGCTAAAATATCACCATTTCCCTGCAATTGCCAAGTCTGTCCCCTTGGTTCACCTTTCTCAGAAATAAACCGCAGGCTCACCTGGCTGAATGAACCTTACCAGACATGACACTGGCCCTGGGTCTATCTTTGGTCATTCTCCCTGCCTTTTTGGCCAACATCACTGTGGGACCAAAGATTCTTGTTAAATGTTTTCTTCCTGCAGGCAAAGGATGCCTCTAAGTGGAAGCATGGTTTATATTTATAACCTAGTCATAGTCATGGTCCATAATACAGCCCAAGCAACTTGCCTGGAAGAGACATTGCTTGACTCTCACAATTTGGAACTGGTATTCTGCCAGAGTTTCTCTCTTCAAGATGGATTGAAAAGTACTTAATTTTTTTTAATGTATTTAGATTTTTCTTTTTTTTTTTTAATGACGGGTTTTCTGTGTAACCCTTGCTGTGCTGGAACTCTATGTAGACCAGACTAGCTTCAAACTCACGAGATCCACCCTACTCTGCCTCCTGAGTGTTGGAATTAAAGGTGTCTAACACCAGGTCTTTTGAACTAGAGAGGAACAAAGAAATACAGTGTTGTAGAATTGCCCCACCACCAGAAAAGACCCAAGACCTTGATAATAAGAATTTTAATTAGGTACTTTTTTTGTTTTTTGTTTTTTAGGAATATTTGTCTAGTTGGGTTTTGTTTTTGAGAACATGGTCTTGTGTAGCCCAAGTTGGGCTTAAACTATTATGTGACTCAAGATGGCCATGAATTCCTTGAGACTTCACATTCCAAATGTTGCTTAAAAAAAAGTTCTATCAGAAATACTGTGACTTCACAAAGATATTTGCACTTTTTGCTAGCATGACCAATATGAAGATGGAAATACTTGTGCACAAAGACTTAAAAACTTGGCTTTTTAAAATTTTTGTAATAAAGGATCTGTAATTGCTTGGTCTGAAGGTTTTCAATTCTTATTTATACATTATTTATTTACACATTTGTTTGTTTTTATCATTTGTGTTCTAGAACTTGCTGTGTAGACCAAGCTGATATTCAATTCAGAACCTTCAGCCTCTGCCTCTGGAGGGTTGGAATAGGATTAAGGGGGTGTGTACCACGGGGGCTCCAGCTGGGGTTTTAGCTTTGATGCTTTTTCACTTGTTTCTTTAAACCTCAACAGTAGCACCAGACTATGGAAAGACACATTTTTAAAAATTGTATTTATTGAAACAGTCTTCCTATGTAGTCCAGCCTTAAAACCAATATTTCCTCTTGCCTTACCTGGGACCACAGGCTCTGCTCTTAGCCCAGCCTACTTCCAGTCTTTGACAAATAAGATCTTCCGAGTGTAAATAGGCTGGATTGTCTGAACATTCATGTGAGTCATCGGTAAATTTCAAGTGCTCGTTGCTTTCTGTGCCTATTTTATAAGGCTGCATTAAGTAGATTTGGGTGTTTGTTCCTTAGCTGTGTAGCTTTTAATCTATACTGCTCTGGCTTATTGTAGCGCAGGCTTATATAGCAGAGGCTGACCTTCATTCAGCTCCCGATCCTGCCTTTGACTCCTCAGTTCTGGAATTACAGGTGTGCACTACCACTACCCACCTTCCTTCCTTAGCCATCCATTGATGCAGCAGTCTGCCTCGGCTTCCACAATACTGAGATCACAAGAATGTACTACTGCTGGGCTCACCTTCTTACTCAAGTTCTGGTTTGGGGCTACAGATGAAGCTCAGTTGGTTAAGTGGCTAGCACACAACACAAGGCCTTGAGTTTGAGTCCTAGTGCTGTACCAGTGATTTGGAGGTACCCTGGACTACTGGCATAGTACACACCTGTACTCTTGGGGAAGGAAAAGACCTACCTAGGCTACGACGCCCTGTCTCAAAGACCAAAAACAAAACCCTCAAAAACTGGTCCTGAATAAGACAGTAAATGACCCAGTTGCCATTTATCACTTCATTGTTTTCCTGCTGACCTAAAACATTACAGAAAACAGTTGACTCAGGCTGGAGTGATGGCTCCACAGCTTAGAACACTGGCAGCTCTGTCGGAGGACCCAGGTTCAATCCCAGCACCCACATGTCAGCTCACAACTGAACGATTCCACTTCCAGGGGATTGGGCAAAAGTCCATAGACATGCAGGTAAGACACCAGTGCACATGCCTCTTGCTGGCCCTACGTGTTCATAAACTATTTTCATTTGAATTTTAATCTGTACTGAAAGTTTAAAATGATGGGCCTCCACCGGCTCCAGTGCTTTGTGGGCAGGGCATAGTGGCAGCACTAGTAAGCGGCTTTGGCCTGGTTGGGTGTATTATGTACGTCAGGAGCTCAGCTCATGGAATGAAGCCACACATTTCAGTACTTCCCTGGTTCCCTTCTTTCAAACTGTATCTCAGTGTTACAAGGTAAGACCTTTGTATTACTTTCTTTCTTCCAGACAAGGTCTCATGTAGCACTGGCTATCCTGAAACTTGATCTGTAGGCCATGCTGGCCTCCCAACTCAATCTGCCCTGCCTCTAAAGTTCTGGGATCAAAGGTGTGTGCCACCACCAGAGTAGTCTTTGTATTTCTGATGTGTATTTCTGTGTTTCCTGATTGGGAATTTAAGTTGATTTCATCAAGTCTGAAAGATCAGGTGTTTTTTTTTTGTTTTGTTTTGTTTTTTTTGTTTTTGTTTTTGTCCTACTGCTTATTGAAATATACCATATGTTAAAATACTTTTCCTGTTTCTATTTTTTTTTTTTAAAAAGATTATTTATTACATGTAAGTACACCAGAAGAGGGCATTGGATCTCATTACAGATGGTTGTGAGCCATCATGTGGTTGCTGGGAATTGAACTCAGGATATCTCTCCAGCCCCATACATAATTACTATTGGTCTCAGTAATGTCAGCAGTGTGGTTCATTGTCTTACTCATTCTGTCTAAGCATGTAGCTGGGCTGTTTTTTTCCTCTCATTTCTTTTCCATGTCTCTGTGTGCATGCATATGTATTTTTGATTCAGAATTTTGCTATGGCTTGGGTACCCTCAAAACACAATACAGCCCAGGCTAGCCTTGAATTTGGAATCCTTTTACTGCAGTTTTCCAGATGTTGGGACTACAAGGACTTCCGACTTGTGTCACGTATCTTTACCTTCATGTAGGGTGTTCATCAGTTTCAAAGTTTCTGGTTGTTAACTGTCTTAGTTAGGGTTTTAACTCCTGTGAACAGAAACCATGACCAAGGCAACTCTTATAAGGATGGCATTTAATTGTGGCTGGTTTACAGGCTCAGAGATTCATTATCAAGGCAGGAGCTTGGCAGTGTCCAGGCAGATGTGGGGATGGAGAAGTGGGGAGTTCCTCTTGTTCTGAAGGCAGCTAGCAGGAAGACTGGCTCCCATGTGGTTAGTAGGAGCATCTTAAAAGCCCCTGCCCACAGTGACACATGTCCTCCAACCAGGCCACGCCTCCAAATAGTGCCACTCCCTGGGCCAAGCAAAATTTGCTTACTCATGTATGTTTATTTTATGCTAATTTATAGTAGAGGTATTAAAGCTGTTACCTGCTTAGAATAAATTCAGCTGGTTCTCGTCCACTCAGGGAGGCTCACGTTTACCCTCTCATTTCCCGAGTCTGCTGTTGTGAGATGGCCGGTGGCCCGTTGTGTTACCAGTCACTGAACTCACACTGTGCTTGTGGGATCAGCTAGCATGGAAGGAAACTGAGGTACACTGAGGATTTGGAGGCCTCTAGGGTGCATGCATGTCACTGGGAATTTGTCCAATTCTTCTGTGCTTATAGAAATAATTGCATCTATTTTCTTAAAAGATTTATTTAATGTGTTTTGACTTAATATATGCATATGCATTTGTGTAGAGTGCCTGCAGAGGTCAGAAGAGGGCGTCATATCTCCTGACACTGGAGTTGCAAGTGGTTGTTAGCCACCATGAGGGTGTTAGGAATTGAACCTCAGTTCTCTGGAAGAGCAAACTTGCAAAATAGTTTATGGGGGCCTTACAGTTTATAGAGGGTTTGAGCTCATGACTGTCATGGGGAGCATGGCAGCAGACCTAACACTGGAGCAGTAGATGAGTGCTCACATCCATACGCAAGAGGTACAAGGAATTGGAGGGACAACTCAGGGTCCACGCCCAGTTATGCATCTCCTAATCTTTGCCAAGCAGTTCCAACATCTGTGGACCAAGCATTCAAATATATCAGTCAATGGACCATTCTCGTTTAAACCACAAACAGGTTAGTGTTTTTATTTTTGTTGTTTATTATTTTTTTTTTTTAAATCAAGTCAGACCATGTTTGGCACATGTGATTAAAGGATAGCTTGCAGGAGTTGGTTATCTTCTTTCCACCATGTAGTCTTGGTGATTGAACTTTTACGGTTTGGACAGCAATCCCCTTTGCTTGCTGAGCCATCTTGCCAACCAGCTTATTTTTTGAGAAAGCCCAACCCAGCCCTATAGCTCTGCTGGTATCAAACTCACTGGCTTCCTGTACAAGCACATACCCAACACAACCAGGTATGTGCTACCATGTGCTCTGAGTTTTTGAGATTTTTGTGCTGGAAATTTAACCCAGGGCCTTTTGCAGTCTAGGCAGGCATGCTGCTACTGAACTATATCCCAGGTCAAAAAATTTTGTTTTTTGTAGTGCTAAGTGTTAAGTTTCAAACCTGGAACAAAGGGCTGAGGTGCCTATTTCACACATCCAATCGGATCTGGCCGCCAGGTTCTCTCTGCTTCCCTCAGCCCCTCCCTGTTAGAGGGTGCGGCTGGCATACCACGCCCTTTACCCTGAACTTTGGCCTGCCCCCCCACCCCCAAGGCTTTTCCCTATTTAATCCAGACATTTGGTTATTTTTCCCTTTTATATCTTGCCTCTTGGCTGCAGGGCCTGGTTGCCTTTCTCCCTTCTCCCCACCCAGCCAGCCTGGTGACATTCATTCAGGATGTCCTCGTCCATGCCTCTACCTGTTCCCTTTTCTCTATAGAGACTTCACCATACCTAGAAGGTATGTCCTTTGCTCCTTTTTCCCCCATTCACAAGAAATTGAAGCTGGGGCTTTGCATGTACTTGGAAAATGCTCTACCAATAAGTTGTACTGACAGCCCTGCCACTTTAACTGATATTTTTGACCATTTATGCTAATCGTTGGCATTTCTACAGTATGTGACGTTTATTTTCCTCTCTTCTTTTTCTGCATTTTTCTGAATTGTTTAAAGGAAAAGTCAAAATTCACCTGTGGACTATCAGCTATTTTTTTAAACTAGGTATTATTAACAAATAGTAGAGAATACAAAGCTAACTTTCCAGTGTGAATTTTACCACTTCAAAGCTCTGCTTCCTTTATAGGACATTAGTTAACATTAATGTTCTGATTTAACAATGACAATTCTGAAAGTCAAATTGCAAATTTTCCTTTGAATTTTAATTAGGAAAATTAGAAGATAACATTTTAAAACACAAGAAAATTAATTTGCTCAAATAGCTCAATTTTTTTTTTTTTTTTTTTTTTGTTACTTCATTCCTGAAGGTTTAAAATTCTCAGCCTTTACATGTTATAATCCATTAGATGAAAAGAGGACTTCCTCAGCTCTTTTACTTTCCAGGAACACCTTGTTTTGCTTGTTCTTTAGGCCTTTAAATTCTCCAGCTTTGCTTCATGTCCTGTCCATGGGCCTAAGACAACTATGGTCAATGGATCTAGGATGGGTAGCCTCTACCCACTGACCTAAGCACATCCAGTTACCTTTTTCTTTTTCTTTCTCCTTTTGCAATGAACCAGGGGACATCTATGTCCCTGAAGCTTATTTTCATTCCAAATGCTCTGGCCTCGGAATAATTTATGTCTAAGACCTTTAACTTGTTAATGTATTTAAAAAGCATTTGTTCAACTTCAGGAAGCATAGCTAATTTTAATCTAATGATATCTGCTTTTACTTACACTTGGTACCACTGGAGTATTGATAGCTGTCTTCTTTAGGTTGAGCTTCCTTTGGCCATTTGCTTATTGAGTTTTACCTTAGCAAAAGCCACACCCATGTTTGGTGTGTGGGAGTTCTTCCACCTTTTCTGAGCTACTAAGGAACACACCCTGTATGCACTGAGTGCTCAGACAACTCAATTCCTTCAGGTCAGTTTTACCATGATGGCTGGAGGTGAATATGGGGCACAGTATTACAGGTTGTTTCTAATTCCCTCTGCATGCCGGTCTCCTGGGATTCTGTTTGTGAAAAGGCTCACACGTTAGCCTCTCTGTACACAACTGGCTCAACTTGGGGTCAGAACTGAAAGAGGCAACAGGAAATAATTAGACCCACTCCCAGCTAGCCATTGTCCCATTCCAGGATGACCTTGAATTTGATTTTCCTACCTCTACCTTCTGACTGCTAGGATCAGGGGATTACCACATCACGGCGCAGTCAATCTGTATTTGCATATGCAAGACAAAAATTTTACCAACTAACCGTCCCAATTCCTTGCCAATGTCCTCCCTCCTGTGTCAGTGTTGCCACTGCTTGCAGGAGCATTGTGGGCAGTTCCCACTGCTGCCTATATGGGACGGCTTTCTTCTTCAGGATGCTGCCACTGTGTAAGTTTTCCTGCTCCCCCCCCCCCTGCCATTTCCATATTTATTATTGGCTATGTGGGTGGCCTGGGACAGCAGCTGGAAGATAGATCAGTGTTACCACCTGGAAACCTCAACACCTGTGTACCTTTTCATAATCCTTAGGTCAAAGGGCAAGCGTGTGTGTGTGTGTGTGTGTGTGTGTGTGTGTGTGTGTGTGACAGACAATTACAACTTAAAACACTGTGTTTTATAAAACTCTTATAATAGGATGTCAGTAAGATGCCACACCATTGGCTGCACAGCTGTAGCATCGTGGAGACTCTACCGTCACCTGAGGGAGCCTGTGCTGCTGCCCATCTGTGTTCCTGGTCAAGTCTCCCCAGCACAGGCTAAAAAGGAAGATAAATGTATCTGCTTATCAAAAGACAACGATACTCTGTATTCAATTAAAATTAATAAAAAATATTTTATTGAATTTCAGGAACTTGGTACTTTTTAAAAATTCCAAATCTTTGCACACAGATGAGCACTCTGCTTACTCTGGAACGGCAGATGCTTGGACTTCACGATTGTCACCTCTCCGTGTATCACACAGCATAGAAAACAAAGTCCTGGTGCTCCCCAACCCCTTCTGAACTGCTACGGCTACTCTGACCAGTCCCCCAGCAGAGGACAGGGAAGTGGGGTGGGGTATTTACGGAGACCATCTGCTGTCTGTGAATACATTCTGCTGTGTGGGGAATAGCTATACAAATATGCCAACATTCTGGAATGTACCGTACCCAGGACACAGGTGAGTTCCCTTTGTGTTCTGTGTGGTTCAAGCCAATGCTGCTGAAGTTATCTAGTCCCTGAGGGAGCTCAGAAGTTTGGTAAAGGTCAAAGAGACTCCTTAAGCATTCAACAGTGGTGCCGTAGAGGACCTGGGAACTGCTGCAAGCTACTTGTGTCAGGATCGTATATCCCACATCAGATATCTGTTAAGGGCTAAAGCACATGAGCCCAGCTCTGGTGTGTGGAGGGGCTTCTGGGAACTCAGATGAACACTGGGAAGAATATCTGGATTTAGTACTCAGTTCTGCCTTCTCCTTGGCAGCTCTACATTCCTATGTACCAAAGCAGCAGCAAGGCCGATGCAGCAGCAAGGAGAAAAGATGAGTGTGTACCCACTTGATACTGAGAAGGTGGCCTTAAAGAAATACTCCTTCCATCTTTAAATTTTTTCTATGATCCCCAAAAGAAATTTCTGCAGACCCATAAGGTCTGTTTGGGGCTCAGAGGTAATGAGTCTGCAGACCTCACTCACATAGGGAACAAGTCCTGGTCAAGCATGCTACACACACGTCTCCAGATACACAGTCTGTCCAGTTGGTGGTACCTGAGCCCATCCTTGACTGACTAAGGCGGCCTCCTGTCAGCATGCCACATTAACTAAGGCCCATAGTCTGGATGCACATGCTGGGCACAATACAACCCAAAGTACTTTAGAGTACTCTGCAAACTGCAAACCTTTACAAAATAAGACACTCCAAGGTTACCTGCAAAATGATGGAGGAGGCAGACTGCTGTGGGCACACATGTTCTCACTCACATGATGTCTCACCTTTATTGTTTAAGTGGCTGAGTTCTATAAATCCAGCTTGTGTGCAGTAACTCCATGTCAACACACATCATTTGCAGTGACATTGTGACAGCTCCATACTGTGGGTGAAGCAATACTTAGAACAGACTTATCATATTTGGTCTTTATGTAAATAATGTTTTAAATTGCCTAAATATACCATTCTGAGCCATCTCATTCTACCAGGAAAATACAGGGTTCCCCCCCTCTTTTAAAAAAAATTAAATATCAAAATAACTACATTTAAATAAATAACGTTATGATGATGACATTAGGGAAAAAAAAACTCACAATTAAGCTAACGCCCTCTGCCTGTTGCTCAGCTCTAAGTCCAGAATGCTCTGGAAAGGTGAGTGGTGATCCTAAGTGTGGGCTGGGCTGCTGGCCTCCCACCTCTCCTCACCCTTCTCTCTTAGTTTTACTTACTAAATGACATAAGTCAGGATTAGTGTGGAACTTCATTCTGAAAAGACAGAAACCTCTTGAGAATCAGAAAGTAGCCTAGGTGCTTGATAATGGGCCACAGGGTCTCACTCCTAAGACCCTCAAGTTAACTGGCAACATCTCTCCAACAGCTCTTGCTATGAGTGTGCCATGCAGATAACCAGTCAGAAGCTAGAGCTGACCCCTAAGATTCCTGAGGTTCTGGAAGATTGACCTTGGTCTGAAAAGGTGACAGAGGCCCGGTTCTATTTCCCAAGGAGGGAGGAAGGGATCTGTTGCTTTAAGCATACACAATATGTAGGAGACTTGTTTTACTAGAGTGGGAAATTACGCCAAGGACAAAGTCTACATAAAGAAACAGACAACTAAACCCGCAAGTTAGAGCAGGTACATGCAGCCTGAAGGCTAGAAGGCTCCCAGGTTTCTTCTCCTGATGCCCCCTGGCCTCATGGGTCCATGCAGCCTCAGCCCACCCACCCTCTACAATGGCACAAGGCAGGTCAAATTCATCAGGTAGCTGCTCTAAACTGAAATGGGCAAGTAGATGTCCTATGGGAGAGCCACCCAAACACAGGCAGGACAGACCAGAGCAAACCATCCCACGGGCTAAATCAAACCACAGAAAAACAGAATGTTGCTCTTTCCCCCAAATGAATCTCAAATTTCCAGAGTAGAAATGGAGTGATATGAAATGTCAAAGACCCCATTATTTAGTAAAGAAAGGACATCCCCAAGTATTCTAATTCCACATGTGGACAACAAAATACTGTCTTGTCTCTCAGCCACAGCCGGCAAATCCTATAAGGGCAGCAGGTGGCTGTGGCTCTGTCCCCTAAAGGAAAGCCAGCAAGATCCACTTGTAGCAGGTGCTGCATCCTCTCAGGAGACTCAGTCCTTTGGGACCTGGAGTTCTTGCTTGTAGTAAAAAGCTGAGCCCACAGACGACAGCCCAGCGAGTGCTCTGTTGGAGACACCACCTCTGGAACCAGGGTTGTTGTGGGTCTGTTCAAGTGTAAGATGTCTTTAAATTAAGGAGTTTTAAGGCCACCTGGGTTCATGTTTTCAGTGCTGAGAGATGAAGTCCAACCGCAGGGCCCTTTACCCACTGAGGATGTGCTCCCGCTTCAGTGAGAGGCAGCGTCTCCTTTTGGCACCACAAAGTTGATGTCTGAAGAAAGGCCTCCCACGCTAGTTCTGGATTGCCTTTTCTCTCACAGCTGCTGGTGCATCCACGCTCAGGGCAATGACAATGCTCTCACCATCTTCTGCTTTAACTCGCTTGAGCTCTGGCTGTTCTGCCTGGTCACCATTTTGGCGCTTTGTGGGCAGGGATGCCGATGCTGATGCATGTGTGGCCAACATGTGGAGAGGACTTGCCACTGCTGAAGGGACACAGTGAATCAGAACCCCATGCTATTGCATAAAACCCTGGCCACAAAGTCCACCCTGGTACTCCAAACCCTCTGAGCCTTACACAGGACCCCAGGGATAGGCCTATAGGGCCAAAGCCAGAGGCTCCTTGGCAGAGGAAATCTGTGGCAGGTCAATTTCTGTCAGCAAGGGTGACCTCTGCAGCTTCTACAAAAGCATAAGCTATAGAAAGGTCAGAACTGCCAAGGCAAGGAGAGGCTCTGCTTACCTGGAGGACAGAAAACTGTTTCCTCCAAATAAGAAATAAGGTTGTTCTGGTTTGAGAGATAGCCATTTCTCAGTTGTTCAAGACATCATCTAAAGCATATGTCTACAAAGAAGACATGCTTACACTAGGAAAGTAGCTTAGAACATGTGACCAAGCCTAAGAACTTGAGTTCTACACTCAGAACATACACGGTGGAAGAAAACTGACTCCCACAAGTTACTCTCTGACCTTCATATGCACACCCCCCTCCAGTGCAATAAATCTTTTTTGGAGGGGGTATCTAGTAGATAGATATCCACATCTCACCCCCCCCCCTTTTTTTGATAAGAGTCTCGATATGTGGCTTTGGAACTCAGAGACCCACCTCCCCTGCCTCTAGAGTGCCAGAATTAAAAGGTTCAATAGCATATCCAGCCCTGACTATTCTAAAGACTAAACTTCCAGCTGAGGCAGTGGGCAGTGTTGCATGCCTACTTGTCTGAGGGAACCACTATTACCTGACTATTAACACAATGAACTTGAGGGTTTCTGTCAAAACTATTCTTTGCGTAAGATAAACACTGAGCAAAGCAAATTACCTGCCAACCTAAATGGGCCTCACCTCATTAACTGAGGAGCAAGACTGAGGACTCTCAGTGAAGAGTCCTGTCTCCACTTAGACCTACTACAGCAGACTTAAATGAGCAGACTAGGTCCATTTTTCTAAGGTCGAGAGCCTCCTGCACACATTACCAGCCTGTACCGCCACAACCTGCAAGGTGTCTTTTCTCCTAACTGCAGATCCTCACGCTAAGCCCTGCTGGTTGTTTCTCTAGAAGGTTCCAAAATACAGGTGCCAATGGAGGTTGCTACTGTTCTTTCAAGCTTAAGCCATCTTTACCACAGGGGGTGGTGTTCCTGACATATTAAGTCATCGCATCACCAGGGGAGCAAGAAGCTGAACAACTGAGAAAGCGCACCGGCTGCTTTGCTTCACACCAGCTGACTACCTACGAAGGGAAAGAACCCTATCCTCCACCCCAAGTGGACGAAGCCCCTTCAAGTTGTCAGACTCTTTAGAGCAGAGCCTTACAGCTCCATAGGCACCAGTAAACATGATCACAGCATGAACACACCACAAAGGAAGAGAAAACCCTGCTCTTGTTCCACACAGAGCTTGGATGATTTTTATTACTTAAGGCTGGGGGATAGAACCCAGGGTCTTGTGCATGCTAGGCACCCCATCGTACCCCGTTGTACACACAGTGCTGCCATGGGGACTTGGGGAAGCGTTAAAATACACTGTCAGTGACAGTCATGTCAGCAAGCAGCTATGGAGAAGGCTCTAGCTCCCCTTTCTCAGCTCTTCCCTATGTGGTTGATGCTGAGTGTGGCCAGCTGCCTAATCATCCCTAAGTGTGCGAGACACAGTGTTCAGGGCCTGGGCAAGGGGCCTAAAGATCTTCAGACCCAGGTTATCTCCAGCCTGCCTTGAAACTCAAATCTCCACTCCACAGACTCATGCCAGAGACTCATTCCTCAGAACTTCTGCTACAAATGGCTCCCACACAGGTCCTGCCCCACCTACTCCCTTAGCTGTGAGAGAAAAAAAAAAAAAAGAGGATTTGAATGCAATACAAGCAGGGGAGCCTCCCCACCCAAGCCAAGTCTACAGTGCTGTGAGCACTGTGCAGAGAGAGGAGCTGCTGTGCTGGTCCTCACTGCACGCCCACATCTTGCCAAAGTTTGTAGGTACACAGGAAGCTACAGAAATATAACTAGAAAAATACCATCAAATACAAGTATCTGGGAAGTGTCAGGAGAGCACCAACTCAGGATATGATGTCACTGCTGTGGCTTCAGCATGAAGACTGTTCTCACAGTAGATTAGAACCATTATGAGGGACTCCCTGCATTATAAAATACCACCCTGACTAGTACCACAGGACAGCAGAAAGGTCTTCAATAGGAGGTAGTGCCTTGATACTGGCCAGGTCAACAACCTTAAGAGACAGTAACTTTTTCACTAATTATGACTTATCTAGTGTTAGATACTGTTACAGTAACACATATGGACCAAGACAGGGGTCTAATGGAGAGTCAGTTTTCTTAACTCACAAAGGTTTAAATGATTAATTAGTAATTCTGAGAACCATGACAGACATGATGTCCGCCCAGCCAGAGAGAGCAGCAAAGTGTACAAGTCCAGCCTGGGGTACAGAGCATACAGACTGCACAACAGGTAGCAAGAGACTCAGACAGCTAAGCTCTGGTCACATAAATACCAGCTATCAGCCACTGAGCCAGCCTTTATGGGGTGACCCTCATGGAAACATCTGCATTCTGAAAATAATCCTCCACTTCAGGGAAGAAAGAGCAGAATGCTGGTAGGAGTGCAGGGTCCACAGTCTTGGAGCACACGGAGCTCCGGTTCTTCATCTTAAATGCTCATAAATACTGGGCTTAGGGTGTCTCTTTAACCCCACCACGCGGGAGCCAGAGTCAGATAGATTTTTTTGAGTTCAAACTTAGCTGGTCTTTATAGTGAGTTCTAGGCTAGTCAGGGCTACATAGAGCCTGACTCAAAAAAAGTAAAAAGAAATTGCATGAGGATATAGCTCAGCAATACAGTTCTTGCCTGGCATGTGCATGGTAACTGGTTTAATCCCCAGTACCATAAAACTAACTAACTAACTAACTAACTAACTAACTAGCTGACTGACTAACTCACTGACTGACTGGATAGACTGATGGACTGACTGATTGACTGGACTGACAGACTGAACTGACTGGATTGATGGACGAATGGACACGGCACTGGATGCCAATCAAGAAGACTGCAGTTAATTCCTAGCACCCACATGACAACCATAACCATCTGTAACTCCAGCTCCAGGAGCTCCAACACCTCTGGCCTCTGTAAGTACCAGATGTACTTACAGACAGTGACACACAGATATACATGCAGGCAAACACCTACACACAAAAAGCAAGATGGTCACAAATACACAGTACCAGGATGCTTAACCATGTGTCCAGACCTTGATTCAACCCTCAGTACTATTTTATTTGTTACTAAGAGAGACTGGTTTAGGATTTTGTGATTCATCTGCTTCCGGCTTCCAAATACTGGGATTAAGGTATATGCCACCATTCCAGACATTCTTTAAAAGATATTTACTGTTTATATATTATATTTATAATCACATACAATAATATGTCATTTATGTACCACAGTATAATGTGTACAGGTCAGAATTTGTAGGAGTTCAGGTCTCTCCATGAGTTCAGGTACTGAGGCTTGGTGCCAAGTACCTTTATATAATGGGCCACCCAAGGACCCAATTCACAGTACTGCTAAAAGAATGACAGATATACACACATATACACTGAGAGGGAGAAAGAGAAAGAGAAAAAGAGTGAGACAGGCCCTGGACTGAGAAAAAGCAACAGGGTACTGAGTAGATCCACCCATGGAAGGGCTGTGCAGAGTCACCTTGAGCATGAGCCTCATCAGAAGGCTGGCTGAGAACCTCACCCATCTCCTGAACAGACACCAAGTCCTAGGCACCTAGCCCTTCCCTCTGCATAATGTCATGAGTGTCAATACTGACACAGCTACCCTCAGGGAGGATGTGCTGGACCAGAGAGGAGCTTCTGGTACCAGGAGGGCACATCGGGTTTTTCAATACAAGAACTCAAACAAGGGTGGCAAGGGCACTGATGTAGGTAGATGCTCACGCATGTGTGTGAGCCACCACTGCATGTCTTCCCTCATCTCTTCTCCACTTTAATTTTGAGGAAAAGTTTCTCACTTGGCCTGGAGCTTCTATACCTAGGCATGGTGCTACATACTATAGTTGTGACTATCTAGGAGGCTGAGGTTAAATCCCTGGAACATGCCATGCAAGCATTCAGTCACAGAACCACACCCTAGCCATGAAACCCTCCTGTAAAAAAAAACACCAGCTCCAATGATCTCCACTTCCGACTGAGCTGAAGGAGAGCCACAATCAAACGTTTTAAGAGTCTGCAGAGTGCTGGTCTACTTCCAGAGGATCCGAGTCTGGTCCCCATCACTCACATCAGCTTATAATCCAATCTAACTCCACTTTCTGGGGTTAATCTTTAAAAAAAAACAAAAAAAAAAAAAAAAAACACAACAACAAAAACCTGCTCCATAAAGCAGGTTTAATGAGGATGCTTGGGCTCTTCCATGGACTTCCATTTACTTATTAATTTTGTGCATATGCCACAGTTCTCCTTCCTGGAGATGTTCCATGGATGGGGCTCCAACGAGATTTCGGAACAGGAAGTACCAAGAGCAGTATTCTCTGCTTCCAGTTTCTTCACTCTCTAACAATTCACAAGTCCAAACCCTCCACAGTTAAAACACTGCTACACAGCACAGCCTTAGAAAACGTGAGGATTCTGAAGTAGCATTCAAGTACTCAAACCTCAAGCTGCTCCTTCCTGGGCTACATTGGCCATCTGCACTGGCTGGTTTTGTGTCAACTTGACACAAGCTAGAGTTATCACAGAGAAAGGAGCCTCCCTTGAGGAAATGACTCCATGATATCCATCTCTAAGGCATTTTCTCAACTAGTGATCAGGGGGGAGGGCCCCGCCCATTGTGGGTGGTGCCATCCCTGGGCTGGTAGACCTGGGTTCTATAAGAAATCAGGATGAGCAAGCCAGAGGGAGCAAGCCAGTAAGTAACATCCCTCTTTGGCCTCTGCATCAGCTCCTGCTTCCTGACCTGCTTGAGTTCCAGTCCTGACTTCCTGTAATGATGAACAGCAATGTGGAAGTGTAAGCTTTCCTTTCCTCCCCAACTGCTTCTTGGTTATGATGTTTGTGCAGAATTAGAAACCCTGACTAAGACACCACCTATAAAAGGCTGAGGATAGCATTTCTTTCTGCCATGTGTCTTCTGACATACAACTTCTTACACCCTGGGTCACAACACTGAACATGGATGTTCCCTGACAAAATGGCAATGGTACAAGGTTTCTGACTAGGCAATCACCCCACCCCACCCCAAAAATCAAACACACAATGAGTCAGGTTTAGCAGCCCGGGTTTGATCACAAGCACTCTGCACTTCTCATGCCGCTAGGCCATGGAACGTCACGGAGGGCTTTGGGGAATGGAACCTCCTGGCTCACTCGTGCATCTTTATTAGAAATGTAATGTTTAATGTGTACACAAAATTTTCTAAGATCAAATAAACACTGTCCTTTAATTTTGGGGGTATAATATTTTTCTACCATTATTCACAAACATTTGAATATCAAATCAGCCTATCTTTGCATTACATTGTTGAAATGTTAAAAACTGTTTCAGTTGCTAACAGTTTTCATTTAAAAAATTCATCCAATAAAATTTGTACTGGGATTTGAACAGCCAACAATTAATGACCATACATATTTTTCTGCTGTCCTGTACTATGAGGAATGGTGTCTCCTTGGCGAGTATAAGTCTAACTATAAGGCTAGGGAGATGACTGAGCAGGTAAAGGCATTTACTGCCTGTCCTGCTAAACTGCCACTAGAGTTCAATTCCAGAAACCTACACAAAGGTGGAAAGAGAACAGATTCCACAAAGTTGTCCTGACTTTCACATGCATGCACTGTACCATATGCAGTTTTATAACTCTTTAAAATTTGTTTTTATTCTGTGCATGCTTATAAATCTATATGTGCATATGAAAACTCATGTATATGGGTGCCTGCAGAGGCCAGAAGATGCTGTCAGATCCCTTGGAGCTAGAGTTACAGGTAGCTGTGAGCCACTTGATGTGAAGGCTGGGAACTGAACTCAACTCATGACTCCAGAAGAAGAGCAAGTGCTTCACTCACAATCTCATCAGCCCCAGTTTTTAAAAGAACATACCAACTCTGAGAAGCGTGAAGCTAAGTCCTACAGTATCAAACAGCGAGACAAGATTTAATTCTTTATGTAAAAGTAACTAAGCACTGATACCTTATTAGTATGCAGTTGATTTTGTCTTCACGGGACAGCATAAATTGGCTCAGCAAGTAAAGGTGCTTGCTGATCCCAAGACCAACTCAACAAGGTTGTTCTCGGACCTGCACATTCACAGTTTTTATTCCTGCTGACTTAGGAAGAGAAAGCAGTGCACCAACAAGTGTCCATCTCTCTGCTCGCCACCAGCAGATACAACATGGCCGCCCACCTTGAGCTCCATGGTGGATTATATCCTCAAACTCTGAGCCACAATTAATCCTTTCTACATGAAATGGCTTCCTGTTAAGTATTTTGCCACAGAGACAAGAAAGCACCTATTTCCACCTATATGTCTGGAATACTGAAAAGATTTCTGGGAGAGCAACAGAAAAAAAGTTTGGTGGTTAGGAACACTGGCTGAGGCTGGAGAGATGGCTCAGTGGCTAAAAGCACTAACTGCTCTTCCAGAGGTCCTGAGTTCAATTCCCAGCAACCACTTGGTGGCTCACAACCATCTGTAATGAAATCCTATGCCTTCTTCTGGTATGTCTGAAGACAGCTACAGTTTACTCGCATACATCAAATAAATAAATAAATCTTAAACAAAACAAAACACTGGCTGAAGAACCATGTTCAATCCCCGGCACGCACAAGGCAGCTGCTTGTGACTCTAGTCCAGGGGGTCTGATACCCTCTTCTGGCCTATATGGGCACTGGATGCATGTGGTGTACAGATGTATATACAGGCAAAATAACCATAACCATAAATATAAATAAATGAATGAATGAAAACAGAAAAATCTCTAGAAGTTAAGGGGCTGTGGCAGAAACATTTTAGGCCCCACTCTAATGAAAGCTTGCTGGCGAAATCCCCCAGCGCCACTGTACTGCCCAGGGCTTCAAAATTGTAAAGTCAGGACAGAAGCAAACAGGGAACTCCCTCGAGCTGAGAGCCCCAGAGCCAGTGAGGGGCACGGAATGCATGATGCTGCTTACCATTGTTCACCTGGCTGTGCACTGCTGTAGGCATTGGTACCACATGAGTTCCATTTTGCGTTACAGTTTTTATTGGAAGCTGGTGTTGACCTAAAGGCGCCTGCTGCACTATGGTCACTGTCTGAACAGGGGTGCCCTGTGATGTCTGGATGATTCGGCTAGCAGCGCCTAGTGTGGCTGGACTAATTGCAGGGACAGGTTCTACTTTCACTGAAATCAAAAGAAAAGGGAGAGAGATGATATACTGCTGAAAAGCTGAGATTTAGCAGTTTTAAAAACAAGGATGGCACAAGCTTAATCCCAATGTGAGTATCCCATGACCGACCGCCACTGCAGCTACCGCCAGACAAGCTCACAGTAAGGGCAGTCTTGAAACTGTGTATTTAAAAAGAAGGGGAAAAAAGGGCAAAAAGGCTTGGGGAAGAGGCAGGATATAGCTCAGAACAAGAGCAGAGGAGTGCTTGCCTGGCATTTATAAGGCCCTGGGTTGAACACACAGTACTGCAAAAAATGTTTAAAGTCAAGCAATGCAATAGAGAGAGGCCTCAATGGTTAAGAGGACATACTACTCTCACAGCAAACCTGGCTTGATTCACAGTACCCATGTTGGTCAATGACTCAAGTTCCAAGAGGATCCACCAGCTATAACCTCCAAGGGCACCTGGATTTGTGTGTGCATGCACACATGCACACATGAACACATGCACACGTGAGAGCACACTTGTGCGCACGCACACACACATACAACCGAAAAACAAGTAAAATCTTTAAAACCAAGTAGCACTGGATTAGGGGTGTGGCCTGGTGAAGGAGGTTTCTCTAGGATGTGTGTGGAGCCAGGTTCAATTTCCAGCACTGCCAACCCCCAAAAAGCCAGCAAAGAAACAACAAAAACCCCAAGGAACACATGAAAACAGGCAGAACAAATGATCCCTTGGTCTTGGGTGAATCAGGAATGAGAAGCTAATGGGAGATTTTTTTTCTTGCTCACCTCTGACTTCTCTGTGGTCGCCATTCTCTTGTGGTTCAGCTTTAGGAGGAGCCAGCACCGCAGCCTGAGTGACCACAGCTTGTCCGGCAACTGTGTATGTGTTTGCTGGGGCCAGTCCAGCCACACTGGTGACCGCTACCGCTGGCACCTGATGAACAACATGTACCGTCTGCACAACAGGTGGCTGAGAGGTGGGTGTGGCCACTGGGGTTGCAACAGTGTAGGTGACAGGCTTAATGGCCGGGGGTAGCTGCCGCTGGACAGTAATTAAGACGGGCTGACTAGAGAGAGGCGACCCTGTTGGGAGACATGAGCATTGTTGAGCTTGCACAGCCGCTGGATTTAACAGTTCCCACACTGAGCTCTTACTTACATGAACACTTTCAAATATAGAACATTCATTACTAAGGAGAGATATATAATATCGTTTCATTAAATGTTTTCAATATTTATTTTTGTTTACCTGATTAAGTGTTTTACTTGCTTTTGTGTTGGTGCACCATGTGTGCCTGGTGCCCGAAGAAGTTTGAAGACGGCACTGAATCCTCTAGAACTGAACTACAATGTGGGTACTAGAGACTGAATCTGAACCCAGGACCACTGCAAGAGCAGGGGATACTCTTAACCACTGAACCGTCTCTTCCACTCAGAATGTAGTATCTTATCAGGGACATTTGGTTTCCATATCTAATTACTAAAAACCGCAGACTCTGTTTCGTTCTGATTTCTGACAATACCTGTTTCTAGGGTTCCTCCTTCAAGAATATGCGCTATACGAGGGCCTAAAGCCATGTCACCTGCACCCAGAACCAATACTTTCATTCTGGTAGAACAGAGACACAAAACTCAGAAAACAGACAGGCTTTCAGAGCCACTGCCCTTTAGCCTTCAGCAAGTGGACATCAGCAGCTGGAAACAGGTAGCAGAGAAAGGTCTCTCTGGGACATCGGGCCTAGAGGTCAAAGTGCCCAACTTCTAATCTACCAAGGCACACATTTTATTCTAGATTGTGGCTTGCAACTGAACAGGAAATACTAATCTATTTGCTAAATGGAAACATTTTTGTTTCAAGCAGTGCCTAGTTTGTTTAACTTCTTTTGGTGGGGAAAGGGCTTTTTTTTTTTTTTTTTTTAAAAAGGAAGCAATTGAGAAATACTGATTCTTTTTAGTTTTGTTTTTAGGAACAAGGTTCCACTATATATGCCAGACTGGCCTTACACTCACAACAATCCTTGTCTCAGGCTCTTGGTCATCAGACAGTATGGTCACACAGTACCACACCTGCATGCCAATTTAAAAAAAGAGAAAAGATCCCAGTGTTTTTCCCAAAACCTTCCTGCCCCACAATGCTCAGGTACTTGTACAATGTGCCAAGTGCCAGGTACAAAGCTTCCCGAGGGCTCTGCTGCTCCTTCAGTGCCAAATGCAGGCATTTTTGTCTGGCCCCACTCCCAGCCCCTTGGCCATCTCTTCTCCTGTGGTCTCACCTGGTGCACTCTGGGCAAACCTCGCCTCCTGGATGACAGCAAGTTTGGGCTGTGAAGCGCCAGGCTCAGGCTCCAAGGGGGCTGGGGAGCCTTCCCTCGACAGGCTCTCGGGGGTCTGGGCGCCACTGGAGTGAGCAGACAGCACTCCGGCATGGTTGGGAGAAGCTGGGGCACTCCTGGGCCAAAAGAAGACAGTGAGATTTTTACAGTGATGCCCTAGAAAGCATGTGTCCATTCCATCTTTATAAAGGGAAGCCTCTGTCCTCTGCCAACTGAGTGCAGGTTTGTATCTGACCTTCTCTGTCCTCACATAAAGAGTGAGCTAAAGACCCAATGAGGCTCAGTGGCAGTACCAGTGCTGTGCCATACATGCCAGAGGCTGCTCAGTTCCATGAGAAGGGTACTATCCTCTCAGAGCACTTTCTATGCAACCAGTCAGCAGGAATCAGCAGTGAGCAGACTGTGGGGCCTTAAGGCTTCTAGTAACCTCATTTCTTTTAGGTTAAAAACATTCTTAATGAATGTGAAGCGTCCGGTTTTAAAATCAGGCAAATGAGAGATGTTGAGTTTACAAAACTGAAAGTCACTTTAAAGAACTGTTCACATACCAAAAGAAATGAAAACTACCAGGTGGCTCCATGACCTTGCCTACTGGAGTCTAATTACTCTAAGATATGCATTAAGTTCAAGGAAACAGCAAGCGTACGGGGTGGGGGGGGGGCCACGAGGCAGTAGGAAATAGAAACACAACCAACCTTTTCCCAGCTCCCCACCCCAACACCAGTACGGCATCCACAGGTCTTCGTTTTTGGAAGGAACCTCTGCCAACATGCTGAGGTGGTGTTATTGACAGTGAGTGCAGGCTCTGGTTCCTGTGTCCTTACCTAGAGGAGAGAGGTCCCAGGGGGGTTCTAAAGCAAGGCACGCCCCTAGGCCGTCTTTTCCTAAAAGCCTGCTCTACCAGCTTGCTCTCGGAGGCAGGGTCTATCCTCCAGAAGGAGCCTTTGCCTGGTTCTTCCTGGGAACGTGGCACTTTGATGAAATAACGGTTCAGAGAGAGATTGTGGCGAATTGAATTCTATGAAACATAAAAATACGTAGAGTTCACTTTGTTGAGAAGTGAGTATGCGCCCGAGCTTAGTGTCCTGGAAAGCAGAGACCTAGGGCTCAACTGCAGACGCGACAGTGAGGCCTAACCCCCACCCACCCTGTGATCAGTGAGTGAGTCTGCTCTGGGTTGGAGCCTCTGTGGTCACAACTTAGGGACTCTCGGGTGGGGAGGGGGAACCTGGGCATAGAAGGGCTAAGGCTCTGTCATTTCCCATTTTTTCCTTTCAAGGTAGGAAACAGGCTTGTTTCTTGTTACTACCACCTTGGTTTCTGCCAGATGGGAGTCAATACTGTATTACCAACTGTTTCTGTTTGGAGACAAACAGCTGACATAAGCCACCCCTTTAAAATGTTTGTTACACTGTGTTTCTGATGAAAGAATCTGTCATGCCATTTTAAAAAACATCTGTACAGCATAAAGTATTCATTTAGCAAGTCAGCAAAGCCCAGTGGCTCTGTGGCTCCACTTTCCAGTGCAGCACATCCATGCGATTATTTGATCTTCATCAATAATTCCAGTGGGGAAGGAGGGAAAAAAAATCAACTCCTAAGTCCTCATTCTTCTTCAGAAAGTTCAGCTTCAGGTTTTCCAAGGGTCTGAGATAGTGTCTGACTTATGACCACCAGCTTGTGGCCACCACACTGAAGTACACACAGGACAAAAGTCATAAATTAACAGCTACTATCTCATATTCTTAGATCACTTAAAAATCAGTTTCAAAATGGTAATAACTTAAAATCTGGGGATATCTAAAAAGCCTCAATTTTCTGTATCCCCCATTAACATTCGAATAAAACTAGCCATGGCTTGAAGTTCTGACTTGTCACAGGCAGATAAGAAATCTATCAGATGTAGGGTATTCCTTTATAGTCACTTCCAGAGACTGGTCCAGAACCAGTCAGTCACAGGTAGGAAACAAGCCTCTGACTGTGGACCTGAGTTACATCATGGACAGTGTGAAGTAGCCTGGCTGTGTCTGGCTTGCTGAGATTTAGAATAGTTGAATAAAACAACATAATTGCTTCGAGGTCTTGTTATCGGGTATTGCTGACAACCAACCTTTCTTCCAATTCCAGAAAATCAAAGGGGAGTGTTCTTGGTGCCCATCAAACATAGAAGGCAAACCATCACCGGCTGTATTCAGACCTTTCAGGTTTGCAGGAGAGGCAGAGTCAAAGGCTGTATGTTAAGAGAAGCAAGCAACCCAAACAAAGATAACACAGGCTCAGCATCCATAATTTAAAAACCCAAACCCAAAACTTTGAGGGAACATGGTGCCCCAAGTAGAAAATCCCCACTTGTCCATGTGCCAAACTACCATCAAGCAATGGCACACTAGAAATACTACCAAAAAAAATTTCTGTCTGACTACATGTACAGGGGGAAAAAGTCAATTATCATGTTTAAATGGTTCTTTCCCCCAAGATATCTTGTTATAGACAGGTAAATATTCCAAGATCTGAGTCATTCAGATAAAAGTCAGTCAACTCAAAAAACACCACCTGAAAAGGGAAATCCTTATAGCTCTTGCAGTTAAACTGTTCCCTTCACTGAAGACTCTGTTCCACTCAGAACACAAAGCCACAGTATACAGACATTCATGGACCTTAGCTGCACTAGCTCATGAAAACAACTTAGTTCACACACCATCAGCATAGTGGGAATATGAAAGTAGTAACTAGACTCTGTCCTACACGAACCCTAAAGGCTGCTCCTCTCCCATTTATGTGCTGAGGACACTCATGTGGTGCTTGGGACCAGGGAACAGAACTTTTAGTTCTGAATATTAATTAACAGCCTCCACCTGGTGGGGCTGCTTCCTAACCACCACCTCCAGAGAGTCTGCACAGTATGAGGTCAAATTCATAAATGTCACCTGTAATATCTTATCCAACACCCTACAAAAAGGAGGAGAAAAGATTCTTAGTTCAGATACAAAGAGAAAAGCACCCATTTTTCATTATTATTTTAGGCCTATATTCTATGGTCAAGCCTAAGATAAATGTGTCTTCAATCTGCTCCTCTGATAAATGAATGTAACTTACGAATAATTGACTTTCTTCAAAAACAAAAGAGGGCTGCAGTTCTTCAATGCTAAACATAAAGATCATCTAAGAGGGCCCAAGCTTGGCTCCACACCTTGCTAGGAAGCTCCCATTCCAGCTTTAGCTTCCGTGGCTCAGTGCACTGTCTGCTACTCTAGTTCCTTCCTACTTTTTTGCAGGCACAACCAACATCCCTCTCCTGGCTTGTCGAGAGTGTATCTGTAACCCTAGTGATTCAAGAAGTGAGGCAGGAGTATCTCAAGTTCAAGGCCAGCGTAGGCAACATGGGGAGGCTTGTTAGAAATGGAGAGATGCTATAACAGAAAGTATAAACCTAAGAAACACATATTCCATCTTTCTATAAATCTAACTGCCCCATTTTGTGGTAGAATTTCCTCTGTAAATTACAAAGTAGCTGTTCAACACACAGACCCTATAATATCCTAAAAGTTAGACCCAGAGGCAGGCCTATGGATGCAGGGCATCCAAACACACTGGGATAATTTGATACAAGGTCTCCAACAGGCCTAAAGCTTGCCAAATAGGCAGTAAGTCCAATGGAGAGGCTCATATCCACCTCCCCAGCACCCTAGATTTTTTTCATGAATTCTGAAAATAGAACTCAGGGCCTCCTGCAAGCACTGTTTGTTTTTTTTTAACCAACTGATCTATTTCTTCAGCTCTGAAAATCCAACTTTCTTAAATGAACTGTTCTGTTAAGAAGTCTTCCTCCTAACTCAGAGAAAAGCCAGAATAAATAGGATCTGACATGTAGATTTAAGAAAAGCAGCTGAGCTCTCATGGCAGCACAAGACCAAATGAAGGTCAATGTCCCAAAGCCAAGGATGGGCAAGTTAGAAGTGCACACCCATCAAACCAGGCAGTGGTGATGCACACCTTTAATCCGAGCACTTGGGAGGCAGGGCCAGGCAGATCTGAGTTCAAAGCCAACCTGGTCTACAAAGTAAGTTCCAGGATGGCCACGGCTGTTACATGGAGACCCTGTATTGGGTTGGGCAACGGTGCATGTCCATGAATTAAAACAGATTCCAGAAAAATTAATCTCTCTTACACTAAGTGGCTCCAAATGGAGCCAGTAGGAACGAAACATTCCACACTCAGGTGAAAAACAGTCACCTTTATGATGTGTACAGAGAAGAACATGTCTGAGTGAAAACAAGAGTTAGCATTCTTTAGCAAGAAAACCTCATGAGCTCAGGATCCCTCGGGGCAATATATACCAGAAACACAATCATCAACAACCACATAGCTTGGGTCTTACTCAAGCTTTCAAAACTACCTCATCTCAAAGTCCCTGGGAACTGGTATTTCAGATCATCAGCATTTTGAACATAAAAAACTGAACAGAACACTCTAGATGTAAGGGTCCTCACATGCTCACACTGACTGTGTTCCATGGGATGCCAGTGTCAGTGCTCTTTGGGGCCCTTAAAGGTCAACAGTGTTTTAAGCACAAGCTTTGTTCTGTGGAGGGCAGGGGTGTGCTGAGGATCACACCTGGCACATGCTGGGCTTTCTTCAGATGAGCAGCAGCTCTGCCCACACAGCCCATTTCACAGACTATACAGCTGGATTCAATATGCTAAGGCTCTCAACACAAAACAGACTTCCGTAATGTTCTCTAAATCCAGTGGCTTCCTCGGGATTATCAAGCAGTTTGTGCATACCAGGATGAAAAGGTGAGAAGATAAGTTCTTACTTTTCACCTTTTATGACTAAAGTCATAAAAGTCAAGAGCAAGGATCTAATTTTCACATTTACCCACCTGCAGGTAAAAAGGTCTTTTAGAGCAGGGCATGGTAGCACATGCCTTTAATCCCAGCACTCAGGAGAGGCAGACAGATCCTGTGATTTCAAGGCCAGGTTTGATTGACAAAGTGTTCTAGAGCATGTAATTTTTTGGTTGGGTTTTGTTTTTTTGAGACAGGGGTTCTTTGTATAACAGAGCCTGGCTGACCCAGAACTCACTCTGCAGAACAGACTGGCCTGGAACTCACAGAAATCCACCTGTTTCTGCCTCCCAAGTACTGGTATTAAAGGCATGAGCCTCCACCACCAAGCAAGCAGAATAATTTGCAAAAAGTATAAAATATTTTTTGCATAAAAAGTATATAAAGTTAATTTTAAATGATTTCCTTTTGATAAGCAGAAAAATCACCCCCCTATATCCATGATACCCTCAACTGAACATTTTAAAAAATGATCTTTATTCATCAAATCAAAGCCTCAAAATTATACTGTTGTCACTGTTATTTTATGGATTAAAAAAAAATCAAATACATCTCTCTTTGTTTTTTGTTGTTGTTTAACACTGTGCATGGCAAACCTACCCTTTCCCAAATCACCTCAATTCCCAAAGTTTTCTACACATCCAGTTAATGGTAATATAATGGTAATATATCCTAGATACACAGAGCCTTTGCAATGTATGGTTTAAAAGTTACAGAGAAGCCAGGTGTGATGGTACATACCTTTAACCCCTGCACCTGAGAGCCAGAGCTAAGCAAGCAGACCTCTCAAGAGTTCAAGGCTAGCCTGGTCTGAAACCCTTTCTCAAAAAAAGAAAAAAGAAAAGAAAAAACCCACCTCAAAACAAACAAAAAACAAAACCCACCACCAGCACCAACAACCTTCCAGAAAACCCAGGCCCCAGAACAGCAGCACTGTGAAGAAGCTGGAGGCTCTTCACGGGGAAACTGCAACTTAAACTGGGCCTGTCCTTTCTCTGTATTACATACAGGCCAAGTATAAAAGCTATACTCTAAAAACAAAGTCAGAATAACCATGGTAAAACAATTTAAAAACCAGTCTCTGAGATGTGAAGTTCCTATATTTCCAGAAGCACAGTGGGTGGTGAGAGGAAAGAATGGACTTTAGTTTAAAATTCCCCAACGTTTTTAACTAACAGATGAAACCCCCCCACCAGGCTTTATGTATCCCAGGGAAATCATATTTCCCAGACGGCCAAAGTATCTGCTCCACTTTTCTCCAGAACTGCCGCCCCTTCTCCACCAGAGAGCAGGGCACTACCAGGCCTGAACGACCTAGTGTGTGTCCAGGTTAGCAAAAGCAGCATCTACAGCAAGCTGAAGCGAACTCACCTGCCAGCCCTTGTCCGCAGTCCTGTAGTATGGGTAGTTTTTAGTGATGTGTGTATAAATCCCGTTCAGGGTAAGCTGTTTATCAGGAGCCATTGTAATTGCTTGTACTATCAACTGTGCATAGGAGTATGGTGGTTTTGAGTCATCCTGTGTTAGGAAGAAAGAAAAAAGGACCTAAGATTCAAGAGTATTCTATGTATTCTTGCAACAGTATTTTTATTATAAAAGTAATATAATTGGGAAACTTTGAGAAAAGTAAGTGGGAAATTTGTACAATGTATAGAAAGATTAAAGACCATGTACAGAACCAGCACTCTAGAGGCAGAGGCAGGAGGATCTCTTTGACTTCGAGGCCAACCTGGTCTACAGAGAGAGTTCCAGGACAGCCAAGACAGCTACACAGAGAAACTCTGCATCCAAAAAATCCCAAAACAAACAAAAAAACAAAAAACAAAAAAACCAAATAACCAAAACCAAAATAAACAAAAAAAATCACATGACAAGAACACAACAATAAAGGGGAGCAAAGCCACTGGACCTCGGGAGCCCAGAGCGGCACCAATCAGTGTGACACTGAGGAATGGGCATGTCCAAGCATGATGCGGGGCAAGCATAACACAGGGATCTCTCCATACATCAGAAGTCACAAGAGCACTAGAGGTAGGACTGTCCCAATGCCCACCTACTGCCAAGGTTCTGCATGTGAGGACATTAAATGTCTAATAGGTTGCTAGCTCCTATTTTGATATCCCTTAGGCCACAAGGCTCTGCCTAAGCACCCACAGGAAGACACAGTTCTAGGAAGAGAACCAGGAATAACAATTACCCAAGCCTGGAAACGGTTAAGCAGCTGTCCTTGCACTATGTGCTTGACTCGGAGGTTTAAGCCTCCATCCCTGCTCATAATCATAAGGCCAGTAGATCCCAGGAATCAAATTTAGATCATGAGCTTATCTACTAAGCTATTTTATTGGCCTTAAAAATGCTGTTCTTGCATTTTACCAAGATGGCTTTGAACTCAGAGATCCTCCTGGCTTTCCCTCCCAAATGCTGAAATTAAAGATATATGCTACCATTTTTATTTTTTAAATAATTTAGCATAGTAAACAGTCAGAATATCCCCACACAGGTAAAAACTTTGCAGAGTAGTATCAGCAGAGCCAGGACCCAGCAGCTCCTGCTCAGTTCTGCATTAAAGACATTACATCTCTACCGTGGTGCTTCAACCCGGCACCACAGACTGCCTGTGTGCACAGGAACATCACAGTGCTTTGCTCACTCCATGGCTCTTATGTTCTTTGTGAGCATGTCACCTTTTATAATGAATAGCAGAAGTAACAATGTGTACAGATTCTTCTTTTTCTTATTTAACACTACAACTGCCCTTCTGCGTTACTAACAACTTCATAGTCTACACCTGCCCTGGGATCCTCACATATGTGTTGAATAATTTTTTAAAAATGCACTGCAAATCCTGATGCCAATGTCACACTCAGAGTGACATGAGAATCAAATCCACATAGATGCACAAGTCTATGTGCTGATCAGCTTTTGTCCACTCAACACAAACTAGGGCCAGCAGGGAAGAGGCAGATGGCCCTGGACAGTAAGCAGGCAAACAAGCAGCACTCCTCTCCAAGGTGTCTGCTTCAGTTCCTGCCTCTGAGCCTTTGGACCATTAAATGGAAATGCAGACCGACCAGCTCTTTATTCCCCAGTGTTTTATCACAGCAAGAGAAACTTAGCTAAAACAACATGGTGCTCCCAAAAGGACTTGTTACCAATATCTACATAATGTCCCCCAGATCCATGACTATAAAACATTTACCTTTGGGCTGTCTCCACCTGAAGCTTCCTTTTCATTTTCTGGCTGTGAATTGTCAGCCATTAAATTGAGGTCAGATGGTATCACACGACCCATTTTGTACCCTGAAGATCCTGCTCCCCGGGGACTGGACGGGCAGGAGTTTGCAGCACTGTGAAAGAGGGAAGAGTCTACCTTAAAGCAAACATAGTATCGGTCTTCAATAATGGTCTGAGATCAGGGAAAACAAACATTTCTTTTTAAAGATTTATTTATTATGTGTTTTGCCCACATGTGTGCTATGTGCAAGCCTAAGGGAAGCCAGGATGGGGTGTGGGATCTCCTAAAGCTGGCGTTACATTTCTCTAGCCCCATCTATTTTTCTTGAGACAACAATTCATTCTGTACTGCAGGCTGGTCTTAAATGTGCAGCAATTTTCTGGCCTCAGTTTCTGAAATACTGGGATGTTTGTGTGCTACTAGGTCTAGTTAAACTGGGAAAAATTGAGAAGAGCAGTGTGAGGAAAGGCAACTGTCAAGACAAACTGTGGGAAGGCAATGTCCCCAGCGTCCTGGCAGAAAGAGTGAGCCATCACAGCTGATAGGAACCTCATTAAAAAAAAATTTCGTGTGCATTAGTGTTTTGCTGCATGTATGCCACCTGTGTTAGGGTATCAGATCCCTGGAGCTGGAGTTATAGACAGTTATGAGTTGCCAATGTGGGTGTTGGGGCTTGACCCTCTGGAAAAGCAGTCTTAACCACTGAGCCATTTCTCCAGCCCCAAACTTAAAAAAAATTGTAAAGATTTATGTTACATGCTTGAAGTGTGTGTGTGTGTGTGTGTGTGTGTGTGCACGCATGCACTACATGCAAGCCTGGTGAATGTGAGGGCCTGAAGAAGGTGTTGGATTTCCTAGGAACTGAACCTGGGTCTTTCTGAAAGAGCAGAAAGTGCTCTTAAAGAATGAGCCATCTGTCTAGCCCCTTAAAATTTTAAATTTCAACTTTCAGTATGGTGCCTAGAGACTCAATTATTCTCAGTCTGTGAGGAGTTTTGGAAAAAAAATATACAATGAGATAATCTGTCAGCTCTCAATAAAACAATACACTTAAAAACTGGAACCCTAGCTAAACTTAGAGCTGGATCCTGGAGCAGGGACAAGAGCAGGTAGAGACTGGTCCTCATGGCAGGTTCAATGACAGGTTATACGACACTACTTAAAGGGAAAGAGGTAAGAGAAGAAAAGAACAGCCCCAAACTGAGTCATCAGGGTTAGAGACCCCACACACCCAGCTCCCCTCTAGCCCCAGCACCCCCTACCACACCCCAGCACTCCCTACCACACCCCAGCACCCCCTACCCCACACACCCCAGCTCCCCCTCCACACCCCAGCTCCCCTCTAACCCCAGCTCCACCTCCATACCCCAGCACCCCCTACCCCACACACCCCAGCTCCTCCCCTCTAACCCCAGCTCTCCCCCTACCACATACAGCGTCCCTCAATGGTATTCCCAGCAGCAAATAAGAAACTCATGCACACCCACAATTCTTAGAATACTGACAAGTGAGGGTTTGGGCAGAAATATGGCATGTATACTAACCCCTCTAAGGCTCAGGGAACAAGGAAGACAGAGACAATGGCAGTGAAAACCCAAACTCTAGACAGGACACAATCAATATAATCATAAACTCATGGATGGTGGAGGGGCTCATGGGACCCTAACCCTTACCTTTGGATTACAGCAACTCAGGAGACTTTGGGAAGAGCGCAGTTGCCTTCAGTTATGTAGCACTGGTGTGCCCACCAGACTCCAAAGGATAATTCCAATTCTAAGGCCACAGAAATGGCCCTGATTAAACGAACCCAAAGGGGTACAGACAAAGCAGAACTCCCATAACCTACCACTGTGTGAGAATTACAATTCACAATACAGAAACTTAGAGCAGACCTGTGGATATGCTATGCTATACCTGATGGTTCCCGTGGGGGAGGGAAGAGGGCTGATGAGGTGGGCCATCGTGTCTGGAATGTTGATGGTCAGGGGTGAGATGTGTGGCTGCACGGGCTTAACTGGCGACTCAGGTGCTTCCTGCTTCTCTCTCTTCTCACTGGACAGGGCGGTGAATGTTATCTTGATATTTGTGCTAGGAAACCTGAAAGTGCACCTGGAAAACAACCTGAAGTCAGTCATGTCTGCAACCACCAGCCGCCAGAGCTTCCCCACAGACCTTCGAGGACACAGGCCCCACCACTTCAACAACCTACAATGTATGCATATAATAAGCAAAACACACACGGGGAATTTTATGACATTACCCTAATGGTACACACCTGTGAACCCAGCACTGGGGAGGTAGAAGTTGAAGGCCAGCTCTAGCTAACAGTCAGTTCAAGGGCAACCTGGGCTACATGAGACACCCCACCTTCACCCTCAAAAGACAGAAGAGAGTGACAGAGAGAAAGAGTGAGAGACAGAAAGAAAGACACAGAGAAAAACAGTACTCAGAGCAGTCATTAGGAAATAAACATTAGGGATGGAGAGATGGCTCAGTGGTTAAAAGGACTGACTGTCCTTCCAGAGGTCCTGAGTTCAATTCTCAGCAACCACATGGTGGCTCACAACCATCTGCAACAGGATCTAATGCCCTCTTCTGGTGTGCAAGTGTACATGCAGGCAGAACTCTAAACACAATAAATAAATCTTAAAAGAAAGAAAGGAAGAAAGAAAGAAAGAAAGAAAGAAAGAAAGAAAGAAAGAAAGAAAGAAAGAAAGATAGATAGATTAAAGAACAGAAAAAAAAAAGGAAATCAAATGTCTGTCAGGGGTGGTCCCCAGAAAGAGCTAACAAAGAGCTCAGCTTCCTCTACCTGAACAAAGTTTACACTTTTAACATTTTCAGCTTTGGCAGAATCCTTTACTGGACCCTACCCCACTCCTGTACTGGCTGACAATGTTTCCTCTGCTGTATTACAAAAGTGACAGCCAGTCAGTCTGTAGCACTGAGCTGAGAGACCTAAGGCTCCACCAACATCTATGTTTAGATACAAACCAGACCTTTACGATAACATACAGCCCCATGGAAATCAATCGTGTTCAAACAGTCTAAGTAGAAAGGCAGTTTAAAATTAGAGACGGCTCTTTATACAAAACAAGTTCAACTGATTTATCTGTTTTCAAAATAGTACTTCCAATAGATTTCTTGCAACCAATCCCTCTCCCCTACTGTCTCTGTCCTCTGGGAAACCATTGCCTGTCTTGGAGTTTTCTCAAACAACCCTAGTGGTTCTATTTTCCACTGAGTGCATTTCAGGTTTTGAGACCAATTCCTTCTCTCTTTCTTATCTCTTTCATACTGGCACCCATGACCTTTGGGTCTCATGAGTTCAGATTCCTTGCAAACCCTATAACAACGTTTTGGCTGGTAATCTTCTCTCCCGGTCTACCCCCACCCCCTTCCAAAACAGTGTCTCACTATGCAGTCCACTGTCCTGGAATCCTATGTGGACCAGGCTGTCCTTGAACTCAGAGATCCTCATATCTCTGCCTTGACCTCTGAATGCTGGGATTAAAGATGTGTGGACCGACTTCTGGTTTTCTTCCTTGATTCTAATCCCTATAATATCTCTCTCTCTCTCTCTAATACCTGAATGGGGTACATTGCCTGCATGTATGTCTGTGTATCAGGTGAGTGCCCAGTTACCCATGGAGGTCAGAAGAGGGATCAGATCTCCTGAAACTGAAGCTACAGATAGTTCCAGGCCACCACGAGGATACTGGGAATTCAATCTGAGTCCCCTGCAAGAGCAGCCCATGCTTTTAACTGTTGAGTCCTCTCTCTATGTCAATTCTGAAACTGATGTGGTAAGAAACACCTGTAATCCCAGCACTTCAGAAATGGAGGCAGGGTTAGCAGTTCAAAGTTAGCCTTAGCTACATGAGCTCTGACTCAAAAAATACAAAACAGGGGTAAGTTTTTAAAGAGAAAAAAACTCCTCTTCCTTCCTAGGCTAGAGAAAGAAAGAGGGGGGGGGGAAGAGCACGCAAAAGACAAAGAGCAAGAGAGAGTGAGAGAGTGCACACTTCCAGTGAGGCCAAGTTTACTTTCACTGACAACTTTGTCTGTTAGGAATTCAATAAACATTGAATCTTGGTAACATTCGTGGCCCTTAGCTATTCAGAGTGTCCACACACAAAATAAATAAATGAACAAATGAATGAATGAAACATTAGTAGGTAATACATTTCCACAGATGAACTTGTTTCTGTGCACACCTACCAGGGAACCTTGATTTTGGACACTCATGGCCTAGTGCAGGATCCCAGAGGCAGATAGCAGGTTGAGTGGCTCATCTGAGTTTCTTTATACAATCAACTTTGTCTCCACTTTTTCCCCCAACTGTCCCCTAATTCTATTAAGAAAGACTCAAACAGCTCTCCACCCACTATTCTGTCTGACAGTTTGCTGTTGGAAAGGCTGACTCAGTAGTGCACAGGCCTGTAATGCCAGCTACTCAGAAAGCAGACAAGAGAGGATCACAAGCTGAAGGGCTGCCTGGCATTAGAGTAAGACCCTATCTCAAAATAAAGAGTAAAAAGGTAGGGAAGGATCAGAGCAGTCCAGTGGTAGGTAGTGTGTGTTTAACATGTATGGGGCTCTAGCTTCAAACCAGTAAGAAAAGAGAAGAAACAAAGGAAAGGCAGTGGGAAGAACAGTAAAGCAGACAGCAGCTCGCTGCATCCTAACACAGATATCTGGCAATAGGACAGATGCACAAAAGTTCACACATGCAACAGCACCAGGCAACTGGAGAGCAAACTACTCATGCACAGATGCAACTCACAAACCTCACTCAAAGAAAAGCCAAGCTCTGAGTTTGATCTACCCGAATGCACTTAATGGAATCCTTCCTAGGAGACTACTGTATGGCTATCTGGGTGCCCTGAGGAAGATAATGCCTGCAACTCTGAGGGGAAACCTAGTGCTCTATTCTCCAGCCTGAGATGAAGACTGCCAGGATGTATGTGGGCATCAGTTAAACTCTTTAAAGGCTCCTTCAAATTAGGTTTGTTCTGTTCTATATAAAGTATACTTCAAAGAAAGCTTACTTAAAATAGGATCAAAGTCAGGGATATATGATCAGGGGCTGTCAAGACACATAGTCTTCGCTGTGTGGGCCTGATCACCTGAGAACCAAGGCTGGAAGTAAAGAACAGACTCCTGGGAGTTGTCCTCTGACCCCAAAACATATTAGGTGGCAAATGTGCATACTACCGACATATAATAATAATTAACTTAAAAACAAAAGTCAAAACCAACCAAACAGTAGTATCCTTCCCCCCAAAACGTCAAAAGATCAGACTACAGTTTAGGGTGCGCACATGAGACTGTGCAGTTTAAGGTGCACACACATCAACTCTGAAGCAACAAACTGGAGAAAGGACCACTTTTGTTTTACCTATACAGGGTCTGAGCAAAATGAATATAATGTCTAGGGGTATTTTATGTAATCACCAAGAAAGTTGATAATTACACATTTGACTCTGGGTAAAGTATTTCAATATCAGGACTCCTGATAAGACTGTCTTCCACCAGAGCAGTGTGAAGAAGCAGCGAGGACGACCCCCGCTGTATGTTCAGCGCCAACATCCCCTGCCGCCGCCATGCCTAAAAGAAAGGCTGAAGGGGATGCTCAAGGAGACAAAGCCGAGATGAAGGATGAGCCACAGAGAAGATCTGCAAGGTTGTCTGCTAAACCTGCTCCTCCAAAGTCGGAGCCCAAGCCTAAAAAGGCCCCAGCAAAGAAGGGAAAGAAGGTACCCAAGGGGAAGAAGGGGAAAGCCGATGCCGGGAAGGATGCGAATAATCCTGCAGAAAATGGAGATGCCAAAACAGACCAGGCACAAAAAGCTGACGGTGCTGGAGATGCCAAGTGACATGTGTGCATTTTTGATAACTGTGTACTTCTGGTGACTGTACAGTTTGAAATACTATTTTTATCAAGTTTTATAAAAACGCAGAATTTTGTTTTACTTTTTTTAACTATATTGTTAGCACACAGAACACTTCATTGTGGGGGAGAAAGGATCATGTGTCACTAATCACCCAAGCTGGATTGAGGACAGAAAACCTCTTTCCTTGGTAATTTTGAAAGGCTCCTGATCCTGCATAGGTGGCTACCAAGGCACAAAATGCCTTGTGGTCTGAGAAAACTCTAAATTCATTTTTATAACCTTTCCCCTGTGTACCATGAACATAGACATAATTCTCTTAAAATCAGAGACCTATTGAAACCTGACCCCCAAAATTGGTTTTCTAGTCTATTGGACAATGTGGACTTTGCAGTGACTTCACCAATTCTCAGAAGAGCAATGGTTCCTTTTATAAAAGATTGTGGATCTTCAGATTGATAATTCTGCCATGTTTATTTCCTGAAAGTCGGGTCGGCTTGTGAAAAGTTGTTAAACAACATCTTTCTTTTTTTCCCCCCACAGCTAGGACTTTATTCAGATTGCAGTCTCATTACACATGGTCCAAGAATATTCAAATAAGAACTTAAATCAGAAGCTAAAGATTGGTCTTCAAACATTATAGCCAACAATGCCACGCTTGCCTATAATCTCTCCGATATAAAACCACATCCACACCTCAGTGGCCACCAAACCACTCAGCACAGCTTCCTTAACTGTAAGGTGTCTGAAGCTACCAGTTTTAGCATTCTGAATTATTTTTTTCACTCTGAATAGCTGTAGGGATTTCACCAGGGGTTGGGGGAACCAGCTCAACCTTGGCATAGTGCCAAAATGTGGCCAATCGAGGCTTTGAGTCAGTCACGGCAGCGGCCGCCATCGACAGTGCCTTCTCCTCAAAGTTACGGCCCTGGTCTAAGGTGGAAGGTACGTCTCCCCAACCACCGGCTGAATGTCCGTTAAACAACATCCTTAATGTGAAATGTCAACCCTCACCCTAAGCTACTTTCCTCTTTTCGAAGCATTGAATGAAGATTTCATTGGGTTTTACAGTGGCTTTCTGATTTTGGTAGTCTATACAAAAAGGGAATTTGGAAGTTCTTGTTGAGTGTCTACTCATGTCCTGCCAGAATACCATGATTATTCATGAAAAGTATCTTTAATAAAGCTGGTTACAGTTAGAGAGAGAGAGAGAGAGAGAGAGAGAGAGAGAGAGACTGTCTTCCAGCACTTAGGCACCTGCAATGACAAACAACACAAGTCACCTAGATTCTTTATATTGCACACTTCACACCATACCTCAAGAGGACTGTCTCAAAAACGTCACCAGAATAGCTAATAAGCACACAAAAAGATCCTCAAGTCACAAAGACCCATAAAGGTCTGCGTAGGAGCGGTATTAATCTCTATGTACACAAGTAAAAAACTTTTAATAAGCTTCTCAACTTAAAAATCTATGGGCTGGAGAGATAGCTCAGTGGTTAAAAGCACTGACTGCTCTTCCAGAGGTCCTAAGTTCAATGTCCAGAAACCACATGGTGGCTCACAACTATCTGTAATGTGAACTTGGTGCCCTCTTCTGGTATACAGGCATATATACAATCAGAACACTATATACATAATAAATAAATACATCTTTTAAAAAATCTATCCAAAGATATGCAAAAATCTAGGTATGGTGATATGTGCCTTCTTCAATCATGACAGTCCTGAGAGTGAGTGAAGCAGGACCAGGAGATCTTTTTGTTTGTTTTTAAGATGTATTTATTATGAGTACACTGTAGCTGCAAACACACCAGAAGAGGGCATCTGATCATTACAGATGGTTGTGAGCCACCATGTGGTTGCTGGAAATTGAACTGAGGACCTCTGGAAGAGGAGCCAGTGCTCTTAACCACTGAGCCATCTCTCCAGCCCCAGACTAGGAGTTCAGGAGTTCAAAGTCATCCTCAGCTATGTATGTTCTGGATCAGCCTGGGCACATGAGATCTCACAAATGTAAACAACACACTTGAGAATATTCACAGCAGCACTGTCAATAATAAAACTCCAAATAAAACTATTTTATGTGTTCATCTGTAAAGTTTACTAAATTCACATTCTTAAAAACTTTACAGAAGGGGCTAGAGAGATAGCTCAGTGGTTAAGAGCACTGACTGCTTGCTCTTCCAGAAGTCCTGAATTTAATTCCCAGCAACCACATGGTGGCTCACAACCATCTATAACGGGATCTAATGCCCTCTTCTGGTGCGTCTGAAGACAGCAACAGTGTACTCACATACATAAAATAACTCTTTTAAAAAAAAAAAGAAAGAAAGAAACTTTACAGAAACGAAATGACCCACAGTTTTGTTAAAGAAATAAGACTGATTTTATAAGCATCCCATTCAAATTCCTTCACCTAAGGGTCCATTCTTTATTCCATATGCATTCAAAAGGGAAGATGCCCATCTATGACTTAGAATTCAGGATAGTCATTCCAAAGCCAAGAAGGAGGCACAGTGTGATTGGGGAGTGGGAGAGCATGAAGATAAATGCTGAGGGTCTGTGTCCAAACTGTGACAGGTCACAGGAGCAGCAGAAACAATGACAATCATGTAACTATCTCCTGGTGATTTAAGGGGATTAGAGAAATGTTCAAGTGAGAAAGGCACAGATAAGTAGTTCTGTGGACTCAGAAAAGTGGATAGCTATGAAGAGGATGAATCCACAGGCTCTCTCCAAGGAGGAAAGGCAGAAACCTGGAAGAGAGAAATAACAGGGCTGCAAGAGCATGTCACCCTAAGTCGTTTTTCTTGCTTTGGAGGTCTACAGTCCCTTCTCCAAATTCCAAAAGCAAAGGTTCTGAAAACCTAATCTCAAATCCCCTGGCAGCCTATTCTCTGACCTGCATTGAAGAAGAGTTAATTATAGCCTTCGACTGCCCCACTTAGTGAGAACCTTGTGTTTTTTGCCTCAGAAGTCTGTATCACAAGGTGCTGAGAGTGTTGAATCACATACAGCCCACACAGTGTCCACCAGACAGACCTGGAGGTTTCCAATGGAACCCTACAAGTATTGTATACCTAACACAGTACCACTTCTCACAGGTTTTCTCTACAATATACTGATTTGTTAAAGAGGCAAATAAGATGTTTATATGAAAAGGGATAAGTTCACTAAGCCGCTGTCTTAGAGCACTAATTAATATTTCTATTGTGTCTGATAGGCAATAAATATCCCCAAAATACTTGTCAGTGCCTTTGGTCACTCTCACGACAGTCCAAAAATTATCTAGAGAAGCAAGCAAGCAAGGAAGCAAGTGATTAACTCCTGCCCTCTACTGGCCAATGTACCTCAGCGCCAACATGGCAGCCAGCAGCAGAGGTTTAGGAACCACTAGACAAAAGTACCCAGCTGCTGCCTATCTGGTTTAGCAACATCTTGACTCGTAGTTTATACGACCCTTAGTCACTAGGCAGAGACAATAAAGGAAACATCTTTACCCTTTACCTCTGACACACTGAATCTGTAACTGTGCAAAACACAGCTATTAAAACGATAACATTTCTGGCAGATGGTGGTGGCATACACTTTAATCTTAGCACTGGGGAGGCAGAAGTGGGTGAATCTGTGAGTTTTAGGACAGCCTGATATACAGAGTGAGCTCCAGGACAACCGGGGCTACACAGAGAAACTGGTCTCGAAAACCCCCCTCTCACCAAGAAAAGACATTTCAAATGCGTTGACAATGCATTCAGTTTCATTTAACAATTCCAGGTAGTTGGAAACAGACTTGGAATTTTCAATGAGAACCCATCTGGAAGGTGACACTTGGGGGACACTGTGAACACACTGAAGTCAGACCAGCAGGGGCTTAAGGACTACATGACTGGACACAACCACAAGGCTATACTGCACGGTGTCAGTCCACTCAACAAGCATAACTGAGTGGAGCATGGAGGTACAGGCCTGTATCCCCACACTTGGCAACCATGTGGCAAGAGGACTCCCTGAGCTGTCTCCAAAAACTAAAGTTTAGCTGATGTCACTGATTTCTGGGTAACAGAAGGAAACAACACAACCTTCTGCATTCAGACATTAAAAGGGCGTGTAAACATGAGGATCTGAGCTCATATTCCTAACACCTATGTCAAAATAACGGCAATGCAAACCCAACACTAGTACAGTCCTGGATTAGGTGGAGAGAAGACGAGCCAGGATCTCACTAGACAGCTGGTCTAGCAGAAAAGACCAACTTCAGGCCCAGTGAGAAGCCACACACACACACACACACACACACACACACACACACACACACACACACACACACACACAGAAAATACAGAGAGATAAACATGGGGACTGGAAAGATGGCTCAGCAGTCAAGAACACTGGCTCTTCTTATAAAGACCTGGTTTAAATTCCAGCAGCCATATACAGAGCGGCTCACAGCTGTGTCTGTGACTACCAGTGACTACCTGTTACAGGGGTTCAACTCCTTGTTCTGGGCTCTACAGGCCCTTGCACTCACATGTGTACATACATACACATACATGAATAATTAAAATAAATTTTTAAAAAGAGAAAAGAGAAGCTAGATGGTGGTGGTGTACACTGTTAATCCCAGCACCGGGGACGCAGAGGCAGACAGATCTCTGAGTTTGAAGCCAGCCTGGTCCACAGGATGAGTCCAGGACAGCCAATGCCCTGGTCACAGGCTCCGTTCTAACCCTCCTTCACTTGCAGCTTCCTCTTCTGATCTCAGCAACCCCAGCCCTTGACATCCTGCATCACAGAGGAACGTGTGCTTTCGGAATACAGTCCATTAATAGAATCATTTGTTTTCAAAGCATAACTCTATATAATCACAGCAATGGGGAGGGAGGGAGGAGTTCAAGGCCATCCTCAACTACCTGAGCTCAAGGCCAGCCTAGGCTGCATAAGACACTTATCTCAAAAAAATAAATAAGCACGGCTAAAAGAAGGCTCAGGAGCTAAAGGCACTTGCTGAAGACCCCTCCCCTCAAATCCAGCTTCTCTTTAGTTTCCACAGCACCGGGTAAACAAACAATGCACACAATACACCCATGGGAGAAAATATACTTAAAATTTACATTTTCTTTGAATGGTCACATCTGATTGTCAGCCATTTCTTGTAATTTATAATAAATAGTAGTATAAATTGAGAAGTTTAAGTTATCATTGAGAATCCTAATTCTAAACTGTCTCTTAGAATCACTTACACCCTTAATTTCTTCAACAAGCCCTTTATTCTTACCTAACCCCACTTTCTAGAAAAAGCTTCACCTGTCACACACAAATGAACTAGGAAACAAAGCCAGAGACAATATGTGCTACACAAAGAAACATACTCAGGCTCAAACAAACTCTAGAGCTTTACAACTCTCTCAAGAACATCTAAGAAGAAATCATGTGCAGATTCTTACATGCCACATATACCCAGCATGAGCTCCTTTGCGTAAGAAAAATATTTAAAGTTCTGTGAGCCTAGAAGGTGACCACTGCTCTTTAGAACAATGGGTTTCCACTCAACAAGACCAAGTGCCGTGTTGCAGGAAATCTGCAAATGCTCATTAGAGGTGATCTTTGCTGTCAATCCTGTTAGTGAACATTTAACTATCTAAAAGATACAAACTTGGAATGTATTTGCTCCTTCCCTCAAGGGCATGAAGAGAAAACTGGGAAAAGACTTGGGCTACCCTGGTGCCTGGTCATATGGGAACACAAACCCTGAAGCCACAGGCTGTGGGCAAGTAATAGAGAAAATGGCATGCAGAGAAGCGAGGTAGCAGCCATCTTGGGCCCAAGAGTAGGACTAGGCCACAGCAGAGCAAGTCCAGACAAGAGATGGAATAATGTTCAAGGAGAAACACATGAGTGTCCAAGCCACCAGTGTAAGTAACATGGAGGAGGACACCCAGGCCACTGTGTGGATAACTTGGGGGTAGGAGCAGTTCCACACAAATGCTTTCAGTGGGTCAGCTGCAGGACAACAAGAACAAGAAAGGCCTCTAAGAAGGGGGAAGGAGAAGAGGAGGAAGAGAAGGAGGAGGAAGAAGGCCAATGGGGAAGTTAAGGTAATCATCTATTTCCAATTCCCAAAGCTGCTTTTTTAAAATTCCATCCTCGAGCTATGGAGATGGCTCCTTGGTTAAGAGCACTTGGCTGCTCTTCCAGAGGACCCAGATTCAATTCCCAGCACCCACATGGCAGCTCATAACTATTTGTAACTCTTGTTCTAAGGATCCAATTCCCTCACACATGCAGGCAAAATTCCAATGTACATAAACTAAAAAATAAATATGCTCTTAAAACTCCATTCTGGAGCTAAAACAGCTCAATTGGTTATGTTTCCCTGAAGTGTATGTATGAGAACCTAGGTTCTATCCCTTCCTTTCCCAAGTTCCACAAAATGAACAAACAAAATTTCAGTCTAAAAGGAAGCTTATCAGTTACCCATTTATGTTTCAACTTGACAACAGGAAATGACACTTCATTTTTCCCAGTCCTATCTCCCAAGGTTCAACAGTTCCTACTACAGGCAACTTTCGCCTCGTGAGCGAATTCTACAGTCTGGTCACCACTCAGCAGGTTTCTATCCCCACATTATGTATCACCCAACCATCTTTTTTATGAGATGATACTAAGACCAAGGTTAGTTATATGACAGAATTTCTAGCAACTTAAGAGTCAAGTAGGTGCCTTATCATCCAAAGCCATACCAACATTCAGGTCCAAGAAAGCAGACTAGAGAAGGAGCCAGTGTTTGCTTAGTGCAGAAAATCTGCCCGGGTTGTGACAGCAAGCCAGGCTCTCCCTCACCTCCCACTCACCTTTAAAGTCTTAAATTGTCTACAAACTTTAGATCCTCATGAACAATATTAGTCCACACAAAGAAAGAATTTAATCTTCACAGTAATCAGTTGACTCTTTGCTAGAAATTTTATTAGGCTAATGTTTTTTAATATTTTTATTTATTTGGGGGAGGAAGTGCCCACCACAGTATGAGAGTTGGTTCTCCCCTTCTACTATGTAGGTTCTGAAGACCGAACTCCGAGCTCAGATCCTCAGGTTTACCATAACAACCTCTATCCAATGAGCCATATTACTGGCCCAAATTGGTTTCATTTCTTATAATCCTACCAGACATAAACCCACATTTTAAAAAACAGATTTAAAAAAAAAAAATCATGGGAAAAACAGACTTTGGCTTACCTGTAGTAGCTGAAGGTCGTCTCCAAAATCTGTTGTGTACACCTGCTCCAACCCTCAGAACTCAAATCAAAAAACAAACACTAAAAAACAAAACAAAACAAAACAAAAAAAAAACAAAAAAAAAAAAAAAAAAAAAAACAACCAGCCCAATCAACAACCCTCACTGCTTCACTCAAATAAATTTAGTTCAAAAATATAACGTACCCTGAGGCAAAGGCTTTGAGAGCGTCTATGGGAATCAAGACCTTCCAAAGTCCCAGTATTCACCAGAATAAAAATGAGCAACTTGGGCTGCTCCCCAGGCAAAAAAACAAGATAAAGGTGGGCCTAATCAAGGTCCAAGACTGGGAAGACTCCTTGCTTTCGAGAAATCTATCACGGTGACAGCCAGACACCTGCTACACTGGCTAAGGAACAAAAATACATCAGCTACTAAATGAAAGGCTCACATGGCTCTCAACAAACCAACAAAACCTACAACAAACTACAAGGCAAACATAATTTCCAAAGCTACCAGGTTTTAACACTGCAACAAAAATCCTAAGTTACATAAAGAAACAGGAGTGACTCACCAAAGGAGCAAACAAGATTTATGTATAAGTGCTTGGTGCTAGACCATATGCTTAACATATGTTAGACCCCAGGCTCAATTTCTAACATACACACCCCCACACAAACAAGAGCAGTACAACAAAAAGAATCCAGCCCTGAAGAAAGACCAGATAGATGCTGGACTTACTACACAAAAAATATTTAAACAATTTTCTTAGCAAAACATGGTGGATCATTTCTGCAGTCCCAGTACTTGGGAAGCTGAGGTAGGAGGATCACTCAAGAATTCTGGTTCAGCAATAAAACTGTGAACAGTTCACAGCCATCTACAATCCAGTTCTCAGCTGTGTCACCTCTGGCTTCCCTGGGAACACACACTCACATACGCACACAGACACACATACAAATAATTTAAAATAAATTTTTAAGAAAGAAAGAAACCCCAGTGTGGTAATTCACCCCTTTAATACTAGCACTCAGGAGGTAGAAGAAGCTGGATCTGAGTCCAAGGTCAGCCTTGACCTATAGAGAGTGTGACAACACCCAGGACTACATACAAAAACTGTCTCAAAAAAAAAAAGGAGGGTAGTGGGAGAATGCACACTGAGAAACAGGAGGATCACAGCAAGTGTGAAGACAGCCTAATCTTCAAAGTTCTAGATCAACAGGGGCTACACAAAGACTTTCTAAGCTAATTTCAACTAGTTAGACAACATCCTGTAAGAAACAGGGAAGGAAGGTACAAGTTGCTAAGTCACTAAACTCAGGTTGGTCAGTTAGAATAGTGTGCGGAATGGAAAAGGCCTGGTTTGGTAGGATAGGCTCCAGTTTGGACACTGTCAAGAGCACCAGCTCAGGGCTCATTGAAGACAATCACCAGAATGAACAAGACAATAAACAAAGGCCACCACACCTACTCCTAGGTCAAGACACAAAGATGGAATCCAGGTCAGACAGGAGATAGTCACACTTGATCTTTGGGAGAAGCAAAAGCAAGCAACAGGGAAGACCAGGTCCCTGTCTCTCCTCAAAACAAGATCAACAGCAGGTCAACCTTGTTCCTCTAACAGACCTAATAGTGGTTTTCCAGTACCACCATGAGTTCTGTACCCTGATATACATTTTTACTTAAAGAAACCGTATGTACATGTACCCAGGCTTCCACAGTATCAGCCATCTTTAGCTTTAAAACACATAGTTTAAAAACAAAAGCCACTCTGGATAATCCATCATCAACCAAAACAGGAATAGGTAGCTGGGCAGCCCACATCAATTACCCCAAACAAGAAAGGCACAGGCAGGCAGAGTTTGAGGTTGGCCTGATCTGCATAGTGAGATCCTGTTTAAAAGGCAATCAATAGTAGAACATGTATACAACATATGTAAGGCCATGGGTTTGACTCTCCAGATTCCCCAAAAGTGAAATAATTGTAGTCAAGTGTGAATTGCCTCGAACATTTCTGTTTTGTTTTGCTTGCAGGTATGTTTGTGAATCATGTGCATGCCTAGTGCCCAGGGCCAGAAAAGAGCACTGCATTCCTTGGAGCTGAAATTAGTCAGTTGTAGATGTTGAAACATCTGAACTGGGTTCTCTGCAAGAGGTGCAAGTGTTTGTAACTGTGATGGTTTGTACATACCAATATATCCACTGAATACACACTTTTTTAAAGCCTACATTAAACAATTCATTAGCAAATACCTAAGTCATATCAAGTCCCTTGACCTAGGGGAGGTCATAGATCACAGTTCCAAGAAGAGAACCTGAAGAGGAGTCATCTGGACCACAAAAAGGTTATTTAGGATATATTCCGGTACAAGAGTAGGAATAGTAGACAAACATTAAAAAACCAGGATGGACAGCTAACCTTTAAGCCACGTATCTCTGCACTAAGATCAGATTGCCCTGAAAAGGAGCCTCTAACAGTTTGGAAATGGCAAAACAGCATTTTTAAAACTCTTCTGGCTGTCTCTAGCAAATCTGTTTATAGTCTGTTTAAGAAAATCAGGAGACAAGCTTTGGAACTGCAGTTATCTTGGATAACTACCACTTAGTGTGGCTATCATGACTAATGCCTATGTAACCACTCCAGTAAACCAGGGTGGACAAAGTAGAACTCCGATTAAAGAACAAAACCAAACCCCAACCAGTGTTGACCCAACCTTCATTCACCACATAGCTGTATCTAGAAGACCATGTCAAGCTCAAGTCAACTGGACACAAGTACAAATGCCTAGTGGACAAACCTTGGGACAGAGCATCTGTCATTCAGAACATAGAAGGGCATTGCACTGAGAAGTCTGTTTTTAAATTTATCTTCTATACTCTCTTGGATATGAAAAATCTTTTGCTGGTTTCATGTTTGGTGGTCCCTTCTCCAGGGTTAGAAAAAGCGTGTTCTGCTGAACGCTGTCAGCACTCTAGCCAGGTACCATTTATATAAACAGACATACACTCACCAACAAAACCCAACCACTTGCTGGGTTTTAGGTTACTTCAAGACTGTAATAATTTTTTCCAAGCTACTTTGGAACTACCATCTGAGGCTTCAATATAACTACTACAATGTTTAACTCAAACTTGACCTTGGAGTCTTTTCAGATTTTCTACAAAGAAAATTCCCCCAAAAGATTCATCAGGCTCTCATCCAGTCTGATTAGAATTGTTGACAAAGGATCTTCAGGATTCAAGCCTCAGCTCTAGTACCCAGGTCCTTCCCCTTTACCAGAAGGCCCACCCCATGCACCAAACAGGAGAGAGAAGGGGGCAAGAAACCAGAGCAACTTCTGTTACAGGCAGAAGGCAGATGCTATTGTGGGGGCAAATTGAGAAGTCTCCCCCAAAAGCCACATACAAACCCAGTCTGGATGGAACTGAAGTCTTGAGGGAATGGAGTAGGACCCTCCCATGTGCTACACTCACTGTGACCAGTGGATGGGGTCATTTGGAGAATACAAAGATGAAAAAGGTTATAAAAGTCTGTTTGGAACTGAATTTAATCCATTCTTTTAACCCATCCTTTCCTGCTGGTTAGTTAACACTGGTGAGCTATGCTACTCTGCTAGAACAAAAGGTACAATAAAGTGGGGGTAATTTATGCATACAAAGAGTTCTGAGCTTCTTTTATAATTAATTAATTAATAAATAATCTTTTGGGTATGAACAATCTTTTGCTAGTTTAATGCTTGTGATTCTTGAGAAATATCTGGGATCTGAACATAGTTCAATGACTTCGGTACATGTGTACTTTTTTATTTAACCCAAAAGTGCTAACAAGTCTCAAGAAGCCTAGGCTGTGAGATAAAAATCCATTAAATTTATAAGAGGATATTGGCACTGTTTAATACATGTCTTTAATCACATCACTTAGGTGGTAGAGGCTTAAAGATCTCTGAGTTTGAGGCCAGCATGGTCTATAGAGTTACAGGACAGCCAAAGCGATGTAGTAAGACCCTGTCTCGGGGGAAGGGGAAGGAGAAAGAGGAGGAAGGGAGAATGGGAGAATGAGAGACTGGGACTGAATGAATACTGGGTAGTATGGTTAGGTGTTATAATCATGTTTGATGTAGTCTTAGGGTTTCCATTGCTATGATGAAGCACCATGACCAAAACTTGGGAAGGGGAGGGTTTTATGTGGCTGACACTTCCACATCACTGTTCATCAAAGAAAGTCAGGACAGGAACTCAAGCAGGGCAGGAACCTGGAGGAACTGATGCAGACACCATGGAGAGGTGCTGCTCACTGGCTTGCTCCCCCTGACTTGCTCAGCCTGCTTTCTTATAGAACCCAGTTCTACCATCCCAGTGATTACTCTACCCACAATAGTTTGGACCCTCTCCCATCAAGAAAATGCCCTATAGTCTTGCCTATAGCATGATCTTATAGAGGCATTTTCTTAATTGAGAGTCTCTCCTCTCAAATGACTCTAGCTTCTGTCAAATTGACATAAACTATCCAGTACATATGATTTCTTAAAAATTGGAGTTGCAATAAAAATAAAAAATAAAAAGTTGTGATGCCGGAGTTCAGTTACGGATCTGCTGCCCAAGCATGCACAAGGACCCAAGTTCAACACTACCAATCACCTACCCACTGCATGTAAAAAGCCAGATGTAGTGGCAAGCATTTTAAATTCCAGCACTAGGGAGATAAAGACAAGGCACCAGTGAGAGAAAATATGGTTGCAGCATCTAAGCAACAATACCCAAGGTTGGCCTCTGGCCTCCAGATGCTTGTGTATACAGCTACACAAAAAGAAAATGGTACTCAAAGCTTGCAGCAGAAAGAGTAGGTGCGTGCATGCGAGTATTATTAGGTTCACAAAGAAAGTACTCACACTGGGATCTAAAGGAACCTTCTAGTACACAGGAGAACTAATGAGGGGCCACACCAACTAGACCCCATCCCCCATCCTATTACATTGGCACCTGAGTGTGTTTGCTTAACAGTGATGTTAAACCAGCAGTAAATGTACAGACATCACCTGACAACAGGCAATTACACTGTGCCATTTTTTGGGATCAAAAATCTGTTTGGGATTTGGTGTTGACTCTGGAAGACCAGAGGGGAACAGCTGTGTGAGAAGAGAAATTAGAACTCAAGATGCTAACGGCAACAGATCACAAGGCACCATAGATAGCAAGAAAGCCCTCTTGCTCTCTAAACTAGGCACTGCACAGGGCTGCTGCCAGGTTGTTCTTGAGAGCAGTGTCACCAACCACCCTTACTGTCCCTAAGCTGTCACCTGGAGAACCGATGGCTTCGAAGGTCACAGAGCTTGGATTCAAGTGCACACTCCTCCCAGAAAAACAGCTCTGTTCCTCAAGTATGTATAAACATAAATACAAACTTAAAAATACAAATAAAAGGCAATTTAGAGACTGACAGAAGCCATAGGAAACAATCACAGCACTATCTGACCAGATTCCAGTCTCTACTGGAATCCCATAAGGAAAGATTAAGTCCTGATTCTCCATCTACTATGAAACAGGACAGTGTCTCACAAAGTAAAAATGGAGAAAGCAGTACCTCATACTGAAAACTGAAGAAACACCTAAATACAAATAAAGGGAAAGGAAACCAGGAACTTAGAAAGCCCCAAGGCCAGTAAGAGACAAAGGAGAGACGCTCATTTTGTCCTTACAGAAAGAATACATGAGACCCAAAGGTTACAGACCCAAGGACAGTAACTGCTCTGTGGCAGTCTTGCTGATCTCCAGAAAACCAAGGCCAGAATTATGGTATCTCCATTCACCCTGAGGAGCAGTAGTGAGCCTTTTCAACAACTGTCATTCTGGAAGATTGTCTGGCATCAGGGTGGAAACCCTAAAACAGGATCCTTCCATGGACGGCTTCACATCTTCCTGACACTGTCCAGAGACCCAGCCTCCAGCACACAGGGGTCAAATTCTCATGACCATTCCTATCTCTAGAAAGACAATCAGAACCAGGCAGGGTGGCGCATGCCTGTAATCCTGCATTCAAGAGGGAGATGCAGAATAATCGCCACAGATTCAAAGCCAGCCTCAACTACCCAGAGAGAGGCCCTATCTCAAAAGTCAAACCAACTAATCAACCAAAAAGACTACTAGAAACTGTTTTCTCTCTAAAGAAAAAAAACAGTGCAATTTAAAAACCAGTAGCTCGTTTCTCCCCTACCAGGAGAATGAACTGTAAAAATAAATGAAAACAAGCTTAAAAAAGAAAAACAGGGCTAGAAAGATCAGCTGTTAAGAGCACTGGCTGCTCTTCCAAAGGACTCAGACTCAATTCCTAGCACCCACATGGCAGGTCACAAACTTCTCTTAACTCTAGTCCCAGGAGATCAAACTTTCCTTCTAGCCCCTCTGGGCACAAGGCAGTCATGTGGTATATATATATGTGTGTATGCAAAGCATCCTATACATGTACAACAAGGTTTTTAAAAGGAAAGAGAAAAACACTAACAAAGGTGTAAGACTATGAACAAGCAGGCCTCAAGGCAAATGGTACTACACACACCGGTCCTCAACTTTCCCTGCTCTCAGGATCCAGAGCTGGAAAATAGAGCAGACAGACACAAAAAGACAGGGACAACAGTGCTGCCTGCTGTGTGCTCAAGCCTCACACCCCTCAGGACCAGGTTTCAAGCACTAAGCTGAGGCCTGTAATGGTGAAAACAAATGTGGCCTCAGATCTGTGTCCCAGCTGTTGTGATGTACCTGATCACAGAGGGAACAGAGCCAGCAAGGTTAAGTGTGCTGGGACATGCCACCTATCTGGGAACCAATCTTTGTTGTCAGCCAAGATTATGTAAATAACTATCCTAAGTAACAAGACACAGGCTTGTATCTCAAAACACGTTAAAAACGGACTGGGTGTGGTAGTACAGGTCCCAGCACTTGACAGGTAGGGCCAGGCAGATCTCTGTGAGTTCAAAGCTAGCATGATCTAGCAAGTGAGTTCCAGAATAGCCAGCAGCTGTCTCAAAGTTAAAAATTGATGGCTCAACTGAAAAAAGGGACCCGATATGGAGCCTGTTGATCTGAGTCCCATCCCCAGAACCTACGCGGTAGGAAGCATTTGCCAGGCTTTTATCTGATCAGCTAAGCAAGGTCATCTCCAGCAACCAACCCTCACAGCCCTAAATGAACAGACACCAGGCCTCAAGGGGTGGGAGTGGGGCATGGTGTTCTGATCATATCGGCTTGCTTGAGTCTCCAGCAGGGAACTATCCTGCAGCTCACACTTGTGATTCTGCCTTCAGGCAAGCATGGTCTTTGCTGTAAACCTGCTGACAGTACAAGGTTTCCAACTCTAATCTTACCTCTCCAACCTTTCATGACCCTCTCCCTTATTCTCCATCCTCTATCTGGTCTGTCCTCCCATTTCATGACCACCTCCACCCGACAGACCCTTCTTACTTCTCCCTTATTGATGCTAGTATTCTCTGAGAACCAAGGTCTGTCCAACTCATTAGGGGCTGAAAAGTCACAAGAGTCCCCTCCACTCATCTGACAAGCTGTAGGAGCCATTGCGTGAACATTTGTAGTCTCTCCCGCTTCCTTTACAGAACAAGCCTCTAAATATGACCCTACCAAACTCTGTGAGGAGTATGGTTGCATCATGAAGCACTGCAGAGCCGGTTAAACCAGTCTGAGATGGGGACAGGGGTCGCTTTCCTTAATGGGCACATCTTATTTTTCATAATAAATAGATGAGTCAGCAAAACATGGTGGTGCACACCTGCAATCCTACCCTATAGAAGGCGGGAAAATAGTTAGACACTGGTCTAAGCTATACAGTGAGACCATCTTAAAAATCAATTGCTTCTATAAAACCAAGTCTTTCTGTTTCTGATGGCTATCAGCCTAGACTGGTTAAAATTATGGACTTGGGGTTGAAGGGGTAACCTGGCAGCCAAAAGTACTGGATGCAGAGGACTGGGTTTGGTTCTACTCACACAGCAGCTCACGATGTCTGTAACCTAGTTCCTGAGGGTCCAGCACCCTCTTCCAGCCTCTGACAGCACTAGGCCCACCAGTGTTGCAGATGTGTGAAAGTAAAACATTCATATAGATCTTAGCGTGCGTGAACAGACACACACACACACACACACACACAATATGAATGAGCTGCTTATCTGAGTGAGGGTTGGGGCGCTGGGAGGCTGGGATGATAGCTCAGTGGTTAAGAAAATGTACAGCTGCTGGAAAAGAATCTAACTTTGGCTCCCAACTCCCATGTCAGTTCAGCTACCTGTAATTCCAGCTCTGAAGGACCTGGCACCCATACCCACACACTTACAGATATTTTAAAGAGACAAGATTTTTAAAAGTTGCTTTTTTTTTTAAGTTGTTAATTTTGATGTTATATTTAAGTTTTTGCTTCCATGACAACAACAGGAACAGACCCAAACTTTCTGGTCCCACTGATTTTTCTGTTGTTTTTTGAAACAAGGATTTCTCTGTGTGGCCTTTGATGTCCTGAAACTCACTCTGTAGACCAGGGTGGCCTTGAACTCAGAGATCCGCCTGCCTCTGCCTCCGGAGTGCTGGGATTGCAGGTGTGTGCCACCACAGCCTGGCTACCCACTGGTTTCTTAAAACTTCAGTCTTAGGCACTAAACTTAGTTTTTGGACAGCAAGGGACCCTGTACGTAAGAAGGCTTTCTTCCCTGACAGTGTTACGCTCTTCTGTTGCTATGATGAAATGCCACACAGAAGAATTCTTACAGAAGAGTGTATTTTGGCATACCCTTATCTAGAGGAATAAAAATCATACGGTGGAAGGCACAACAGCAGGCAGTAGGAGCAAGAGGCTAAGAGATCAGATCTTGAATCATGAGCTTGAAGCACGGGGGAGGGGGCGCGACTAAGAGAGGCTTTTTATTTGACAAGCCTACCTTACCTACCTTTAGTGACCTGTTCCTGCAAGGCACACTCCCTAAACTTCCCCAAACAGCACCACCAACTGGGGACCAAATATTCAACTATCTGAGCCTATGGGGATATTTCCACTAAAGTGAAAGCAGTATCTTACCAAGTTCAGACAAATCCACACCTGAGCCTTGCACACTCTCCCCTCTAAGATCCTTCCCAGCCTGAATTCCATCTACTCCAATGCAGATTACAGGCTCATTCAAAGCTGGGAGGTTTCCTCCACCTGCCCATCTTCAGGAGACCCTACAGAACCCAGCTCAGTGTTTCTCCTAAGTCACAAGGTCTCAAAAAATGTTACATTTCCCTTATATATGACTTTACTTAGCCGAAAACAAGTATCTGTAGAATCATGTGGATTTTTGTTTTTGAAAATACACATGCTGGGCTGGAGAGATGGCTCAGTGACTAAGAGCACTGACTGCTCTTCCAGAGGTCCTGAGTCCAATTCCCAGCAACCACATGGTGGCTCACAACCATCTGTAATGAGATCTAATGCCCTCTTCTGGTGTGTCTGAGGACAGCTACAGTGTACTCATATAAATACAATAAATAAATCTAAAAAGAACAAGAAAGAAAAAAGTACACACACCCTTGTTGTCATGCATATGGAGTCCCAAGTGGGCTCTAGGCTTACCAGCCACTGCAAAGACTCTGTACTGTTCCAACCATACTAGCCAGGATAGTCCTATCCAAATAAGCATGCCAAATCCATACAATATATACTATTTCAATGAACTAATCACACTTTAAACCACACTATTGTACTTCACATCCTTCCAAATTACCTTTAAATTTTGTTCTCTTAGGCAGGGTGGCACTTGTAAACCTGGCTAGCTGAAACTCAAGATAAATCCTCCCATCTCTTCCTCCCAAGTGTTGGGTGGAATTAAAGGCATGCACTGAGATGCTGGCACCTCTTTGAATTTTTACAGTAAACTACAAAATACAAACATTCAATTAAAAAAGTGGAACAAGGATAAAATTGTGGTGGTTTAAATATAAGACCCAGTAGGGCAGTGATGCACACCCTTAATCCCAGCACCCTGGAGGCAGAGGTAGGCAGATCTCTGAGAGGCTAGCACAATCTACAGAGCCGGCTTAGTTCCAGATCACACAGGGCTACACAGAGAAACCCCATCTCCAGAGGGGAAAAAGCTGAAATTTCCACAAGGGAAATTCGCTTAGAGTTTACGGCCAAGATTACCTAGACTACAAAGGAAGAAATGTATTTGGAAATAAAGTAACAAGAGTGTTCACACCAGCTGTGGCAATACACCAGTTCCTAGGTGGAGGCAAAAGGTCTCCAGTTCAAGGTCACCTTGTCATGATTACACTGTCTCAAAAGTATTTCAGCCTCAGCATAATTTTTCCATTATTCATTCTTTCAGGCATGAGGGTACCTATTTGTTTGTTTAAACTTAAAAAGATTTTGGGTGGCCACAGTGTTGGTTCTGTGGTTATGAGCATTGGCTATTGTTCCAAAGGACCCAGGTTCAATTCCCAGGACCCACATGGTGGCTCAAAACTGTGTAACTCCAGCTCCAAGGAATCCAGTCCTCTTCTGGCCTGTGAAGGCACCAGGCACACACGTGGTGCACAGACATACTTGGAGCTGGAGAGATGGCTCCTCAGTTAAGAACATGTGCTGCTTCAGGAGAGCTAAGTTTGGCTCCCAGCACCTATGTCAGATGGTAACCACCTTTAACTTCAGCTACAGGAGATCCTCTGATGCCCCTGGTGACACCTACCCTCACATGTACATACCAACACAGACACATAAGTTTTAATCTAAGTTTTTAATTTAATTTGAAATTTAAAAATAACAATAAAAAAATAACTTGTAGGCCAGCAAGACAGCTTACTGGTAAGGGCCCATGCTGCCACATCTGATGATCTGAGTCTGATACCCAGGACCCACACAGCAGAAAGAAAGAACTGACTCCAGCAAGTTGTCCTCTGGCCTCCGTGTGTGCTGAAGTGAATGCAAGCAAGGCACAGATATAAACAAATGTAATTTTACTTATTATTTTATTTAGTTATTTGAGGCAAGGGTTAGCCCTGGCTGGCCTGGAACTCTCTATGTAGACCAGGCTGTCCTCGAACTCATAGAGATCCACCTGCCTCTGCCTCCTAAGTGCTGGAATTAAAGGTGTGCACAACTACACCTGGTAACAAATGTAACCTTAAATTTATTCTATTTTGTGTGTGTGAGCATTTGCCCAAATGCATCACCTGTGCATATGCCTGGTGATGACAGCACTCAGAAGAAGGTATCTGAGGCTTAAAGCTCTAAGTACAAATGGTGTTGGCAGTAATGTAGATGCTGGGAACTGAAGCTAAGTCCTCTGCAAGAGCAACAAGTGCTATTAACCACAGAGACTTGATATTTTTTAAATAAATAAACAAATAAATGAACTTTGTAGCCAAGCACAGTGGTGCCTGATGGGACACCCCCCAAAGCTAAGAAATATGGAGCACACACACACCTAAGTAAAAACCGCAGCTCTTACCATTATCTCCAAAAACTGAAAGCAATTAAAACTTTCAGTCTGTGGCAAAAGCTATACTAGCAATGATCTAGAAAGGAACCCCTGAGGAATAATTAGCATTTCCTGGAGAGCAAAGTTGTTTTCCAAACACAGTAAATGATAAGTTTATCCAACCACAGAACCGAATTGAAATTGTGCCCTGACTGACAGTTCCCTATGAGGCTCCCTTGTCACACACCACCCCCATCTTGCAAGAATTCCTTAAAAAACAAACACTCTTTGTTCTGTTTTTGTTGTTTTATGAGACAGTGTCTAAGCATGCAACCCAAACTAGTCTACAGTTTACTACAGTCTAACTTAGCCTGGAACTCAAATTTCTACTGTCTCAGCCTCCAGGGTACTGGGATTACAGGTTGAAGACACAGCACTTGGCTAAAGAATTTTTTTTATTACTGTGTAGAAATTAGTATCCAGTTTTCCCAGATTTCTAAGGTTCTGGACAGGCTTTAATCCTTCATGTTTGGAGTTTTCAATTTTTAGGCTACAGAAACGCCGGGGAAAGAGAACTATTTGGCTTAAGACGTTACCTCCAAAATATCTTGCCACTGAAACGTGAATAACAAAAAGTAACCGGTATCTAGTCTTCATTTTAGATATTTTAGTTCAGGGCAGTTTTCCACCACACACAGCATAACATCTCCCTTGGGTGCTTTCTCCCTGATGGTTAGGCATAGAGCACCCATAAAACTTCCACCCACCAACGCTGGTGATGACAGGGAGGGCCGAGGGTTGATGGCAGAAATGATGGTGTGTGTTCTGAGAGTCCCATGTCAGACTGGACAAAGGGCTGCGGGCTAGAATACCAGTGCATGGGAATAGCAGTATGAAGGCAGACACGAGTGGGCCAGCAGGTTATATACTCCGGGTGGAGCGCTGGGGGCTGTGGTCCCAGTTCTGGTAGTGGGTATTAAAGTAGGATAGGTCAGAATCCGTCAGGTCTTGGTCATGGGTAGTGAATAGGTCCTGGTGGTGAGTCTAGCCTGCCTTGCTCCTGGATAGCGGATTAAGATCTCTCCCTGATGGTGACCAGAAGGTCTGGTTCAGGGTCTGACCCTGCTCTTAGGTAGCTGACATGAGTCCTGCCTGATGCTGGGTAGTGGGTCTGGGTCCCGCCCCTCCCTAAGGGGTGGCTGCTGTGGGTCAGGGTCCCTCCCTGCTCGTGGGTAGCCACCGTAGGTCAGGTCCAGGCCGCAGCCCCCGCCCGCCACTCACACGCGCGGCAGCTGCAGCGGCGGCGCCCCCCGCCGCTGGAACACCCCGTCCACGAACACGCCGTTCTTGCCGAGACAGCGCAGGTAGAAGTCGCCGCCCGCGTCCGGCCGGGGCTGCGCGGGTTCCGGGGCGGCCGCACTATGGCCGCCGCCCGGGGGCGTGAAGATCTCCAGGTGGCGCCGCGAGATGAAGCTCGAGTGGCCCATGCTCACATCTACCGAGCCCTGCGACGAGTTGCGCCCGATGGTCACCGAACGCTTCTTCATGAGGTACTCGAACTCGCGGCCTTCGAGCCGCGCCACGGCCCAGCCGCCGGGCGGGGATCCGCCGCCCCCGGCCCCGCCACCCGCGGGAGGGGCGCCCGCGCCCGAGAGCGCCGCCGCGGCCGCCATCGCCTGCGAGGCCTGGCCGATCCGCGCGGGCGCCCTAGCGGGCCGAGGCCCGGGCGCGGTCGTGGGCCGCGCGAGCCGAGCACGGTCGCGGAGACCGCCGGCCGGCGAGGAGAGCTGCGAGGGCGGGAGCTCGCACGGCCGCGCGCCGGGCCCGACGACGGACGGGCACGCCGGCCAATGGGCGCGGCGCACGCAGTGGGGCTACCGAGGGCGGCCAATGGGAAGCTGCGCCGCCGAGCGCCCGCACGTCCGGCGTCGTCGCGCGACGCAGGTTGGCCGCGGCGGCGCGGAAAACCCGGGGCGGAGAAGAGGAGTTGGCGTGGGGCCGCGCGCGTTCGTGGAGTGAGCGGGGGTCCAAGGTCATGACGGGCGCACTTGCGCCCCGGGAGCCGCTGGTCACTTTTAACACTCCGCCGTAGGCTGCGTAGAGCCATGCACGCTGCTCGGGAGCCTGCCGCATTGATCAGTGTGTCACAGCGCAGGGCTGTAACAGAAATTACCCCAGTGTACATAGAGTTCTGCACTCAGTAATTCATACCAAGGGCTGCAAATCTGAGCATTCTGCCAATGTGTGTGTGATCCCATCTCTCCCATTAAAAAAGAAACCACTACAGGGGCCCGTAGGAAGAGCAGAGCTATGCGATCGAGCAGGCAGTGAGGGGCTCCAGAAGCCGGTGCCAACATAGAGGTGAAGCTGAGGCCCCTAGTGTCTTCCTCAGGACCGAAGGGCAGTGGATGCACCTGCTTTTTAGCTCTGGTGAGAGAGGCACGTGGTCATAAAGAACGTCACACCAATATGGTGGCCCCTGGGTGCAGGCGATGGGACGCAGTGTTCTCTCACTGATGCACAAAAGGAGTTCAGTTCAGGGAGAGTGGAAAGGTTGAAAGCAGTCTGGACTTAAAGCTGCACAGGATAAAATGGACATTCTAGCCAAGAGCTTCTAAATAGAGGCCCCCCAGACTATAGGCATCGGAACATTTTGCATTTTAATTTATTCTATGTGCCTGAACTTACACTAAATTTAGTGGAAATTAATGTGCCTTTATAACATTTACATATCTTATTTGACATATATGTGTTTGTAATTACTGTATAAATTCCTAAGGGTTCAAACTGCTTTGTACTATAAATATGGCAGGAAGCCATTTCATTAAATATTCATCTGAGGCATTGTAGGTGATGTAGAGATAACTATGGAAATGATATAACTAGGTAAGTATCTAGAGACAAAACAGTCGAAAGAAAAAGCATGGTCTGAAGCAAGAAATGTTTTCCCATCCCTCTTGACGCTGTTGTATTGTCCTGAGCTCTTGCTTTAACACACGTTAGTGCCTAAGGCAGGTTTGAGGCCCTACCTGTATTTAAAGAGGTGCTAGATCAAACTTTTTACACCTGGCTATCCAGGTATATAAAGCAAGCTGACAAATCAAACATGGTGCATTGTTTGGCTTTTGTGGTTTGGTTTTGGTGCTTTCTGTGAGGAGGGAAAGACAGCTGTAGATAGCCCTGGCTGGCCTGGAACTTATTATATAGGCCAAGATTTCCTGGAACTCATAGGCATTCACCCACCTCTACCTCCCAAGGGTTGGGATTAGAGGCATGAGCCACTGTATCTGGCCAAATCAAACGCTTATAATAAAGATATTTATTTTAAAGCAATTCTTCAACGTACATGTAAACCATTTATTATGGATGAAAACTACTCTGTATACTAATAGGATATATGTGTTTGTCTGTTCCTATGTATGTATTGTAGAAATTATGTGTCCCACTGGGGAACATGTAGACACCAAGGATTGATGTCAGGATGTCATCAATGGCTTTTCTCCCTTGTCTTTTTTTTTTTTTTCTGAGACAGGGTCTGTCAATGAACCTGGAGTTCACTATTTTGGCAAGGTTGGCTGCCCAATGAGCCCCCAGGATCTGCTTGCATATATGCCCCATTCCCACCCAGATGAGTATTTGATCCTGCAGGATATAGAGCATCTTTGAGGTTTTTCAGAGTTGATCCATATGTTTTGTTTGTTGGTTTGAGATAGGGTCTCACTATGTAGCCCTGACTGACCTGGAACTCATCATGTAGACCAACAGGGTGGCCTGGAACTTAAGAGTTACCTTTCTATGCATCCCAAGTCCTTTGATTTAATGTGTATTCCAGCAAATTTTGAATTTATGATTATTAATGTTAAGAACACTGATTTATATAAACACAGCTACAAAATAGCAGAAGTGTGTTTAAGATCATTGCAATAGTTGGCAAGCTTTTCTCTAAAATAAATGTAAACAAAAATTCTGATACCTATTGGAGGAGCTAAAATTATTATGACCTACATTATAAAGACCTGACAACGATGTGAAGCAACTGAGAAATCGGTACGGAGCAATGAGAGATGGTTTGTCTCCTTCTTTCCTTCCCTTTGAGGAATCATGTACCCCAGGCTCATCTCAAACACTGAATTTCTGATCCTCATAGCACCTCTCACATGGTGGGATAAAAGGTACTTGCCATACCTATTCAGGTAGTACTCAGGATAGATCTAGGACTCTGCATGACAGGCAAGGAAAATATATCTGATTTTTTATGAATTTCACAGATGAATACCATATGTTCCATCTTGAACTTTTAAAAATAGTCTAGGTTTTGCCTTTTGCAAGGGAGCAGAGATAGGTTTCTTTGTATAGCCCTGGCTGTCCTGGAACTCCCTCTGTATACCAGACTGGTCTTAAACTCAGAGATCTGCCTGCCTCTGCCTGCAGGGCTGGTATTAAGGTTTAAGATCTTTTTATTTGTGTGCCACCTGCAAATGGGTACTGCAGAAGCCAGAAAAGGGTACCAGATACCCTAAGGCTATAGTTAAAGATGGTGTAAGTCACCTGATGTGGGTCCTAGGAACTAAACTTGGGCCCTCTAGAAGAGCAACAAGCTTACTTAACTGTTGGGCTATCTCTATGTCTACCTCATCCCAAAATTTACTGTCAGGATTTGAAAGGGACTATCACTAGACATGGTGGTTCATGTTTCTAACGCCAGCACTTGGGAGATGATGGAAGCAAGAGAAGCCGTTCACAGCAAGCCTTAGCTAATTGTGACTGTATCTGAAAATGAAACAGAGAGGGAATTAAGGGGAAGGCAGGCAGAGGGAGACAGAATTCTTGTTTTGGTTCTGAGATAGTTTCTCCATCATTTATTTCTGCTTAGTCTGAGACTCACTGTGTAGACTAGGCTGGCCTCCAACTAAGAGATCTATCTACTCTCTACCTCATGAGTGCTGTGATCAAAGTTGTATGCTCCCATATCTGTCTGAAAAAAGTATGATTCTGAGACTTTATTAAATCTTCCCCACCAGAGACATGAGCCTGTAGTCACATCTGCTGGGTTTGGATCCTTAAGCCAAGAGTTCAAGGGACCAGGCTGTTTCTGTAGGGGAGGAGTGTGACAGGAAAGGCGGGGAGGAACATGGCTTACTTATCAGAGCGCCAGCTTAGCATTCCCCTAGACTCTGCCTGAAGTCCCACCACTGTAAAAAAAAAAAAAAAAAAAAAAAAAAAACGGGTGGTGAATCTGTAATCCTAGCACTTGGGAAGTAGAGGCAGGAGGATCAAGATGGAAAGTTCAAGGCCAGCCCAGGCTACAAAGTGAGCTCAAAACTTGGGTGACTTAGTGAGACCCTGCCTCAGAATAAGAGAGCAAGAGAAAGGGTTTGTGTGTGCACTTGAGATATGGCTCAGCTGTAGTTTCTGCCTAGCACATGACATACCCAAATCCCATTCCCAGCAGTAGACAGGTAGATATACACAGTTTAAACAAAACTACATTCAGGGGTCTGGAGAGATGGCTCAGCAGTTAAAGGCTCTTGCTGCTCTTCCAGAAGACCAAAGTTGTTTCCAGCACTCACAATGCAGCTCACAAGTGCCTATAACTCCAGCTCCAGGGCACCCAATGTCCTCTTCTGGCCTCTGTGGTTACCCATACACACCTGACTTGCTCACAAAGACACACATACATATAAATAATAATTATAATAAATCTTCCATTTCAACTCAATATTTACAAAGAGCCACATCCACAGAAGATATGGTGCTTCATGAGAAGTGAGATGTGAAATGTCTTCTCTGACAATGGACTGTGTTCTCTCAAATGGTAAGCCAGAGTAAATGCCCCAGGTAATTTCCCATCTGTAGATGCAGAAGGGAACCCACATGTAGTATGCCAAGTGGAAAGGAAGCCACATTTCCTGCATTACCCTTCCAGCCAGCTGTGCCCCTCAGATGAGTGCTGTACTTAGGGTAGCACCTGCAGCCCAGCTGCCAGCTGCAACCCCAACTCCTGTAGTTGACTCACTTGTCCTGAACCTGGAAAGCCCACATGTCGACCAGCAATGGGTAAGGCACACTGAGTCAAATCTTACAGCAGTCCAAAGAATGTATTGAAGAGTGCAGCAATCCTCCCCGCCACTTTCTGCTACTGTGGTTCTAGAGGATGAACTTGGTGCCCGTGTGTGTAGGTACACGCTCTGCTCCTGAACGATGGCACAAGCTCTGACAAAACTATTTCTAAATTACCTGTGACAGAAACCAAATTTAGTCTTTGAGACAGAATTTCATCATGTATAAGCCATGGTTATCCCCATACAGCTCAGGGTCAGGTAGGAAACAAGCTAAGACTGGGTCTCTGCTGAACCGGACCAGAAGTACTGTAAACAGAGCACTGGGTAAACATGAATTTGGGATTATGCTGTTTTCTCATACTGGGGCCAGCCACCACATGACTGCTCTGCAACTGTCAGGCTGCTTTGACCAGGTCCTGTCAAGAACTTGCTCCCTTCATGCTTCCATTGTTTGGGGGATAGTGGGGATGAGACAGGGTTTCTCTATGTATCCCTAACTGTCCTGGAACTCAATCTGTAACCCAGACTACCCTTTAATTCTCAAGAGATCCACCTGCCTCTGCCTCCAAGTGCTGGGATTAAAATCGTGCACCACCATGCTTCCATTGTAATGCAAGAACAGAAAGCACTTGCAGTAAGAAAAGCTCATAGGGCCACAGCCTAGCTTCAGTGAAACAGGAGTATCTTAGCGCCGAGCCTCTGTTGCTATTATGCCACAAAGTTTTCAGGAAATCAATACCTTCCCACACTGACTCTCAGTCTTCTGAGCTTTCTGAGCCTTCTCCTGACCTATTAGGAAGGGACTTGGAAAAAGGTAAAGGCATGGTGAGGGAGGCGGACTGCAGAGGGTAATCCAGGAGAGGAGAACATCTGACTCCTTCAACTCAAGACCATGTTGCATTGTTTATTCCATAACCAGTTACTTTGGGAATAGACACCCAAGGCATGTAGACTGAAAGCGAAAAAAGAAAAAATAATAATTTATAACAGTAGTTCTCAACCTTCTATGCTGCGACTCTTTAATTCAGTTTCTCCTGTTATGGTGACTGCCATCCCCCCAACAATTATAAAATTATTCTGTTGCTACTTCATAACTGTAATATCACTACTGTTAGGAATTGTAATGTAAATGTCTGATATGGGATCCCTTTGTGGGGGCTGCAGTTCACAGGTTGAGAACCACTGGTTTACAATAACATATCCAGTTATGTTCCTAGACAAACTCACAGGATCAACAAAACATAAGCCAGAGCTGACAATACTGAGTATCAAGGTAGTCACTCACACACTGAGCAAGATTTGGGGGCTTCATCCAACCCCTTTACCTCCTGGATGGACTCTAGTATGTCACATGACTTCTGTGGACATACAGCGTCCCCTATGGCATGCTCACACTAGCAGTAGTCATACTGAAGGGATGCTGTCACACCCAGATCGGTGAACTTTGTGGAGCAGAGAGGGAACTCCAGGCCTATTTGTATGAAAAGGCACTGGGCAGGAATTTAGAGGTGGCTGGACATTAGAAAGGTGTTTCACCCATTCCAGACTCTATGGAGCCTCAACTCTATCTTCTTGTCCTACAGCAGTAGCCAGTGAGCTGCACCTCCCTTGGAACCCCAAAGCTTAGGTGGGCTACCCTCTGAATTCTCTCTTATTTATTTTTAAATTGCATCAAACGCAGGGCGTCATGCATGCCATTCCCAGCACCTTTCTTCTGAGGTGAGTCCAACTGAAAGCTGAATCGCAGGTCAAGTAAAAGAATGATTGCCGCACACCAGTTGTCCAGCGTGACAAGGTAGTGATGGCTCACTGTTACCTGACTTGAAACGAGTATAATTTCCTTTACGGTTGTTTGGAGAGTGTGGTGTCGGTGGTACATATGCATACCGTGGTGCTGTGTTCCACCGTGTGGGCTCCACAGATCACACTAGGGTTGGGTCCAATGAGCCATCTTGCTGGCCCTAGAATTCAAAATTATCTCTAAAAAATGTATACAAGTAAAAGAGCCAAACTGGGCCAGAGGACTGGCTCTCTGCAAAGGCCATAGGTATCTACTGCACAGCAGCCTGGCCCTTCCTGATGTCTCCACTTCTGCAGCAGTAATCTCAGGCTTGTGGATCACAACCCCAGGTCCTCATTCTGTAAGAACACATTATGAATCTTTGGGATCTTTCTCACAATCTTGGGATACAAGGATATGCAGAGGGAAAACGCTCCTCCCGTGTGCAAACATTCTCCCTCACACACTACAAAGATAGCACCACATGAGACCGCGTGTCCGGGAGTGCTGGCAAAGCTGCAGTGACCACTGTTTCCTGAAGCACCCACCACTCTGCAGTCGGAGCTGTCCCCTTCTGCCCTTCTGGCTTTGTCACCACTTGATATCCAGGCTGTCTGTGCAGGGCTCCAAGCTCTGGTAGCTGGTGTGCAGCACCTCCTGGACTTTGGGGGATTCAGTACCCTCCAGCCACTCCTGGTACAACTCCTGCACATGTGCACTGCTCTCTGGGGGCCGCACAGGAATGCCAGAGTAGATCCCTTCCATCTGCTGCAGCAGTGCACGGTCTGTGTGGCCGTCCTCTGTCTGTGCTTGGCCTCTGCCATTTAAGCATCCTGAAAGACACACACAAGTCGACCTCTTCTTCCCTGTGGGATGACCTGTTAAGGGACCTTTACCTCAGGGCACACAGGTGGAAGCAGAAGCATGACATAGGCTATGTGACTTGAGGAGAGCCCTCGGTCTTTGTGTCATATCCATTATCCGTAAACTGCTCGTACCTAAAGCCTTAAGAATTAGACAGTGATGTTTGCTGTCTGGATTCCTGGCTTCTTCTGAAGATTACCCAGACTTAGAACACAGATTGGCAGTGTGCAGGCCCAACAGGGCTGGGTTAGGGCCGAGTGAAGTTTATGAGCTCTCCATTAGCCCACACACTTCCCAGTCATATGGTCTGAGAATGTGTTGCCTTCTGTCAGTACAACCCACTCTTAAACCTGTAGATGACACCTTGATGTGCCAAAATGCCATTAAGTGCATAGGGGTGGAAGCAGCCTGGTGGGAGAGTCTATCTAGTGTGTTCAAGGTGCTAGTTTCCAATCCTAGTATCAAGACTTTCATTTAAGGGCTGGAGAGGTGGCTCAGTGGTTAAGAGCACTGACTGCTCTTCTAGAGGTCCTGAGTTCAAATCGCAGCATTTGATGGTAGCTCACAACCATCTGCAATGAGATCTGATGCCCTCTTCTGGTGTAGCTGAAGACAGCTACAGTATACTTACAGATAATAAATAAATAAATCTTAAAAGAAAAAAAAAAAAAAGGACTTTCATTTGAAAGAACCAGGAGATACAAACTCAGTGGAAAGCACTTACCTACCATACACAATGCCTTGTGTTCAGACTATAGCACCAGGAAAACAAAACAAAACAAACAAACAAAAAAGCAGCAGCAGCAGGGACAAAATCCCACCTGGCTGAACTTCACCCTCCACTGATCCAAAACACCTAGCAGCTGGATCCTTGATGTGTACCTTCCAGTGGGTGTGAACCCACGTCCTCTCCTTTCAGTGGGTGTGAACCCACGTCCTCTCCTTTCCAGACCTACACAGCTTTCCCCAGAAAGTAAAATGAGCCCTTTAAGAGGCTCTATCTATCTGGTCTCTACCTACTGTAGCACAAGCCTCAGGAAAATGCTGGCTACTAACCATTTCCCTCTTCTAGAAGATCCCTGAGGACATGGACTAGAAATATAGGCCTCTCCTCTGTCAGACACTTCATGGATCCTTTCTTTATTTCTGACTATTGTCAGAAACTGCCTGGCTCCCTCTGGACCTTTCTGAGAATTCTAGTGTCCTACTTGAGTGCCTTTCATTACCCCAAGCTCAGGATGACCTAGACATTCCTGATCTGGAGACAGCTCCTCCATACCCAGGGCGTAGACAGACTGTTTCAGATACTCCTTTCATTCTTTAGACTTACACCTCTGTATGAGCAAGAGATCCAGACACTAGGTCCTGTCCTCGCTCTGGCCTGCTCTCATTGTCTCTCCACCCTAGTTGGGAACTCTCCTCACCTGCCTGGGTCTCTACACTTGCAACATGGGGGACTCTTAGACAGCAAGTGGCATTTGCCTTTTCCTGCTGCCACTGTGCACAAGTTCAACTTCTGCTCCTAGTAGTCCCTGTGCACTGACTCCACGTGAGTGACCCGGGGAGCGGGCTCCCATCTGCTATCAGGTACCTACAAGGGAAGGTCTAAGGATACAACCATCTACCTCTCACACTACAGTTGAGGGAAGGGAACTATCATAGTGGGGGATGGCATGCCATGGCATGAGGGAGCATCCTGCCTTGCATGGTATTATTGGACAGGTTGTCAGTGAGCCTTCTGAACCCCTTACCTCTGGGACATGCGAGGACCTCCACAAAGTGATATGGGAATTTGCCCTTCTTGAGCTTCAGGATCATGTTCTGGATATTGCGAAAGCCATATGCTGCAGCAAAGCGCAGTAAGACCTCCCCATTCTTCTCAAGGGTAACCTCATGGAAGTCTTTGTTTCTAAAAATCAATAAAACTGATTTTAGTGGGCAATAACTCAAAGGTTACTTCTGTAGTTTAAGGTACATTCTCACTATGTGACCCCAACTGACTTTGAGCTCACAATCCTCCCTCTGTCTCCCTAGTGTTTAATATCTGCCCATTTTCAAATTTAAGTTTCAAATGCCACGAAGATAATATTGATGGAAAGACAAAAGGCCCATGTGTTGTAACTGTGCTTGTTTCCCAAGGAACAGCCACAGGTAGAGCAGCTGAGTACACCATATACCCCAGGTACGCCACACATACTACATATATGCCACAGACATCACATCCTAGCTCTGGCTGATCTGTCGGCACCACTCCCGGTATAGATATGCTGGCTCAAACCTTAGTGCACGATAGGTGATCTCCTCCACGTGCTCGCCAAACAACTCCTTGGCTGCATGTCTGAAGACATGAGCCAGATGCCCATCTGAACTCACTCCGTCATGACGCTGTATTGCCATTTCCTTCACATCTCCAAACCTCAAACAGAGAGGACAGAATCTCCATTGTGTAGGTGAAGAGGCAGCAAATACTAACCCAATTTTTATAGGAACAGAATCCAGGGAATCACTTAAAGGACTAAGTCACTTATAAATTTCGGGAGCCATGTGGGTGCTGAGAACCAAATCTGAGTCCTCTGAAAGAGCAGTAAGCAATCTTAACCACTGAGTCATCTCTCCAGCTCTGAAAATCACATTCTTTTTTTTGTTGTTGTTGTTTTTTATTATTATCTATAAGTACACTGTAGCTGTCCTCAGACACACCAGAAGAGGGTACCAGATCTCATTATAGATGGTTGTAAACCACCCTGTGGTTGGTGGGATTTGAACTCAGGACCTCTGGAAGAGCAGTCAGTGTTCTTAACCGCTGAGCCATCTCTCCAGCCTGAAAAGCACGTTCTTAATGAGTTCTAATGAACAACATGAAATGCCATTTTGCATCTAGCCTAAGGTTGCAAATGGGCTATCTCAGGGGTTCACTCACCTGTTTCTTTGTGTAGCTACATATGCATTCAGGGCCAGGTGGTCTTGTGGCAAGTGACTTAAGCATGTGCTTGACTATGTCCAGGCCACAGTGAGGACCCTTGGTCACCCTGGGCCATCAGGTAGCCTCTGGCAGCAGGTACTTCAGCTGCTGTAATTCTACAAACTCTGTCTCACCTTCCATAAAGGGGGCACCCAGACCATCAGCTGGGCACTTGGGTCTTTGCAATATACTTTGAATGGGACCCAGGATGCAGCAAGAGCCAAAGTCCTGCCTGGGACTGGAGTCACCATGGGAAAAAAGAAACCCAACAGGTGTGTTCTTGATACAGAGACCAGAGGGAGCTACCATGTTAGCTATGGGGCTCTGCCCCACATAGCTTCTATGCTTGCCTTCCTCCCTGAAGGATACAGTATGGATGTCACTCAAGGGGGCTCCCAAACCCCTGGCAGTACTAGAGAATAGAGTCCCACTCCAGGATTCTGTCTAAATCTATTTCAAAGGCCAGACTGGTAGGGCTGTCTAATCGGGGCAGCCCTGGGACCTGCAAAAGGCTCACCAGAGGCCCCTCCCAACTTACAAAGTATCCATAGCAATGTCTTTCACAGAGCAGTCACTTTGTTCCATTATCTGAGCAATTTCACCTGGAAAAATGAAAAAGAGGCATGAGTCACTGACAGGAAGACAGGTAGCCAAGGGCTCTGGGTCAGGCTTTGCTTCTCCCACAGATTCTGCATTAGGGACCTGGGACCCCCTCCTTGCTGTATAATCCTTGTAACAGAAGCCCCTCACCAGGATAAAGTAATGCTAACATCGGAAAACACTAAAAGGATGTGAAAACAGAATGTCTCCTTTGGACCCTGAACTGAGGCAGTTCAAGACTTGCTTCATGTTGCCTTGAAGCGGAAGCCTGGGTATGCTCCACTGCACTCCTCTGTTGTGACATATGGATACTGTGCTGCATCAACAGCTGGCTGTAACCAGAAGCATCTTCTATACACGAGAGGTCTCCAGAGACAGTGAGACACCAGGTACCATGAGACACTGAGAACATACAGCACAGCTTACGCTCTCAATGTGGTTCTAAGATGGTCCCCTTGAAGGTTTTTAGACATTGGGCCTCCTACTCAGGAAGTACAGAACAGCACCTGTAAACATCTTGCCCTCCCTGCAACTGTCCCACCATGGGACAAAGAACTTGGCTCAGAGAACAGGGAGGCAATGATGGCGGCAGAGCTATGTGTCAAAGCTAGACTTCCAAGACAGGGAGGAGGAGAGTTCCTGATCTTCAAGGTCATCCTGATGGATAACCAGGCCACATAAACCTGGTTTGAGTGCCTTCAAGAATAAGTTTTCAGAATCTAATTCAAGTAGAAGAACCTGGATCCTAACAAGCTCCCGACAAATGCTCTTGGACTTTTTTTTTTTTTTTTTTTTCTGAAAAGTTCCCAGGATACCAGTGGATAATTTCCACTCCCAACCAAATTTGCCCCAGTCTCTAAGTCAGTGGTTCTCAACCTTCTTGATGCTGTGACCCTTTAATACAGTTCCTGTTGTGGTGACCTCCAACCATAACATGGCTTCCCTTGCTACTTCATCACTACAATTATGCCATTGTTATGAAGCATAATGTAATTATCTGATATTTGACCCCTCTATGGTCACATACGACCCACAGGCTGAGGACGGTTGTTCCAAAGCATAGCATCTGAAGAGCATCACCAACAAGGGCCACTAAATGCAGTGCCACAATAGAATATCTAAATTTCTCACCTTACTTGTGTCCAATTGTATATTGGTTTTCTCACCTATGGGAAAGTGAGGAGGGGCTCTGCAGGCAGAGAAAGGATTCACCAAAGACAAAAATAGAACTTGATTCAGCCCAATTTTAGGTACCAGGGCTGGGCCAAGACTTGGGAGTCTAACCACCAGTTTATTTATTTTAGCATATTTAAGCACAGCACGATTTCAGGGAAAAAAAATTGACAATTAGCTCAGCCCCATGTGTACAACATATCTTAAGACATATTTACATTGGCAGCCGTTCACCTCTCACCTGATGTCAGCACACAGTCAGTGCCCCTAGCACCATTTAAAGTAGTGGAAAGTCCCTCTCGAAGAGCTTCCAGCTTCTTATCATAGCAAGGAGCCACAACAACATGAAAGATTTTCTCTGGAGACAGATTCTGTGTAGGAGAGAGCTTGGCTCAGAGAACAGGGAAGCAATGATGGTGGCAGAGCACGGGGTTTCCCACCTGCTGCTCCCACCCTACCCCATGGAGGTTTCTGTCACATGAGCTCTGCACAGGTAAGAACAGGTTTGTGCTGCAACTGCTTTACCCAAAGGCTTTCTGAAACTGTTCAAGTGACAACATCTAGACTTCCCCTGTGCTGAGACAAACCAGAGCCAACAGTTTTCCCAGTGACCTTTACACTGAGGTCTGAGTAGAAAACCCCTACTCAGGATGGGTAGAGCTAAGGGGAAACATTTTGATCCTAGCCATCTAGGGGCTTAAGCCAAGAGGCTGCCAGAGGCTAGAGCTCTAGGCTCAGATGTCCCCACTACGAGCTGCAAGAGGATCTGTAACTTGGGCTCTACTGGGAGAGCACAGAGGTGGCAGCTCTGAGAAGACTAAGAAACACCAGAACTCTCACAGCAGGTATAAGAGGCCAAGAAGAATGTAGACCACTTTGTAGCCAATTTTCTTGTCTCTTCAACTCAATACAATAGTATGGGAGTGGTGGGGATGATAATTTGCCAGCTGTGGGGACCTTATAAATGAAGAAATTTTTTCTGTGGCTAAATGAGGTTGTCAGTTGGATGTGGCCTTCACAATGCTGTGGTATTTGGAAAGTCCTTCCCCTTGATGTATTTTCTAGTTACTGTGGGACCTGAACAGTTATTTACATGAAAGAAGAAAGGCAGGGTGCAATCTATGTCTGGCTGCCCAATTGGAACTGAAGAGGAAGAGGGGTTGAGGCAAAGGTCATAAAGGAACCCTTCCTTTATCTATTATGTGACAGTGTTGAGACCATGGGACCAGGGACTGAAGAGATGGCTCAGCACTTAAGAAGACTAGCTGTTCTTCCAGAGAACCTGGGTCCAATTCCAAGCAATCATGTAGCAGCTCACAAAGAGATACAATTTCAGGGGATCTGATGCTGTCTTCTGGCCTCTGTAAGCACCAGGCATGCAAATGGTGCACAGACAGACAGGTAAAACATCCATACAAAAGAGGGCTAGGTGTGGTAGCACATTTCTTTAGTTGGCAGTGGCTGGTAGATATCTGTGAGTCTGAGGCCAACCCAATCTACATGGTGAGTTCTAGGACACCCAGGATTACAGAGAGAGTCCCTGTCTCAAAATAGCAAACCAAACCCAACCAAAAAAGCAGGCTAGGGATGCTATCTGTGACCTGGAGCAAAAAGACAGGATAGAGATGAGGCTTAGCTTCCTGAGGCAGCTAGAACAGAAGCAATCAGGCAGTGCCTCTCTCCATGGGTGAGGTCCGGGGCCACGCTATCCACAGTGTGCAGTGTTTCCCCTCAGGCCTCATTCACCTTGAGTCTACCGTCTGCTGCTGCTCTTTGGAGACATTGGCTTACCTGCTGTCTGGCAAAGTAATCCTTCACCAAGGAGCCCATGACCTGCTGGGGGGACTTGGCAGTACAGAGATATGGGATGATGGGGCGTCCCAGCACCCGTTCAGCATATCTGACCCAACCTAGAGAGAGAGAAAGAGAAATAAAGAAGGAGAGAGAGAGAAAGAGAAATAAAGAAGGAGAGAGAGAGATAGAGAAAGAGAGAGAGAGGAGAGAGAGAGAGAGAGAGAGAGAACAGACACATGAGGTCAGTTCCCACAGATTTCTACTGCCTTCTAGCACTGGGTACAGTGAGTTCCTGAGACTGTCACCCCAGGGTAAGCCAACACACCTCCTCTATACTGTTCCTATTTATAAGGTGTGCTGCTCTACAAAGCTGGGTGGATGGGCCTGCCGTCTTCCAGCCAAAGCTGGGGCCATGATTATTTCTACAGTTCTGATGAAATAGTACCAGTACTGTGCTCACCAGGACAGGCAGAGGTTAACATGGGTAGCTCACGCTGTTCTTCACTGTGCTGGTGATACCGGCGTACAAATTCCTTCTGACTCTCCAGAATGCTGAAATCTGCAGCAATTGTGGTGTCAAACACATAGTGTACTCCTGCAAGAAAGAACATGGGTTCTTTTCTCAGACCAAGTATGGATCCAGATCACACCTGACTTCTCTGTACTGTCTTTCATTTTATATTAAGACAGATCTTATTATGCAATCCTAGCTGGTGCAGAGCTCATTGGGCTACACAGAGTAGGTTATGGTGATCTGATTCCCAGGTGTTAGGATTAAAAGTATGGACCACACACTTGGGTTTTGTTGCTATTTTTGATAAGGTCTTTTGATGTAGACCCTAAACTTGGGTCTTCCTACCTCAGGCTCCTGGATGCTAGCACCACAGGGGAGACAACCATCCCCAGCTTCTGTACAACCTAATTCTTCCTCACCTTTGCCTTCTCCTGTTTCAGCCACAAACACAGATCACAGATTTAATGACACATGTCTCTCCTTAGCTACCATCACAGTTAGTCTTGATACTTTTCTTATAACAGTGACCTGGTTCAGACTGAGTGTTTTACTTTTTTCTTGCCTAAAACAAAGTCCTGGCCAGCCTGGAGCTCACTGTGTTCACCAGCTTGGCCTTCAACTCATGGATGTTGCTTCCTGGTTGTTATGATTATAGGCATGTGTGACAATATCTTCTTGCCTCTCACTTTTATGTATGGGGTCAGGGGCTATGACTTAACACCAACAGTCTTCTGTACTGGAGAGCCTTACTTGCTGAACCATCTTGCTTGTTCTCTACTTTACTTTTTGAGATAGCTTTCTCACAGAACTGAATATTTGCTATTTTGGCTAGACTGGCCAGCTAGGGAGCCCCTAACATTTGCTTGTCTCAGCTCTTCCAATGCTGTAGTTATAGGAGTTGGATGCCATGCCTAGCTTCTTTTTCAGACACGAGCTCACTGTATACCCCTGGATGGCCTAGTACTTCATTACTATGTGGACCAAACTGACCTTAAACTCATAGTGATCCGCCCACCTCTGCTTCCCAAATTCTGGGATTAAAATTGAGTACAACCAACCACTGTGGCAAATTCCCACCTTTCATTCCTTATGTAAAAAACACATGCTTGGGGGTGAAGATGTAGCTGAGTTCTACATCCTTCCTAGCTAGAGAAAGGTTTGTAGAAAAATGGACACTAGTCATTGCAGAAATAACTATCAAATGACATTCTGTGGGCGGGAGGCAAGTGTAGAAGCTTCCTAGTCATCACCGTCCATAGTTTGCAGATGTTTACTTTTTACTACTGAGGGGCCAAGCTCACTGTAACAAGCATCCGTCCACACACAGCACAGGCAAAGTAATGACACAGGGAATGGGGTCCTTATGACATTCCAGGAGCCTCTCCTTAAGTTTTTCTCTCCTGTGCCTTTGAAAGTTGAACTTGAAAAATGAAAAGGGCCCTTCATGACCTGAAAGTATACATCTGTGTTATTATGAAGAGGTGATTTACTCACCAAGACTTTTGAGGAAGCCACACAGTCTTCTAGATGCATCAGTGACACTGAGGTTGAATTTAGCAGCAAAATAAGGCAGAGACTGAGGACACACAGACACAACCAGAACTCTGTGCTTCGAGGTGTCACATCTCTAGAGGGAAAAAGAATAATTTCATGTGCTTAATGAAAAATAGCAAATAGCTTTTGGGTTGTTTGGGGTTTTTTTGGGGGGGGGTTGTTTTGTTTTGTTTTTAAAGACAGGGTTTCTCTGTGTAGCCCTAGCTGCACTGGAACTCATTCTATAAACCAGGCTTGCTTCAGATTGGGACATGCACCTGCAGTACAGGGATTAAAGGCATGCTCCTCCACAACCCAGAAAGACATAAAAAAACTTAAATTACATTGTGTGTGTGTGTGTGTGTGTGTGAGAGAGAGAGAGAGAGAGAGAGAGAGAGAGAGAGAGAGAGAGAGAGAGAGAGAGAGAGAAGGAAGAGGAGGAGGAGAAGAAGAAGAAGATGTAGGCTACAAAGCAAAGAGAAGAAAAACTGTGTCTTTTATACCCACCCACGCCCCCCCCACACACACAAGCATAGGATCCTGGTGTGGTGGTTGGTTCTTATCACCCCAGAGATCAGAGCCAGGAGGATTAGCACCAATCTCATCAATGCCTAGGCTTCCAATGTTGGCTCCAGTGTGTGAGGCTCCAAGGTGGGGTTCATTTTCTGCAGGTAGAATGCAGGATGACAGGGAAAGCTGACTTCCAACAAGATCCAATGTACAAGTCCAATGTAAACCCTGAGAAGCTTTCAGGTTTTAGCTGGCTCCGCTTACCACTGTTGTTACTTTGTACCCCCTTTAAAAGTTCTAGCCAATAATCCAAACACAAGAGGCAAAGCTCCCAACATGCTGCATGTGCCTATGTACATATGTAGTACTGTACAGGCTGAGAAAGGAGAACAGAAAATCTGAGACCAGCCTCCAATACACAGGCAATGTCATACAACACAAAAAGGTAATGATTACAAAATAGTTTTTTTTTTTTCATTTAATAAACCTATAAAACTAAGATACTTTGACAAACCAGTCAAATACTAAATTTATAAAATGTCACATACTGCCAGATGGTGATGGTGCACACCTTTAATCCCAGCACTCAGGAGGCAGAGGCAGATGGATCTCTGTGAGTTCAAGATCAGCCTGATCTGCGCAGAGAGAGTTCCAGGACAGCCAGGCTACACAAAGAAACCTTGTCTGGGAAAACAAAATAAAATAAAATACCACATACAAGATAGATATGTTAATCAATAGGATTCCAACACACCTACAAAAATCAACATCATGGAACATAACAATAAAATGTGTTTCACAAGTTGCAGATACAAAGAATCAGGGAGCAATGATACACATTGATGGGGCCAGATCCTCAGACACAGAGTTGTGAAGAACACTGGGTATATCTCTTTAGCTAATCATATGTGATCGTGTGTGTGTGTGAGTGTGTGTGTGTGTGTGTGTGTCTGACTATGATGAATAGTTTTATGTCAACTTGACAGAAGCTAGAGTTGTTTGAAAGAAGGGAACCTCAATTCTGGAAATGTTTCTGTAAGATACAGCTGCAGGGCACCTTCTTAATTAGTTATTGATAGGGGAGGGTACCACAATGGGGTGGTACCCTCCCTGAGCTAGTGATCCTAGGTTCTGTAGGAAAGAAGTTGTGCAAGCTAGTAGCAGCACTCCCCCTAGGTCTCTGCACCCGCTCCTGCCTTCAGGTTCTTACAGTTTCACTTCCTAACCTGACTTCCCTTTCATTGATGCACTAATATATGGACATGTAAGCCAAGTAAATCTTTTCCTCCCTTCTTGCTTTGGATCATAAACTGGTCTTAAACACTGGTACTGTGTTTCATCAAAATAATAGTAACCCTAACTAGGACTCTATCACTTATCTGTCCATCTATGGTAGACAAATGCTCTACCAGTGTAGTTGCCCAGGGTGGTCTTGAACTCGCTTTGTAGCCTAGGCAGAATTTGAACTCGTGTGTCTCCTGCCCCAGTTCCCCAGTGCTGGAGTTACAGGCCTTCACCATCAGTTCAGGCTGACACCTTACCTTATTAAGATTCAGGACATGGAAGAAGTCCTTGGCACTCGGCTGGGAAAGCTGCACACCTTCCTCCACAGTCACACAGCTGTCACATGCCAGGCAGTCACTCAGAAAGACTTTTGCATCTGCCAATTTATGGAATTCTCCCTTCTATGAAAGAAAACAACAGTGTTAACATTGTTTTTCTTCTTTCTTTCTTTCTTTTTTTGGGGGGGAAGGGTCTTTTGAGACAGGATTTCAAGACCAGGCTGGCCTCGAACTCAGAGATCTCTGCCTGCCTGTCTCCCAAGTGCTGGGATTAAAGGTGCATGCTACCACTGCCTGGCTGGTAGCATAAGCACAATAAAGGAAAGAATTGACATTCAACATTGAGACAAAGTCATGCCTGAGGTGTCAGGAGCTACTGGGCAACGATTTCAGTGCTGAGCAACTCAGGGTGGTGGTGGCATATGTCATGTCACAAAGCCATTGCTAGCTCTGAGGAGTCATGCAGATGACACTAGCCCCAGCACTGTCATGTGGGAAGATGCTACTCCTGCCTGCTGCAAAGTGACCTGATGGCCATCTCCTCTTCTTCCTCTACCCTTCCTCTCCAGTGCCTGCGAACTGGCTTCTGGCTTTTCTGCCTAGCTCCTCCTGCTCCACACTGATGAGCAGACTTTCCATAGTCAGGACTGGCTTGAGGTTCCCACCTGTGAGCAACAGAGACCTCAGACCTCAGCTCCCAACACTGAACTGCTGCTGCTCATGGTTGCCCCATCGCCACCTTAAAAATAGGGGACTGAACACCTGAATGCTGAGACTCTAGGACCTTGGTCCCTTTAGCCCCATTGTAAACCTCACCTACCATTTCCTACTCTGGCCATTTTTAGTCCCCAGAGTACTCTAATAAAGCACAAGTCACATTCCATTGCTTGAAGACAGCACTCTCAGAGCAGGGTTCACAGCACAGCCTTTGCCTGCCCAGCCCTGCCCGACCCTGCCCAGCCCTGTCCAGCCCTGTCCAACCCTGTCCAACCCTGCCCGACCCTGCCCCTCGGGGCTCAAATTCAGTCATACTGGCATTAACTGTTCTTGAGTCCTTCCAGAAAATATTCCAAATGAGCTCTCACCCACTTACTGGCCCAACAGAGCTGGCATCCTGAAATTTGTTTTCAGGGCCCATTACCACACAGTGCCAACTTGTTTGCCCCCATTAATGACCTCGTAGGGGTTAGCATCTCATGTTCCTTATGTTCCCTAGTATCTCTGAGAGCCTGAAAGGTGTTTAGGTGCCAGAGGTTAGGTGAGTGTCATAGTTCACCTAGCAGGTGCAAGGCTCAAGTTCAAATCAGGGATTAGTAAAAAAATAAATTAATTAAAAACAATAGCTATTCAGTTAATATTAGTGGGTTAACACAGGAAGATGCAAAAATAACCAGAGTCATTTCAGTCAATTACAGCAGCTCTGGAGGGAGTCTATGCAGTTTTATTTTTTTCATAGTTTGTTGATATTTTTAGATAGGATCTTGCTATGTAGACCTGATCTAGTATTCACTATGTAGCACAGGATGGCCTTGAACTTACACTTGAACTTACTTAGAACTCTGAGTGCTGGAATTACTGGTGTGTGTCAGTATGCTTGCTTGTGTTTTTGGTGTGTGAGTATGTGTGTGTGTATGTGTGTGTGTGTGTGTATGTATACGCACACACATGTTACTTTAAAATATAGTTCTCGGCTAAACACCATTACACATGCCTTTAATCCCAGCACTCCAGAGATCAGAGACAAAGGCAAATGGATCTCTTGAGTTCAAGACCAGCCTGATCTATATAGTGAGTTCTAGGCCAAGCAGAACTACATAGTGAGATCCTGTCTTCAAAATAAGTAAACAAACAGATAAACAACATTCAGGGTCCAGGCTAGTTTCCTTCCCACCCCCTCATCTTCCTTCCTTTCTTGTTCTTGTAAGCTGCTAGACTCTGCGGGGACCTTCTTCTTTTGATATAGTCCTCACCATTTCCAAAGCAGCCTTCTAGTTCCTGTCATCGCACCCCCAGCTCAGCCCAGCATCCCCACTATACCTCCAGCTGTCTAGCAAGGCACTGGAAGCTGAACCTGTCTTCTAAGTAATGTCCAAGGATTCTCCTCATACTCCCTGGCTTCTATAATCTACCCAAAAGCATACAGCCCAGGGAAAGGGGGTAGGCACATATACACAGATTAAAAAAAAAAAAGAAGCTTAGGCTTAATAACACAAGCCTTTAATGTCAGGACTCCTGAAGCAGACAAGGATCACTGAACTCAAGGACAGCAAGGTCTACACAGCAAGTGTAACCTTCTCAAAAAGTAAATTAGATAAATAGGAGCTGGGGATGTCTCAGCAGTCAATAGCAGCAGCTGCTCTTTCAGAGGACCCAGGTTAGATTCCCAGCATCAATACAGTGGCTAATAACCATCTGTAACTCTATTCCAGGGGATCAAACATCCTCTTCTGATCTCAGCGGACACCAGGCATTTATGTAGTGCAGACATCTATCTGATGTTCTACCTTGAATTCTTACCTTCAGAGCCCAGTCTACCAACTCTTTCCCAGCACTCCTCAGCCTTTTAAAAATTAAGCTCACACTAAACTGCCAAGATGCTGGTTAGACTGTGTTCTGTGTTCAAACTTATCTCTCCTTACCAGAACCCTGGGAGGGAAGAAACCCAACTCCTCACAACACTGATAAGAAATAAGGCCTTGAAAGGGTTGTTTTATTTATTTATTTTTTTTTTTTTGGAGACAGAATTTTGCTGTGTAGTTTAGGCAAAACTCTACTTCTCAGGTACAGACTGCCATGTCAATGGGATTTAATAGGACAGGGAAGGTCTAGTGTATAAAGCATTGGCCCAAACTGACCAAGGACTCCAGGCACTTCTGCCTCATGGTGCACAGCTGCTCCCCAAAGGCCTAGTTTCCAAAGCACAGCACTGGCACACAGGAGAGCCAGAACTATGCCCATCAGATTAAACAGTACATCAGAACTCCTAGGTCGAAGGGGAAAAAAATTCTGCCACCTACTGCCCCCATGTCATTAATCTGACACTTACACAAAAAAGTTTTGACTGGTTGCTTTCTTGTTTGATGGTGTGTGTGTGTGTGTGTGTGTGTGTGTGTGTGTGTGTGTGTGAGAGAGAGAGAGAGAGAGAGAGAGAGAGAGAGAGAGAGACATATGGGTTCTGGGGATCAAACAGATAACTTGAGACTTAGTGGCAAGTGTCTTTACCAGCTGAGCTATCTAGTCAGCTCTAAAATCAATTTGTTTATACACCATTGAGCTCAGAACTTCGGGCTAGCTAGCTAAGCACTCTGTCAGCTGACTGACTCCTTAGCCCTCAGTTAATGCTTTGAGATATGTAAGGTCTCGTTGTATAGCTGAGGTTGACTTTGAGCTGGGACTCCAAAGGTGTGCCAGCATTCCTGACTAGTCCTAATGTGTCTAAGAGAACAGTGACTGTAACCTTTCTGTGAATCCACAGTGTGGCTGGACACATGCAGAAGTAAATGTCTCTTCAGAGCATAACACTCAGCTCCAAGCACGATACAATATACACAAACAAGCATCTCTATTGGCTGAAACAAGAACTAAACTAAACAAGCAGTTAACTTAAACAGCAAGCTTAAAGAATCATGAAACTTGGGCTGGAGAGAAGGCTCAGTGGTTAAGAGCACTGACTGTGCTTCCAGAGGTCCTGAGTCCAAATCCCAACAACCACATAGTGGCTCACAACCATCTGTAATGAGATCTGATGCCCTCTTCTGGTGTGTCTGAAGGAAGCTACAGTGTACTCATATATAATGAATAAGTAAATCTTTAAAAAAAAAAAAAAAAAAAGAATCATGGAACTTGAGCTTCAAGTCTTTGCATGCATTACAGAATGTGAGTTCCTTCCATTTTATAGAATACAGGTTACACTTACCAAGTTCCTATTTCTCATGCACTACCTGGCCTGGTATGTTTGAGAAGACTCAAGACTGTCCTATACATGGCCCTTGCTACTTTCTACTTTAGTCTTTCTTAGAGCAGTGAAGGACAAGGTGATATGAAACCCTGACAGGAGAAACAACAGTAGCCACTCCATTCATGTTAGGCTGACACAAAACTGAACCGTTTTTTTACTTGCCTCTTCATTCTCCTGGGCTGTGCTGGGCGCATCAATGGACACATTCTCCTGGTCATCATCAGTTTTTGATTTTTTACTACATTCCTTAAAAAAAAAGGATGGGGGGGATGTTAGAAGGAAAATCATTTTTCTTTTCTCTATTTTTTTCCATCTACTTTTTTTCTTTTTTAGATCAAATAGTTCTACATAGTCCTGGCTGTTCTGGAACTTACCATGTAGACCAGGCTGACCTCAAACTCACAGAAAGTTTGCCTCTGCCTCCTGACTGCTCGGATTAAGGTTTAAAGAAAACGAGATAGGGTCTTGATAAACTGTACTATCTAACTTTGAGTTTATAATCTCCTGCCTCAATCTCTCAAGCACTGGCACATAGGTGTACCACCGAGCTCAGCCAAGAATAATTTAGTGTAACGACAAAAAAAACAACAACAACAAAACAAATAAACAAACAAACAAAAAACACCCAAAAACATATTCTGAGCAGTCGGTCTTACTTCTAGAAACCCTTTCTACAATCATCCATTCTTACAGAAAGGTACACATAATAAACACACACCCTCCATTTTGTTCAGTTTGTAATAACAGAAGTGATCTAGCATTAATAGATACAAGAACACTTAGATGTGATTATTACACAAGAATACAGGCGGTTCTCTGATAAGGAATAACGTACGGAGTATTTGGATATGATACAATCCCTGTGAAAACACGATTCCTGCACATGCATCTCACGGTTATCACCATGTGAAAGCAAGTGCGGTGGCTGTCAGTCACTTCAGCCACCTAGTGGAGCAGGACAGGAGGGCCTGCCTGACCCTGATTCCTCCTCCACTTCTTTTCACTTAAGTTTGTTAACTGTAAGAGCCGCTCTTAGAGTATTTCTAATTACTTTATTCAGCGTTCACTTCCACAACAGGGTGCCAGGACTGAGCTCAAGTACTGGCTCCAGAACAGTAGCTTCACGGCGAGTCCCGGCGGTGCACTGGCCTGCAGTGGACAGCAGCCAGCTCGCCGCCCAGTCCTCCGCAGACAGGTGATAGCAGTCAGAGACCGACATAGCGTAGAGCAAGGTGCACCCGGGCGAGCCCGACCCTCACTATCGACTCGCAGCCATGGCTTCCGCCCCAGCCCCGCCGGATGACGCACCCACCTTTCGTGTGCAGTGCTCACACTTCATCTGGAGTGGGACTGACGGGAGGCCGATGCGCCTAAGCTGACGGAATAAGGAAGACTGGAACACCGCCGCCTGCCGCCCGCTAGCGACCCGCGACCCTTTGTTGTCTTCACCCGCGGAGGCCCCGCTCCCAAGGACTGTGGTAGACCAATGAAAGAGCCGAAGCAGGATGAGCCACTCCCCTGAACCAATGAAAAGAGTGCAAAGATGGTATGGAACTATCGCCCCTCCTCCGCCACCTAAGCCAATGAGAGTGTCAGGAAGTGGCAGGTCCCTCCCAGGGGCCAATCAGAAAACGGGGGTGGAGCTTGCCCTTGAACTAGTAGCTGCGGGCCGGGGACATGTCCTCCTGTCAGGTTTTGCCTGGTTCAGGCCTGATGGTAAAAGTTGGCAAAGGTAGGTGTATGAAGCAAGAGGAGTGCGCTGACTGAGCGGAAGAGGCCGAACCGTAGCCGCTTCAGAGCGCCTTGTTCAGAGGCCGCGGCCTGGCCAGCCCAATCAAGTTAGTGTCGTAAGCTCGGCTCTACTGCAGCTCCTGGAGGGCGGAGCCGGCGCCGCCCTCTGCCGCCGCCATGACCGTCAAGCTAAGCCTCACGTAGGCTGGTGCGGCACAAGTGCACATGCGCAGCAGGCTTGCGTCGCTTTATGGGCTTTGCTGAGTCTGGAGGGTAGATTCAAAGTAGGCCGACCTTGAATCTGGGCGAGTTAGTGCGTGCATTTAATCCCAGAACCCAGAAGGCAGAGCCAGGCTGATCTCTGAGTTCCGTGCAGCCAGTGCTACACATGTACCTGTCTACAAACAAAATGACACTTAGGATAAGCAGGCATATTGACAATTACCCAACACTCAAAAGACTGAAGCAGGAGAACGCTAAAATTAAAGCCAACACTGCCCTAAACTGCTACACACAGGGACACACCTTTCTCCAAGGCAGACTAAACGCCTCATTCTTTTGTCGTGTTTCTATCCCCTGGAAAAGACTTAAACTCAATTCAGATTAAGATTAAATAAATGTATTCTTACTGCTACCTGAAGGACAGCAGCTTTAGAGCCAAACAGCATGCTGTAAGAAGGCTAAAAGAAGACAAAAGTCTTATAAATAAAGTGGATATCGTAGATGTACATCACCTACAGAATAGTACAAATTATGTAATGTACAAAAGATGTACATTATCTATGGAACCCATAGCTGGGCGAGGAAGTTGTTTTAGTCCCCTCAGTTTCTCCTTCCCGTTTTATTTATATTTTACTTATTTCTTATGTATGTGAATACACTGTCGCTGTCTTCAAACACACCAGAAGAGGTCATCAGACCCCATTGCAGATGGTTGTGAGCCACCATGTAGTTGCTGGGAATTGAACTCGGGACCTCTAGAAGAACAGACAGTGCTCTTAACCTCTGGAGCCATCTCTCCAGCTCTCCTCTCCTTCCCATTTCATAGTATTAAAAAGACCATGTCATCCCAGTTCCACAGTGAGTTTACAAAAGCACAAAGCAAACAACTAAATCCCTCACAACATAACACCATTATGTCATTCTATTATTGACATTTCAGGTCAAAGGTCAATGGCCCTTAAGGGATGCCTGGTGCCATAGTAAGTTTCTTTAGCTGTCCCATGGGAGTTATATGTAAATTATTACACAGGACTGTGCACTCTCTGGGAAGTGTCAGTAATGACTGGGATAGAGCAGTTTGTTTCTGGACTGCCAATAACAATGGTTAGGGCTGGTTGTCATAGACCCACATTTTCTCTGAATTAGGTTGCTGAATGGAATTTGTTTTTCAGTACCTTCTAAAAGCTGAGTTTAAACATATCATTGGGAATTTAAGGGAGCAGGGGAGATGATGGTTAAGAGTTCTTCCAGAGGATCAAGGTTGGTTCTTTGCACCTATGACTGATGGGCTAGAAACATCCCTGGCTCCAGCTCCAGGGATCAAGCACCTTCTTCTGACCACTGGAGGCAACAGACAGTGCATCATTTGAACACATGCTGCCAAAAACACTCATAAAACAGAAAGATGTGAATTTAAGGCCCAGTGAAATGGCCTTAACCAAGTCAGTAAACCAAGGTAAACTCCTGCAAGTTGTCCTCTCCTCCACTTGCCACTATGGATGTGTACACACACAACATAAATAAATAAAAATTTTAATATTGTGATTTTACCTGACTTTTAGTTCACTAAAATTATTCTTAGTGATGTCATGAGTATGGGCAGTCACCTGAGAAGTTCCAGGTTCCATCCCCAGAACCAAAACCTGTTCTGTTGCAAAGGCTATCTTTTTGTTCTGTGTTTTTAGCAGTTTTTCCATACATATAGAGAAATATGTAGTTATATTTGTATGTATATGTACATATATATGTGTTTGTGTGCATGCATGCACACAGATGGAAGTTGGTTCTCTCCTACCATCTTGGTTCCAAGGATCAAATTCAGAACCAACTTTAGGAGATTAGCCTCTTGATTAACTTCAAGGTTAGGCAAGACTGGGGAAAGAAACTAAAGACAGAAATCATAAGACTAGTTGGGAAGTTTTTTTGATCTACATCCTTTGAGCTATACTCATGAACTGTCAGCACATTCCTTGAGTTCTGTACATTTACATAGCTAAAAGTGATTTAATTCTCAAAATTCTGGTAGAAATGTCTTGATATCAAGAAAGGTCTACATTAGTTAGTTACCTATAGAATTTCCCTTTCACTACTACTGAGAGCCGTGTAAAGACTACTTACACTAAGATTTTACAGATGTTCAATGAGATATTACATCTGCTTTGGTTATCCTGCTGGAAGCCAGCCAGACACTATGATACATACCTGTAAAGCCTAGAAGCAATAACCAAACATTCAAGTCCATATCCAACTTGTGAATTTGAGTTTTATTAAGATGGAGTCTGTTGAGGCTGGAGAAATGGCTTAGCAGGTTAGAGCATTTGCTATTGTAGAGGACCTGGATTGATTCCTGATTTCTGGTGTTGGTTCCCAACACTCCCATTAACTCCTGTTCCCAGGGTATGTGACACCCTGCTTGCTTTTTGTTGTTCTTTTGGTTTTTGTTTTGTTTTTGAAACAGGGTTTCTGTGTGTGTGGCCTTGGCTGCCTTAGAACTTACTCTGTAGACCAGAACGTACTCTGGCCTCGAAATCTGGGATTCACCTGACTCTGCCTCCCAGGTTCTGGGATTAAAGGTATACGCCATCACTGGCCAGCAGCAACATGCTCTTTTGACCACTGTGAACACCAGACATGAATGTGATACACATACTAGACGTAGAAAAAAAGTCACACACACAAAATAAAATAAAAGGTTTTGCATTCCTTTAATCCTAGCACTTAGGAGACAGGCAGATCTCCATGAAGTTAAGGCCTGCATGGTTTACACAGCAAGTTCCAGGCAACCCAGAACTAAACTGAGACCCTATCTAAAAAATAAGTAAGTAAATCAAAAAAATAAAATAAATATTCTATACTGAGCTACATTCCTGCAAGATGTTTCTTATGTCATACTGGACTTTTCAGGCATGTGCTTCTTATTTATTATTTTCCAGTGTTGTGTGACAGAACTTCCTGATTTGTCATGTATATCACAACATACACATACCCCAGCGAAGGAGCCCATGACAGGCTAAAGCATGGATACCACCAAAGTCTAGATTGGTGAGCCAATAAGTTCTACTGGGTTACTTGCAGGAATAGGAGTGAGGGGTTATGGGAGCAGAAATGACTCAAAGACAGCTGCATTACAAAAGCCAACCACAGCTTGGGTGACAGCTCACAAATCTGGGACCTTGGAGCACATAGCACAGCCTATAGGCAGCTCAAAATGTTGGAAAGTATGTCTTTTTCTAGGTGTCTCAGTTGGTTCTAAACCTCTTCAGACAGCTGGTCTGGTCTGAGAGTCTTTGCAGCTGATCTTCCTTCTGTCTGAGAGAGACTTTCAGCTTTTGTTGCTTACATGCACTTTTCTGATAAAATATTTACATTGGGGGCTGGGGAGATGGCTCAGCAGTTAATAGCACTGGCTGTTCTTCCAAAGGACATGGGTTCAATTCCAAGCTCTCACATGGCAATTCACAACTGTAACTCCAGTTGTAGGGATTCTGACACCCTCACACAGGCATACATGCAGGCAAACACCAATGAATATAAAATAAAATTTAAAGTATATTGTCCTGTGTTGCCATTATAGCTCTGCAAGTGGATAATTATAAATAAGTTTTGCATAACTAGCATCAGTTTCTGGGTGGTACAGAAATTGTTCAGTTTCACTAAGCATAGAGGCTAGAAAAACAAAGTACCTACCCTGAACCAATACAGCTGCCTTTCAATCTCCCCTCCAGATTCTCTGCTGCACTCATGAAGCACCTGGAATTTGTCAGCCAAACACTCCAACAGCTCTAATATAGTGTCACAGTTCTGAGGGGAAAACACCTATGTTGTTACATTGTTATTACAGGTGAACCGCTTCAACGGAAGATGCTGGGACTCTCAATGGAAGGAGTTTTCCCCTATGGAAATGTAGCAAGCAGTTCTGAAAGGAAAGCAAGCATCCTTGCAGTTGGGAACCAAGGAATAGCACAAAGTACCAGGCACAATAAACCTCGTTTGTTTACTGGAACAGAAAAAAAGGGTAGCTGCCTCTGCTTGGATGAGTAGTAGTTTGGAGCTGGGCAGAAGACAGGCTTATATAGAGTTTCTTCAAGGAAGAGTTTTGCCAGGGGCCTCCCGGGGAAGTTTGTCAACGGGACAGACCAGCTACAGAGGAGATAAGGGAAGGGAGGAGTGAGTGAGGAGGTGGTGAGGGAATCTTGCACCTCTGACTGACTAGCAATCAGTTATTTCTTTATTTTACAGGTTTCACAGAAAAAAAAAAAAACTATTACTTCCCAGAACAATGATCCAAGAAGTACAGATTATATTTTATTTTTCATTTTATGTCCAGAATTACAAGTTCAATCACAATTACAAAATGCAAATAGAACAGATTTCATGTTTATCATCAGCCCTATAATTCCAATTTAAAGAATCTAAAGCATGTCTCCTCCAAAGCAAACACATTTATTATATGACAGCCTGCTTTTCGGCTGGCAATGCTTGCAGTTTTAAACCACTCCAGACAAACAGAAAACGTCTGGACTGGTATTTTTATGAATAACAGATACTGATACCTAATTCCTTTTACTATTTCATCATCTACGCTATAAAGTAGGAAAAGTTTATTTTAGTCAGTCTATCTTGTTTACTGAGTTCTATTCCTCCAGGGGTGTATCCTGTATGACCTGTATGACCCCCCATCTTGAAACTGCAAGTGTTTATCTGTGCTTACTGATCTCCAGAGCATAGGGAGATATGCTGTACAAATACAGCCAGATAAAGTTAATTTTAGGGGTTTCCTTAAAAAGACTCAGATAGAATTTTTCTCTGGAAAAGACATAGAATGAATCATAAGTCCCTAAGAATGCAACATGCAGAGACCAACCCCCCAAAGTGACACAATGACAGTGACTGCAGCATCCAGCTCAGCTTTGGGGAACTGTGTCAAACAGCTGTCCTGGCTCCATGGCTTTCACTGTTTCCAGTAGATACAGCTGTGCCAGAGGTTTCCAAGGTGGAGATTTTTAGGGCAGAGATTGGTGAGATTTCAGTCCAAGCCCAGGGGTTACTGGGATTTCGAGCTAAGGGACTGGTGATTTTCATGCTCAGGAACTGGTGGGGTTTGACAGGTTATCAAACCAAGAAGTGGGCTTGCATCTTTTGTCCCTACTGGTGCAGGCAGAGGTTTCACCCACAACAAAAATACTAGGAGAAATAGTTTATTGCAAGGTTGTGTGGCCTTCAAAGTTAAGTGATTTTAAAAATTAGCTAAAAGTAGCTAGGTATGGTGATGCACACCTTCAATCCCAGCACCAAAGTGGCAGAGGCAGGACTCTTTGAGGTGGAGGCCAGCCTGGTCTACGTAGTGAGTACGTGTAACAGTGCCCTAGGCCTTAGCACAACTGACTCCATGGTGGAAGTACCATTCAAGCGATAAATCTCAGGACTCAGGGCAGTGATGGCTAACATTATATTCATGGTTAATACTAATGTTATGTTTTAAAGTTTAAAATCTCTGGGCTTTTAGAGAACTGTAAAGCAAGATTAGACTTCTGAATGTTAAAGGCTGTTAAAGGTTAATTTTTTACCTCTTTTCTGCTTCTGTAAATAAAGTTTGTTTTGCATAAGAGGACCTTCTGCTTGCACTAGGACAGAATGTAATGTGTCCTTTGCCTTTATAAACCCCTGACTGAGGTGGCTGGGGGCTGCATTCAGGAATCCCTAGTCCTGGGTGTAAACCTTGTGCCAGTCTATAATTAAAAGCCTCTTCTTAAACTGGGCAGTTCCCAGCATTCAGGAGAAGGAAGCAGGCAGGCTAGCCTGCTCTACAGGGTGAGTTCAAGGACAGCAAGCAGGGATATATGAGGAAATCCTGTCTTGGGGGGAAAAAAGAAAACGAGAAAGAAGGAAGGAAGGAAGGAAGGAAGAAAAGAGGAAAAAAGGAAAGCAAAATCCAGCTTTGAACTGGGTGTAGCAGTTTTTTTAATCCCAGCACTGGGAAGGCAGAGGGGGTCAGACTCCAGAGTTCCAGGCCAGCCAGAAACACACACACACACACACACACACACACACACACACACACACACACACCATACAGACAAACTAAAAACAGGGATGGAGAGTTGGCTCAATAGTAAGAATATCTGTTGCTTTGGCAAAGGACCTGGGGTTTGGTTCCCTGACAACTCTCAACCATCTGTAACCACTTCCAGGGGATCAAGCACCCTCTTTTGATGTCCCCAGGTACCAGGGAAGCATGTGGCCTGGCCATGTAGGCAAAACACTCATATATATAAAACAAGATAAATCTTAAAAATATGCCTTTGAAACAGGGTCTCATTTTCCTGTTTAGTGAACTGAAACTCAACTGTCCCTCTGCCTCAAACGTTTTGCTTTTGTTTGTCTTTGATAGAGTCTCTCCCTTTAGTCCTGCCTGTCCTGATGCTGTGGATACTCACCAGAGAAGACTCTTGGATGTGATTTAAGTCAATAGAAAGCCTTTATTAGCCAGCCAGTGACAACACTTGGTGTGCTGGATCTCCATGTAGTTCCAAGCCTTTCTTGGGGTGAGATTTTAAGCATAATAAAACATATACTGAGTTGATATACTTTAGTTAATAAGAACATTTATCCAGAGACAGAACTACACAAAGGTTTCTCTATGTAGCTCTGGGTGTCCTGGAATTCACTCTGTAGATGGGGCTGGCCTCAAGCTCACAAGAGATCCCCCTGCCTCTGTCTCTGCCTCTTGAGTGCTGGGATTAAAGGTATGCACCACCACCACATGGCCAAAGCTGAATTTTTAAAAAAGAGACAGGGCTAGAGAGATGTTATATAATGTCTTATAATGGCTTTGGACAACTACACAGCAGCATGCATAATCCTAGAAGTATATACTGAGAAAACTCAGCAGTTAAGAGCACGAGCTACTCTCCTAGAGGTCCTGAGTTCAATTCCCAGCAACCACATACATGGTGTCTCACAACCATTTGTAATGGGATCTGATGCCCTCTTCTGGTGTGTCTGAAGGCAGCTTCAGTGTACTCATACACATAAAATAAATAAGTAAATTTTAAAGACAGAGACAAAATGGAAAGAATGGCTTTTTTTTTTTTTTCCTTTCTAGAGCTGTGGACTGAACCCAGGGTCTTGTGCTTGCTAGGAAGCGCTCTACCACTGAGCTAAATCCCCAACCCCAAGAATGGCATTTGTGACTTATCCACTAACTGGAGATTGAATGCAGGTCCCGTGCATTCTTAGCCAAGCACTCTTTTATACTTCCTGTGTCATTAGATTGTCCACATTGGCTTTGAACTCCTCCTGTATCCCAAGCTGGCTTTAAATTTGTAGAGCTATTCTCCCCAGTCTTCCAAGCACTTTGGTTACAGGCTTATATCAAAATGCCTCATCCAGTTTTCTCGGTATATTCTGTACCTATATATCGACAAAACTTCCAGGGTTATGCATACTGCTGTGTACTTTTATAAAGTCATTATAAAACTGTGAAACACAAAGCAAATAGATCTAAAGAGAGCAGCAAAGTAATGGAGATCTCTGCTCCAACATGCCGTCCTAACACCCACAGATCACCATATGTGTTGGAGGCATCTACAAAATAGGGACAAATGGTCCAGGTTTTATTGTCACTAGTTATTGTGTGTTAGGTCTAAAAGAAACCAGGGACAAATGGATGATGGCCAAGCTCTCAGCAAGTACCCGGTACAGAGTCCCGGTTCCTCAGCAGCTATCGCTCTCACCTACTACCCTAAACCTCTCTAGCCCCCAGGCTTCGCTTCCCTCCCAGCAACTTCTCTTTGCCTATAAAACCCAGCCATTTTGACTACATACTGTCTGCCCTCTTGGTCTTTTGTCTCCCCTCTCTTCTCTTTATCTCTCACTCTGCCTTTCTCTCTTTCTTGTCATGGTTCTCCCTATTCTGCTAGCCCTGTTCAGCAAGCCTCTTCTATATGCTCCTGACTGCTTTCCCTCACATCTACAATAAGAACCTCGTCAGCAATACCTAGGAGTGGCCATATCCCACTTAGATTTATCGTGGATCTTTTGTTAGATTGACTTCAGGTAGTCATTCCATGTTTGCTGTACCTTAGGAGTCTGGTGAATATAACCTCTCATCATTTTCTTAAAATTCTAGATCCAGCCAGGAGGCGGTGGCGCCTGTCTTTAATCCCAGCACTTGGGAGGCAGAGGCAGGTGTATATCGCTGAGTTCCAGGCCAGCCAGAGCTACACAGAGAAACCTTGTCTGGAAAACCCAAAAAATCTTTCCCCACCACAAACAAACAAACAAACAAACAAACCCGATCCGATCCTCAGGCTTCTAAACCATGCCCACATGCTGCTTAGGCCAGAAACCTCCAGTTGCCCTAAGGACCACCCCTTCCCCAGGAGTGTGGAAGCACAAAGGCACAATCCCGGACAGCGGACAGCGTAATCACTCAGTCTCCACCCCGGGGAAGTCCCTACCGGGTTCTTATCCCGGAAGTCCGCGGAACAGAAGTCCGGAAGTTCGAGGGGCTGTTCTCTCCCACTCGTTCTCGTACACGTCCTTCGGTGCTGGCATAGGTGTGTGTCCTGCAGCTTTTCGGGTTCCAACCGGCTGTGCCCTGTGCGGGTCACTGCTTGCAGATCTGGATCGGGCGCTAAGCAGACTGAGCAAACCGGGCGTGTGCACTCCTCCAGAGCAGCGGAACTGGCCGCTCGCGAAGCTTATTGGTAACTGAAGCCAGAGGAAGGCAAGTTGTGTGCCTGAGTAGGATTCTTGAAGATGTAGGGTACGAAGCTTGATTGCCCCTGGGAAAGGAGTGAAGGAGTTACTCAGAACTGGGGATTTGGGTGTTAATTTCCAGAGGTCCTGCCAGTGTCCCATTAATTCGGATGCACTTGGGTCATTGTTAGGCAGTCTGAAGTCAGTAACAGGGATCTGACAGTTTATGACTGTAGAGATTCATACATGATGGTACTTTCACTTCCCTTTCTTGGTGGGAAGAGGCGGTTCTGGAAGATTCGGGTAAGGTGCCGGAAGCCTGAGTTGTGTGTGTGGTCTGTGTGGGGGGTGGGAGGTGTTACTAATGGAACAATTTAAAGACCAGGGTTCAGTCAGGAAAAGGGTTCCAAGACTGGGGCTTGGAAGTGAGACCAGACCAACACTGAATTTGTGGGCTGTGTAGCCCCGATGCCCATATATAATTGTGAGTTGAGGCGGTCTCTGTTGTGAACCTTCCCCTGGCCTCCTGCCTGGACTGATGAGTTGCTGCCTGTGTGCAATGGTTGCAGGTTTCAGCTGTGTTTTTCCAGCCTGGTCTGCTGTGCAGTGGAGCCCAGGTTCCAAAGATGTATATGCAGGTGGAGACACGCACCAGCACCCGCCTCCATTTGAAGAGGGCTCCAGGCATCCGGTCTTGGTCCCTGCTAGTTGGTAAGGCTTCCCAACTTTTTTCTACACAAATCTAAAAAGTGACACAAATAGCTTGTCTGTGTTCTATTAGAGGCTCTCTCTAATACAAGGCCTTGATAAAGCATGTTTCTTTAACCCTCGGTGTGCCTTTTCTTTCAGATGGCACGTAGGACCCCCTTGCATGCTGGGCATGCTTCTTTAACATTGAGATGCCCTCCCCGCCTTTTTTTTTTTTTTTAAGATTTATTTATTTATTTATTTATGAGTACACTGTCACTGTCTTCAGACACACCGGAAGAGGGCATTAGATCCCATTACAGACGGTTGTGAGCCACCATGTGATTGCTGGGATTTGAACTCAGGACCTCTGGAAGAACAGTCAGTGCTCTTAACCACTGAGCCATCTCTCCAGCCCCCCCCCCCCCCGTGTGACACGTGGTCACAGGTTCACATTTTTCCTCTTCCCTGTCTCAATCCTCTTCATAAGTGCGCAGGCTCTGTACTCTTCCCCCTTCACTGCCCATCAGAAGGCTCTTGTATCTCAAGGACAGCTGCATTGTTTGGGGGGCTGTATAGAGCCTGAGGTGAGGCACTAGCTGTGGCTTCAGCAGCATCTGTAGCCTGTCCTTATGCTATACACACGCCCTTCTGCGTGTTATGCTCTATGTGGTGTAATCCCTATGTCGTCGCTATCCCTCATCCTTTGTAGGCAGTGCCTACATCAAGGTCATTTGTGCAAGTCTGGTGAATGCCATGTCTATGCAGGTGCATATAGGGGCCTATGGAATCCAGAAGAGCATTAGCTCTCCTGGAGCTGAAGTTACATGAGGTTGTGAATGGCTGACATGGGTGCTAAGTGTGTCCCCTGCAAAAGTAGTATATACCCATAACCAGTAAACCTTCTTTCCAGGCCCCTTGTCCTCCATTTTGAAACAAACTTCTTAGCTGTTTCACCAACTCTGTACTAGGTAGCCTCTACCTGCTGGCCCTGAACAAGCTGTTTTACCATGAGACAGGCCTGCTTGCTGATAGCTATAGCACTGTGAAGAAATGGGACTTCTGTTGGCTAGTTAACAAGGTACTCTCCTTCTCTACAGGAATATTATCCACTGGCCTGGCTGCTGCCTATTATAGTGGAGGTAAAGTATGCTCCCCCCCTTCAGCTTCCTTGTGCTGTATTTGGAAATGAAAAAGTAGTCACCTGTGAGCAGTATTGCCATGTGTAGCTCTGGGGTGGCCTCTGCCTTGCCTTGTACAGGAGATGATCCCAGCCCATGTCTTGTATCTTAAATCTCTTCCTGTATTGTAAAGTCCTCTTGACAGGCTCTTTAGCATTTGCCCACCGCCTTGCAGAGAGGATGTGCCCACCTCCATGACAAGGCTGTATAGATGCATAGATCTACCCGTCTAGGTGGAATTAGGCAGAATTTGGGAAGCACATGTCTGTGGTGACAGAAGCACATTGCCTAAGCCTCTAATCTGAGTCAAAAGAAAGGCTGGGCTGGGAAGGACCACCTATGGACACAGCACCTTGGCGCCTGTGGCTAATGAGCTGATATACTATGTCTGCTTGCAGATAGTCTGGGCTGGAAGCTCTTCTATGTCACAGGCTGCCTATTTGTGGCTGTACAGAACTTGGAGGACTGGGAGGTAAGATGGTACAGTGATACCCTTTGCATTCAGAAGCATCTGCCCTGGTTCAGAGGCATTGGTTCTCTGGGCTCTGCTAAAAGCTACTCACAACTGTTTTCTCCAAGGCTCTGTGTAGTGTGTTTTGTTTTGTTGTAGGCTTGCCTCAAACTCAGAAGTAAAACTGATGGGCATAAAGCTCACAGTGGTTCTTTTTCTTTTCTTTCCTGGGTTGTTGCAACAAGTCTGTATTGTCCCTTTGGTGGACTGACTACACAGGGCAGGGACCCATGAGAACACTTTGCTAACTCAGACTAGCTCCCAGGCTCTGAGGTTCAAGGGTTGGAGGCTTCCTCTGACCACCCAGGTCCTCACTGTACACCTATGATCGCTGACAGAAATCTGAGCTTGTAAAATCAGGTGGTACTTTTGGGGGAAACCCCCTTCCCTTAGTCTTAGACTTCCCTGAATTCATGAAGCTGCCTAGCCTGGGCTTCTGCTTTTTACTTAATGGCCTCATTACCATCCTTTCTGTTTGTTCTTGTTATTTACCCAGTACTTAGGGTTGAACAAGGTCTCATACCTGCTGGGCAAGTGCTCTACCACTGGGCTAGATTCCACAGCCTGGTCTTGTTCCCATGTGAAGAGAAAGGGGCACCCACTGTATCTGCTTTCTTTCGAGTGCCCCTTACTCACAGGAGTACAAGAGGTCAGGCACAGAAGTTGGCTCTGGATGAGTCCTGAAGGTTTTGGGTTTCCACTGGGCAAATTGAGTATTTGTACCAGTCAGTGTGGGTGGGGCTGATACTTCAGCATCAGCTTGGCTCTCTCCCTGGAGTTCTGTGTGTGGTTAGTGTACATTGATTTGCAGGAGGCCATTTTCAACAAGAGCACTGGGAAGGTCATCTTAAAAACATTCAGCCTCTACAAAAAGCTGCTGACTCTTCTCAGAGCAGGCCACGATCAAGGTAAGATGTGGGGACCTATAGTTTGGTGGAGGTTTGGTGAGGCCTGGATGGCTTGGGTCCAAGTTCAACTGCTCAAGGAATGAGGGTCCCCCAGATTTATCCTGGCTTGCAGGGATGGATCCAGGCATATATTTTGCATACTTCAGGACTCAGCCTGTCAGGAGAGATGAAAACTCCTTGGCAGCTTTCCTAGGTTGGATAAGGACGGCAAGAAAAGGTTACTGTACCAGGTAGACTAACAGGGAGTCATCCTAGTCTTCAGGAACCACTTGGCCTTTCCTGATTATCCTGTACCTGATTGTCAGCTCCTCTAGCCCTGCGGTGAGAGAGATAGTCAGAGGAACCCCCGCAACCCTTGACTTTCTGGGCTTGGGAGGAAGCCTGGTTGTGAAGTAGCAGGTTCTCATAGGTCTCCTCCCCACATATCCAGCCCAGCTGCTATTCATTACAAACATGGAAGTAAACTGTAGGCTGCTTGTTGGGAGCCCTCACACATCTGAGAGCCAGCCTCCCACAAGCTCCAAGCCACATGGTCATCTGCCATGTCACTGTTGACAGTAAGATGAGGTAGGTTTCCCAGTGGCTCTTGGGAAAGCAGTATCAGCCATGCATTAATTAAGCAATGGTTTTTCTGTGCACAGAACTAACTGGCAGGGCTCTCCCACTGGAGCCAGACAGGTCTTTCAGCCTTAGGTAAAATCAGACAAAAAGGATATCATGAAGATGGCAGGTCAAGCTCAGTGATCCCTGTTGTGGGACTGCTTAGGAAAGCCAGCATCTGCCTGAAACTGCAGCTGTAATGGGTTTCCTGAGTATCCTTATCCAGAAGTCAGTCTGGGTCCATAGTCCAGAGTGTGAACTAGCAAGTGATTTTGTCACTAATGCTGCTCCCACTGTGTAGCAGGCTGTCCTGCGCACAGCATAGGGTGACTGCTCATCAGCAAACGCTTCTGTCCCCAGTGGTGGTCCTGATGAAAGACATCCAGGATGTGAATGTGGAGGAGGAGAAGGTCCGTTACTTTGGGAAGGGCTACATGGTGGTGCTCCGGTTTGCAACAGGCTTCTCCCATCCCCTTACTCAGAGTGCAGTCATGGGCCGACGCAGGTAAGAGTGGTATAGAACAAGACTGGGATATTCCCTTAGTGTTTCTCAGGGCAACAGAGAAGTCCAATGTTGTAGTCAGGGTATGGGGCTGTGACTAGGATGTATATCCTTAGGAGCAGCTTTGCCACAGCTGTCTGTTGGGGAGGCATCGGAACAGGGCAGGGGGTCTGGTAAGAGTAGTACCGAGGCCAGAGATTCTGGGCCCATTTGGGACCCCTGGGGGTGTTGTAGGGGACGAGACAATGTGGGTCTTTTGTGGTGGTGTGTTGTGGAGCTGCACCCTTTGCCAAGGTAACCTGCTTTCTTGATGATGGCCTAGTGATGTGGAAGCCATTGCCAAACTCATCACTAGCTTCTTGGAGCTGCACCGCCTGGAGAGTCCCTCAGAACGGTCACAAAGCAGCGACAGTGAACCCGATGGCCCTGCTGGCCAGAGCTGACAGTGTGGAATGGCTGCTGATTCACCCACTTCTGATGTGTCTCCAGTTGACTTGTGAATTATAAGGATACAGGCAGAGCTTGGGCACCGCCTGTGGCTCCTTGGGCAGCTCTACTATGGACCACCTGCCTTTTGCTTCTACACTTTGCAGAACCATGGGATAGCCCTCTTTCACAACCCAGAAAGGTTACATTTGTCAGGATGCAAATCTAGGGGAGGACAAGGTCTTAGAAATTAGTGCCTTCCCCAGAAATACACTGCAGCTCTGGGTTGGGCAGCACAGCCTAGTCTGGATAAGCAAGGGCAATCTGAAGCACAAGATGCCAAGCTTTCTTCAGCATAGGCCTAGTGCCTGCCTTGAAGACGCCTTGCCAACCCAGGCTACTGTAGACAAGACTCTACTTCATAGTGACAGTGAGAGACTCACATGCACGTAGGAAGGACCCACTTCTGTGCACACTCATATCTACCCTCCCTGACCATCCCTCACGATGGACATTTTTGGTGGTCAGGAGCTTTCCTGAAGGCAACTCTGGATGCTGGATGCCTGGCTACAGAACTCTCAAGAGAAATCAGTGCTGCTGACTACCCTGTTCCTACTTAGTCCACTTGTCTGAGATCCCAGCAGTGTTGTAGGACAGCTGTAAGGAATGGAAGACTCTCCCAACCCAGCCTGGGAAGAAGATGCTAGTGGAGGAAAGGTCACCTTTTTTTTTTTTTTTTTTTCTTATCCTGCAGCCTTTAAAACCTGGGAGCTCCTTTACAGAAACTGAGTCTTAGCCTTTTAAGCCTTGGAAAGACCTGAAAATAGGCATGTGAAGACACAGCCCTATAAACCCAGTGTTCAGAAGTGAGGCGGGAAGAACATTTGAGGTCAGCCTGGGCCATGGCCTCTTCTAATAAAAGTTGGTACCAACCACTAGAGTCCTTTTTTTTTGCTCTTCTAGTTTCCTTCTGAGTGGACTCAAGTCCCTCAAAAGTACATTGTTTACTAAGTTCCCAGCTTGGCCACGAGGCCTAGAAGCTGTGGATCTCTGGTCTACACACATATCCTCAAAGCTACATACCCATACCTCATCAGGTAGAACTGGGAAATTGAAGAGTTATACAGACAAAGAAGTTAAGGCAGCCTGAGGCCTGAGCACCATAGTTAGGCAAGATGTATGAACAGTTCTTTTGAAGTGACTGCCACTAGTCCCAACTTGGGAACACAGTCCCTTGAACATACCAAAGAGCTTTTTAAATGGTTAAGTTAAGAGATTTTTCTTCCCAGATGAAATGTGAAATATGGCTTGTTGGTTTTTGGCTTGTTGCCTACAGACTCTTAAGGTACTTTAGACAAGAGAGGAAGGAGTCTGTCTCTTAGGTGCTGTCATATCCTCTTCTGATATGGCCCAGAGCTTAGACTCATTCCTGGGAGAAGGCATGACATTCTCTATGGTGGTAAAAAGTTGACTGAGATTTCTGTGGTGGGACTTCACTTCACTGGTCTTTTTATTTCAGAGGTAATAAAGCTCTACATGCAAATTGCAAGTGTGCCTCTCTGTTTCTTGCTTCACCCAAGGTCACTGTTTATACAGTTGCAGAGTCTGTCTGCACAGGTGTCTGCCAGGGCTCAGCAGGAAGAGCACAGGGCCCACATGGCTGGGCCACTGAGAGGAACCTTGGTGTTGTCCAGGCTGATATACAGGGTCCCAGCCTCTCAGGGGTTCTGGCCTGTGTCCCAGCCTAAGCTGGTGGGTGGTGGCTGGCGGGCAGCTGCCTCACCCAGGTCCTGCAGCAGACCCTGCAGTCGCTGCGTACTCGGGAGCACATTCTCCTCCAGCCATTCCTCTATGGTGTCCGGGTAGAAGGCCCGCTGCAGGGCTGCCTCCAACTGCTGCACAAGGTTGCTCCATCTGCTTAGCAGGCTGAGGGAGACAGCAGCCGTGATTTGACTTAGCAGTGTTCCTGCTGAGGCTCACGTTTACGTAGCTGTACCTATATCCTCAGTCCCCAGAGTCAGTATTATTCCATGCCTCTGTTTAACATTGGGACAAAAGTAAGTGAATGACTGGTCACATTTTAACAATCAAAAGCACACCACTGCCTGGCAGTTCTTTTCACAGCCAACCTATCGGCAGCATGTACACTCAGTACAACCGTACTCTTATTAGCCTAGCTTAGAGTCTTGAACCAGGAGAGGACAGTGCAGGCAGCCTGGGACACCAGCCACAGGGCACTTTACCAGGTTGTACAGGGCCAGCATGGACCCCAGGTAGCATGATTCCAAAGATGAGCCTTGGGTCAGCCTGAGCATGTGGTTGATACTCTGTCTTAGGCCAGGAACCACTCAGATTCTTGGTAATATTGGGTGAAGTGTTACTAAGCAGTAGCCTATCAATTCATCCAAGATCACAGCTGTAGGACCTGGAGAGCTCGTTTTGCCTTAACACATAACCGCAGTCATTGCTACTGTGTGTTCGTAAAGGGGACAAGGTGTTCCAGAGGCTGAGCACCCGGGAGGAGATGATGGTGGTTACCTGAGTGCCTCCGGCTGTATGTGCTGGATCATAACTGGGTGAACAAGCTTCCGCCTGCGATGGTAGGGACTGAACCAGCCAGTGACATACCTGGAGCAAATCCAGACAGTGTCAGTGGAGCCAGTAGTGGTTTGGAGATAAAGTGGGGGGGGGGTAGGGCTGGCTTACGAATCTGGTAGATATTTTTAGAAGTCTTTCTAGAAAAGACTTGTAAAGAACAATGCCAGGAGACATGATGTGGGAGCTCCTTACCTGTTCCTTTCCAGAAGCGTATCCACAGAGCTGCGCAGGTGGAGACTAATTTGTGTGACGAGGGCATGGATGTCACTGCCTGGGAAGGAGCCAGCTCCCTTGCTGCCAGAGAGTCACACTAAGAACAGTGGTCCCCAGAGGGAAGGGTGGGGGAATGTCAGGGAGCGTGGGATTACCTTACAGTATCCGTTATTTCCAGGCTTGAAACCCCAAGGAAGCGTTCCACTCTCAGCCTAACATCCTCAGAAAAGCCTCCTGAAACCGTCCACAGGCAGAAGTGGTCAGAGAGACTCCCTGATCTTTGGGTGCTATGGGCAAAAGGCACAGCATCTTGGGGAGCCCCAGCCAGGCCAGTTGGCCGCTGTTCATTGAACATGTGAAGGATATTCATTATAGATCATAGGCAGCAGCACAATCTGGAGAAGCCCTTGGCCTCACCAAACAGTCCATGTACAAGGTCCAGGCTCGTCAAAGGCGGGCAGAGTATTCTAGAGAACCTGAAGCAGGGTGTGAGACCAGGGAGACACACCTCCAAGTCAGCACGGAAGGCTGTCTCAGGAAGCTGTTGTCAGGGTTCCTGGCTCTGCACTGAGGGGTCTGTGTCCCAGCATAAGCATTCCTCAGACACAGGAAGAGCTAAGGCCTCTTCATTGTGGGTAGGGGTTGTCTTGTCTATTAGTTCCTTGTTTTTCTATACATTCTGTACACTTTACAACGAACAATTTCCAGGAGAAAAAAAAAGCCAAACAGACTACTTCTACTTCACGCCACAGCTGAGAACTGTTTGGGGACTTTACATGTGTACATGTTTTGAATGTTGTAGACTCCTGCATAGTCTTATTATCTACATGGGCATGGTTCACTTCACCAAGGCTGCATGGACGACAGCTCTGAGCAGTGCCCATGCCTGTTTTCTGCAGCCAGTTGTTTCCTCAGGTCATCCTGGTGTAGGAGCTCGGGGAAAATGGCCTCGCGGCAGTGGGGGCACCCAGTTCTGGAGAGGCCTCAGAACACTTAAGCAGCAAAGAGAATCTGCATCTGCACCTGAAACATGAATTTCTTACGTACATTCTATGAATCTGTGGGGCATGTCCTTTCTAATTTTCCAAAATATCCGAGGCTCAGGCTGAGGATCTGGACATAGGCAGCCCTGGACCAGTGACATTTAAGCAAGTGGGCAAACTAGAAACGTGAGCCTTCTTCATCCCTGTGAAGGACCAAGTCCAGACAGAACAGGGCAATGATCAGGGGAAAACAGCACTTGGCTCCTTTCTTCCTGTTTGGCTGAGAGTAGATAGCAGCTACTCTGTGGGCTGGGACATACCATGTACAAGTGACTGTAGACAGGCAGCCAGAGATGGGATTCCCACAGGGAGCAGCTCACACAGCACAGAGAAGTGGTCGTACCTATGTCCAGAAGAAGACTATTCAGTTCTCCATCTCTAAACCATTTCAGCCTGATGAGGATTGCCTGGTTTGGGGTGCCCTTCCTTATGCTTTGAGGGGTTCTTAGACTAGGAACCACTATAGGTAGACTGGTATATCCCATTCCCTGACTCAGGATTTCCAAAGTGGGCTTCATGTCATGGGGACTTTGCATTAGGTTTGCTATGATGCTCCTGGGAGGAGCCTGTATAGGGGAAATAGGCTCTGGGCACTTGGTCACACTCCAGGGTGCATGCCTGATGTGGAGCTTCTGAAGAGAACAAAAATTATCCCTTTTCTTGTACTAGTTCACCCCCAGAGGCCTTTTCTGTGGCCTGTCTATCGAACTCATACTTTTCCACAAAACCCAAGTTAGAGTGGGCATCTGATCTCTCCAGTGCTGGACAGAGTGCCTCCACCTGGCCTGGCCTGTTTCTTCAGCCATAAGGGGCTAGAGAGATGTTCCTTGGTGAGGTAGATGGAGGCTGACAGAGAGGCCAGTGATTACATCACTCCCATCAGTTTTTCTTTATCTCTGTGAGTCACTAGCCACTATCCAATGCATAGAAAGGGCTTCACTCATACCTCAATATATTCTACTGGAATGGCAAGTGCTTTATCTTCACAAGCCATCTAGAATCATCTCTGAAGCCAACCGGTGGTTATCTACTGAAAAAATGAGCAACTCCAATAACCACACTAGACAGCCTCAGCTGGCTGAGCACCCTGTTCTGCAGTCACATCTTGGAACCTGTGAAGGCCCCAGGGGGACATCTTTCTTTCTGGTGGAGGTGACAGCCTCAACCAGTCCAGCTCACAGGTTGGAACCTGACACTAGGTCTTGGCCAGAACCAAAGACTGGGTTCATCCTATTTTTCAAAGGGTCTGACATCCTAGAAGAACCGAGACTAATCTTCATGCTCTGCTACACGAGACACACAGTATCACTCATGAAACATTAGACCACAGAGGCTGCTTGTGGCTAGACCACTAGTCTCCTCAGCAGAGTTAATAAGGCAAACCAGAAGCATGGAGAACATGATTTGGGAAGAGGCAAGACCAACACTAGACAAGCTGCCATGTTGGGTGATAAGAACTGTTCCCCACTTCCCACCTCTAGCTTCTGAGAGCTTACCTCTGCCAGCCAGTCAGGATGATTCCTTGTAGAGTATCCATTGGTCCACTGCCTGCCACCTGCAGCCACAGTTCATGGTTTCTGATGTGGTGCTCAACAGGGGTCAGAGCCTGACTAGCCCCTGTGGCCCCCTTGAAGGCACTGGCAGCCCACAACCTCTGGAAGCCACACTCCTGGTACTTTCCTATGAGAAAGACTAGGCAAGAAAGCAAGCAGATTAGCAGTTCTCACAGAGAGCCCCTGGACACACAGCCTAACCACAGCAGCTGAGAGCTACACCTATTCAAGTGGACAAGAGACACCAACCATTCCCACAATGCCTGTGGTTTATTAGTCATTAGGAATAAACACTTCAGGAAGAGCTGGAAAGGACCTGGGATGATCTGGAGCCAGCAGGGCATCCCATGCCAGGACAGGAGGCTTTGCATGGCCTTTCTGTTCCATGCTGGTCAGTTAAGCTTATGTTGTGGGCTGAACAGTTCAGGTGACAGGACTATGGAGGACTGGGAAACAGTCATGCAGGCACATGTACCATGAGGAATATACTGTGAGCAACCATACTGACTTTTGCTGTGAACATCCAGGTCAGCTCCATAGTCCCAGAGCACAGGCTCCACCAGTTGAGGCACCCCAGATGCTGTCAACAGAGCAAGGCCATGAGTATGGGAGGGACTACTCAGGTAACACCCCTGCTTCTTAGAGACATTTTTTGATATAGGGATCTCACTTTGCTGTCCAGACTGGAATTGGACTCTAATCCTCCTTTCTCAGCCCCCTATGTACTGAGATTACAGTCACAGGCCATCATGCACATTCTTTTAATGTTGATGTTAAACTTAAACTGTCTTCTCAGGTCTAGTGGGTTTTAAGTACAGCTTGCAGCTGTGCTAGGCTTCTGGGCATACACATCAGAGCTACAAATGATGTGTGCAGCTGCCTGCTTTTGTGAGGAGGGATTCCTAAACTCTTCTCCAAGCTGCCTGCCTTGCAGCCTCAGGGTACTGGAGCACATCTCTAACTCAGTAACATAAAACATATACTAGCCTCACAGGGTATATGTACAGCTGGCCCTGCATCTCTGCACTGAGCCTCAGGGTCCAGTGGAGCTAGGTGATGTGTTTAAGTGCCAATCTCCCAGGCCGGGGAAGGTACTCTTCGGCTTTCATTCCCAGGCTTTGGGCCAGTGTAAACTTTTGGTCCTGGCATCTTCAAGGCTAGCCACATGAGGCTAAAGCTATGAGAAGAACTGGACATTTCAATGGCCCCTCTGGGCCTGTCAGAAGCCACACCAATTTCTGTTCACACTCCTGTAAGGCTGCATAGTGACTTAAAGCAAAGGACAGAACCTAGCATTTTCACTAGAGCATACACTAAAAGTTCACTTCCAAGGCCTCTGGAACTTGAGGTTTTAGGTGGCCACATGTAACCCCCACCCATACAGGCCCTGCCAACCTTTTAGCTGTTCCTGAGGGATGTCCCGTAACATGTCATCCCACACCAAGGGTGTTATGCCAGGGTGCTGGGTCAGCACATGGCTGGCTACCGCCTGCATGTGGTTCAGGCACAATTTCGCATGGCTGTTCTGTTCCTGCTGTAGCCACTGTTTTGAGGTCTCCCCCTCACCCAAGTAATAGACCTAGGAGGAAGAAACAGGATGGGATTGCATCTGTTGCCATCCTTAGGACTACAGGGTTCACACCTGTCCTGAATCTTGGGTGGCTGCAAGTACAGAGGTGACAAAGAAAGGGGCTTAGCTTCCTTGGTTTCCACAGGAGACTGCCTTTCTTAGACTGGATTACCTTAGGACCTCTTTGGGTTCAAAGCAACACTGCTCAGATCACTAAGAGGTAGGACAACTATCTGTGAAACACACACACACTTTTCTTCTGAGACAGGGCTTCACACAAGATTATATATTATATTATTACCCCCTTTTTTATTTTATTAACTTATTTGCATTGATAGTTTTGCTCACATATGTCTGTGTGAAGGTGTCAGATACCCTGGAACTGAAGTTATAGACAGTTGTGAGCTGCCACGTGGGTGTGGGTCGTCTGGAAGAGTAGCCAGTGTTCATAATTGCTGAGCCACCACTCCAGCAGAGTCCCCCTTTGAGACAGGATTTCATGTGGCCTAGGCAGGCTTGTAATTCCCTATGCTATAAAGTCTGCTGGGTTACAGGTGTGCATAATCACGTCTTACTTTCAGATTTCCTTATTTTGTGATACCATGGCCCAAGATGACCTCGAACTCACTATGTAGCCCAGGCTGGTCTCAAGTTTGTGACAATTCTCTCCACAATCCCCCAAGTGCTAGGATTACAGGTTTCAGTCACTATATCCAGCTCTGATTTACTTTTTAAAAAGGGTGGAATGTCTACAAAACCAGGCAGAAGAAGCCTTTGTCTCAGAGCCTACCCCAACCCTGCCCACATATCTGGAATCAAGCCACCAGAGAAGCAGAGGAGTAGAGGCTAGCCATTGGGTGGGCTAAGTAAGAGAACATACCACAGATGCCCCAGAGGAACAAGATCCAAGTATAACACCACCTCAAACTGCACGTCTTTGGCTATAACTTAAAGAGCATACATTTGCTCATGGCTAGGGCTGGTTCTGTTCCTGTAGGAGAAGGAGGCAGAGAAGCCTGGCCCCTGGACAATATTATCTGATATACAGGAAACCTCACTTGGGCTCTTGCAGGATGCCCTATGCCAGCCAAAGCTCCTCTCCAGAGATATCATCTCCTTCACAGTCCCTGTCTTTACTCTTTAGTATTTGAACTATTTCTCTATTTAAAAGAATCCATGCCTGGCATGGTGACATATGCCTATAATTGTAGTGTTTGGCAGGATGAGACAGAAGGATCAAGACTTCAAACCAGCCTGGGTGATGTAATGAGACTGCAGCTCTTTTTTTTTTTTTTAATTAAATTAAACCAAACCAAATCAAAAGAAAACAAATGGGGCTGGAGAGATTGCTTAGTAAGTAAGAGCACTACAAGTTCTTCCAGAGGATGCAGGTTTGATTCTCAGCACTCACTAGCTGGTTCACCACCACCTGTAACTGCAGTCCCAGGGGATCCTGACACACCCTCTTCTGGCCCTTGTGGGTGTCACATGCCATCCCACTCCAACTGCATGCAGGCAAAATACCCATACGCATAAAATAAGTAAGTGAATAGATGTAAAAAGAAACCACAGTGTGGTACTTGATTGTGAAGAAAAGCAGCAGCAGACCTGGAGATCACAGGCACTCACCTCATCACAGCCAATGTGGAGCCACCGGACATCCCTGTGTAGCTCCAGGATTTGATCAATCATAGCTTGTACCAAGGCCAGAGATTCTGCCTCATGAGGGTTCAGGGTGTTGGGGAAGAGAGCCACTTCACGGAGATGTGCAAATGCTGCATGTTTTAGCACAAACTAAGGACAGAGACAGAAGCTGATGCTCAAGTGTCCCAGTCAGACCCTTATATGTCCTTCTCAAGCTTCCAAGCTTAGGCTGCCTCACTCAGTGTGCCTGAGGGCCAGCCGGGTGGCCTGCACAGATGAACCCTGACTCTTCAGGATGTCTGCAGCTGAGACCAGCTTCAGAGCTTCTGACTCTACCTGAGCTGAGCTTTGAACCCTCTAACTAGTTCCTCAGCAGCCCTCTTCTCTCCTTCCTTCCCTTCCCTTCCTTCTCCTCTTCCTTCTTCTCTCTCCCTCTCCCCACACCCTGCCCCTTTCTGTGTGGTGTAGGCACTCTAACTTGGGGCTTTGCACATGCCAAGTGCACATTTCCAGAGCTAGATCTCCAGCTTTGTCCTTTTACTTATATGGGTGTTCAGCTTGTTAGGGTTAGGGGTCTGTGCACATGTGTCTAGTGCCCACAGAGGCCAGAACAGGGGCATTTGATCCCTTAGAGCTGGCTGTTTTGAGCTGCCTTATAGGTTCTGGGAATCAATTTTGGGTTTTCTGGAAGAACAGCCAGTTCTAACAGTTCTAGCCACTCCAGTCCTCTTCTTTTCTCCTTTAAATTTTATTTTAGAGGAGTGAATGAAGCTGCATCCTACAAGCCATTAAATCAACACTATGCTGGCTTCTCAGTTATGTCTTACATATGAGGTATAATTTTGAATACTGGTATGTAGATGTAGCAAAAAATGGAACGCTTCCTTCCTTCCTAGTGAAGCTGTCCTGACCAAGAGTTGTGCTCTCTGGCTGCTTACAGACTGGTGCTGCCGAGAACAGGAGTTCAGGCAGCACTGAGCTGGTGCTGCCTACTTGTCAGGCCCCACGGGTGCCCAGGCTGTCTCTGAACCTCACACTCATGCCACTAACTGCCATTCCTGTCACTCACCTCCATGTGTCCAAATGTCTGCACTAAGGGGACAACTTCCAGCTCACTGAGTCTGGCCAGGCGCAGGATCTCTGCAACTTCAGAAGGGCTGGGGTAATAAAGGAACACAGAGGCTTGTGTCAGCCTGGTTGGCACAGCCCTTTTGCCCAGCCCAGCCCTTTCTTACCCCTTTGCATCGTATGTGAACTGGCTACAGAGTCATCCTACATAACAAGGTTGGCAGACTGGCCCAAGGGCAAAACTTATTCCTCAGCTGCTTCTGTACAGCTCTTAACCTAAGAAAGGGTCCCCTCACTGCCCCAGCCAAACCCCGTTAACTCTGAAAGACAAACAGCTACTCACTGTTTAGAGAAAAGCAAAGCACAGAGAGCAGGCAAACCTTTACAGCAGCTGCATGTGCAGATGCAATAGAGACCTGGGATCCCCAGAGCCAAGCCATCCTCTAGCATGGTGGTCATGCTTCTGCCTGAGCCGTCCATCCAAGTGCTGGTATTTTAGGCAGTTTCCACCTATGCTAGGTAAGCACTCTACCACTGAGCTATATCCTCAGCCTCACTGATTCAGCAGCTAAAATGGCCTTGCATAGTTGTTTTAATTTTGATTTCTATGAGAGATTTAGTATTTCTCCACTTGCTGATGCATTCCAAGGTTAATCAAACTGTGAAGCTGAGGAGGTCAGTGAGTGGTCGACATGCCTGTTGCATAAGCAAGAGAGCTAGAGCTCAGATTCCCAGATCCCAGGTAAATGCTAGGTGGTCATGGTGGCCCATCTCTACTTCCAGTGCTCAGAAGGCAAAGACAGGACACCAGAGGAAGCTTGCCAGAGTAGCCAAGATGGTGTGTTCTGGATTCAAGCAAAGATGATGCTTCAGTCAAATAAAGTGGAGAGTGATAAAGAGATAGGATGTCAACTTCAGGCTTCCACTGTACTTGCACACATGTGTACCCGTACACATGTAAATACACTCACACACACACAAAACACATGAGGAAAATAAAAATCCAGTTGTGGCCATAAACACAACCCAGTCCCAGCTGCTCCACAACTTCTTACTCTTCCTTGTAGGGTCAGAATAGATATTTATTTTCCCTCTTAAACGTTTCCTGACGGCCATTAATGTACATGTTTTACTTAAAAATATGTCCTGTGTATGTGTATGTGCTAAGTGTATGTATGTGAACCATGTGTATGCAGGGACCTAAGGAGGTGAGACAAGGGCACTGGCTGTCCTGCACCTGGCGAGCAGGTGGTTGTGAGCCACTGAGTTCTGGGAACCAAACCCACCTCTTCTGTAAAAGCAGAAAGTGCTCCACAACACAAAGAAATCTCTCAGACCTCTACATGTTTTACTCAGAGCAGGAGGAAGGATTGTAGGAGCCAGAGGGGTCAAGGATACCACAGAATATGGCCCACAGAATCAACTAACTAGGACTCATAGGGACACTCTATCAACAATCAGAGAGCCTGTATAGGTCTGGGCTAGGTCCTCCACATACATGTTACAGTTGTGTACCCTGGTGTTCTTGCATGACTCCTACAGTGGGAGCAGGAGCGTCTCTAACTGTCTCTAACTCCTTTGCCTACTTTTGGGACCCCTTTCCCCTACTTGGCTGCCTCATCCAGCCTTGATATTAGGGTATGCGCTGGTCTTATTGAAACTTGTTATGCCATGAGTGGTTGATGTCCCTGGGAGGCCTGTTCTTTTCTGAAGGGAAACAGAGTGGATCTATGGGAGACAGGAGGTGGGGGTAGGGCTAGGGGGAGAGAAGGGAGGGGAAACTGCAGCTGGGATATAATATTTGAGATGATAATAAATTTTTTAAAAAATTGTGTGAATGTTTTTTGCCTGCATTTGTCTGTATATACATTTTTAACCTGTGAGGTCAGAAGAGTTGTGAGCTACCACCACACGGGAGCTGGGAATGGAACTTGGTCCTCTGGAAGAACATTTAGTGCTTTTAACACTTGGGCCACCTCTCCAATCCAATGTTTTATTTTTATAAGTGTTTTAGGTTTGTTTGTTTAGATTTTGAGACAGGGTCTCTTTGTGTATCTCTAGGTGTCCTGGAAACTATACAAACTGGTTCTGTGGACCAGGCTGGCCTCAGACTGAGATTTGCCTGAGATTAAAGGCATGAGATACCATGGCCAGGCCAAATTTGTTTGTTTTTGAGACGGGATTTCAATCTACAGCCCAAGGTAGCCTTTAACTGTCAAGAATTATCCTGTCTCAGCCTCCCAAAGTCTGGGATTATAGGTGCAAGCCACCACACGTGGCTACATGTTTTAATTTTATAACCAAATATATCTATATAGATAGAGACAGACAGACAGACAGACAGAAACACATGTACTTAGAAAGAAAAAAAAAAGAAATGTTAGTTTCCAATTATCCCACCCATAGTAATGCGCATGCCTTCCTTGTTGGTGGTCCTCCCCTTGCCCGCCTACAACTTAGCATCCTCTACTAACTTTGATACCTGTATGCATGCTTGGCCCTCAGCAGCCTCAGGTGACCCTCATAGGGAAACATGTCTTCATACTCAATGAGCAGGCCATTTGCACCGAGTGCATGGAACAGAGGAAAAACCTGGATAGTAACAGAGGATATTGGGAAAGTGGCAATCTGAACGACACATGACTCAGATGAGTGCCTTTTCATTTCTAAGTTTTGAAGAGGGATGGGAGCTGATATTCATATTTCTCTCTTGCAAACTTGAAATCTTTAAATCTGTGTATTTGATGCTTGCCTAGGAGTGTTATGTGCCATTGAATGGCAATAAACAATGCTGGTGGTTCAGTCGAGGAGAGAGGACTTGGGCCAGCTGCAAGTCATACTGGGGCCAGGCCAGAGAGTCTGAACACATAACCTGTGTGCTGTTGCATCAGGAGTGTCAGGAACAGCTCTGAAGAGATGAGTTCAGCCCCTGGGAAGGAAAAGTAGGTGGTGTGCACGTACGTGTACACGTATGCATGTGTGTGCAGGCATGCAGGGGTAGGGCTCAAGCCTTAGAGCTCATTCCTCCCATTCTCACCACTTTCTCCCTTATCTTTATGATAAGGGTAAGGATTTCCCTGTCTTTAAGGAATTTTAGAAGCCATTCAGGCCTACTATACAAAATAATTGAGATTGATTTATTTATTGGTCTAAGATCAAGGCCAGGGATTAGAAAAGAAGGCACAATGTAGGCACTAATGAAGGGGCCTCTATATTTAAAACAACTATCCATCTCCAAATAAGGCTCCCAATGTTTTCTGTGATATATAACATGTTTTCTTTCTTAAAAGGCAGGAAAGTTCTGATGCAGGCTCAATCTAGGAAATCAGCTGGTGACTGAAAATTAGCTGTAGATAATTCACAGAATGGGCATTAATCGAGTACAGGTCGGAGGCAGCCTGACATGGAGAGAAGTCAATTATCCAGAGACCAAGGAAATGATGGTAGCATCTACTCGGCATCCCCTTGAGATCCCCGTGGCCTCCTGACACCTGCGTACACCTCCCGGGAAGCTCTTGTGGGCTGGGATGTCTGAGAGGCTGAGGCTATGGAGGCTGGGACCTCACAGACACGAGGCTTCGGGGCTTTCATGTTTGAGATGAGATATTCATTGTTAAGCTGTATAAACATACATCATAAGCTAACTTTTACTTTTATTTTTGTCTGGAATACTTTAAAGCAAATTCCAGACACCACTTCACCTGTGCTTCAATTTATTTTTCAAACTGTTTTAAGAACTTAAAAGACAATAACCATAACCCTAATCCCGCCAAACCAATTATTAATAACCGCTTAACATGCCTCATTCTCAAATTTTCCTATTTCAAAAAGCTGCGTCTTGGGTCATATTTGCACATTAAAAAAAAGATTTATTTATTTATTAAAGAGTGCACTGTAGCTGTTTTCAGCCACACCAGAAGAGGGCATTAGATCTCCACTACAGATGGTTGTGAGCCACCATGTGATTGCTGGGAATTGAACTCAGGACCTCTGGAAGAACAGTCAGTGCTCTTAACCACTGAGCCATCTCTCCAGCCCCCAAATTTACACATTTTAAAGTGCTTTTTTGTTTGTTTGTTAGTGTATATGTGTTAATGTGTTTTCATGTGTGAAGAGGCTGGAGGTCTCTTTCATAAGTGCTCAAATTATAGCTAAAAGCTATCTCCCTGGCCCCTCAAGCAGATAAAAAAAATAAAAATTAAAAACATTTATTGTGGGGGGGGGGTCTAGGCAAGGATCAGAGAATTTGGGAAATGGCTCTCTTCTTTCTTTATGTAGGATCCAGGGAACCAATTCACATCATTGGGCTGGCAGCGCCTTTACCCACCGACCTTACTCTGCTTGAGCAGATTTTTTAAAGCAGAATCTTGTGTCAGACACTCACTATGTAGACCTGGCTGGCTCGGAACTCAGAGATCTCCCTGCCTCTGCTTCACTTGAGATGGTATGACACTGCACTCCAGTGCATAATCCACTTGCCTTCTCCTGTACCAGTCTCTTAAATCCTGTAATTCCAGGATTTGATGTAAACCCAGGATTTGACTGATGAAGATTCTTCCCAAGGTTGTACTGCCCTGAGTTACTGTAGATAGTATTTTAGAATTACTCATAGCTTTCCCTTATATCTTTCCTACTCCCTACTCCTACCCTTTTTGTAGGGACGTGTGTGTATATGGGTCAAGATAGGAACTCTCATGTAGTAAAACCTGGCCTCAAAGTCACTAGATAGCTGGTCTATGTCACCAGTAAGACTTTTTTTTTTCCACTTCTTAGTATTATTTGTATCTCTCTAATGCAGAATTTGTTCCCATAGTGTATGCTTTTGTTTCTTCAGTCTCTTTAGGACATCTTTTCCTTCACAGACACCTCTTGGGGAGGAATGATGTGGTTCTTTTCTCTGAAGATCATCTAGACATGGCAGGGGAGCTCATGCTTGAGCTAATCCCTATGGGTTTTGTAAACAGGCTGTGCCTCTCAGGTGCTCTGCTCACCTGGCTATGTTCAATGACTAGACAGTATTTCTCACCCTTTAAGTTCATCACTGCTCTTTTCGTTGTTGTTGGTTTCACTGTTTCTTTGTTTGAGACAGGGCCTCGTAGCTGACCTTGAACTTGCTATGTGGCTAAAGAAGACCTCAAACTTCCTAACCTCCTGCTTCTGTCTCCCAAATGCTGACTACAGGCATGTACCATCATGCTCAATTAGTTTTTTTTTTTTGGGGGGGGGGGTGGGGGGAGATAGGGTTCTCTGTGTAGCCCTGCCTGACCTGGATCTCATTCTGCAGAGCAGGCTGGCCTCAGACTCAGAGATCTACCTACTTTTGTGTCCTGAGTGGTGGGATTAATGGACTGTGCCACGACCGCTTGGCACTGTACTGCAATTTAAGGACTTTGCACCAAGAACTTAGTCATTCTTTTGGATCACTGACCCTAAGCTTGGCCCCACTACTTGGCCTTGATGTACTTACAACACTCCTGTCATCCTCCAACTTGACTACTCCATATCAGATATCAGAAACAATGTTCTGATTAAGATGACTTAAATCCAATGTTTTGTTGAGTGTGTGTGTGCGTGCGTGCATGTGTGTGTGTGTGCATGTGTGTGTAGGTCAGGGGACACTTGTGGGAGTAAAGTCCTTCCACTATGCTGGTACCTTTACCTAATGAGCCATCTCAATGACACGACATACTTTTTTTTTTTTTTTTAAGATTTATTCATTTTATGTGTATGTGTGTGCCTGTGTGAGTTTATGGTACCAACTGCACAGAGGTGCCCACAAAGGCTAGAGAGCATTGGATTCCCTGGAAAGGGAGTTACGGGCAGCTAGCTGTAAGTCACCAGATGTGGATCCTAGGAACTGAACACTGGTTTTCTGCAATGAGCCATCCCCTCAGTTGCTTTTTGAATGTGCATACCATTGATGGTTTGGGAAACTCCATGGTTTCTAAAAGTGCATGGATTTTGTTTGTTTTTTGTTTTTCAAGACAGGGTTTCTCTTTTTAACAGCCCTGGCTGTCCTGGAACTCTCTCTCTCTTTTATTTTTTTTGGTTGACCAGATTGGCCTCAAATTCAGAGGTCTACCCTGCCACTGCCTCCTGAGTGCTGGGATTAAGAGTGGACCACTACACCTGGCTGATATGACCCTCTTAATCTGTGTGTTTTGTACTTTTCTAGGCTAAATGAATAGCAAACCATTTTTTCACACATCATCTCATGCTGCTTACAGAAGAGCTCATGGTTTTTTTATACCTCTTCATGTTGGATTTCACCATTTACTTCCAAATACCACGCTTTTTACAGTATAGTACTTTCATGCTTCCAACTTAGTCTTCATTTCTGAATTTTTCCTCTCAATTTATTACTGAGTTCTGCAGGTAGTAATTTCTCATCCTTTTATCTGATCATCCCAGTTCAGCGTCTTCAGCCCAATTCTCAATTTCTTTCCTAACGTCTATGTTTTATCTCATCTGAATATCTCGCTTTATTTTGCTCCATGGTCCCGTTACACACTTCATTGTTTCTATGCTATTAAGACTATCATCTTTTTCTCATCTTTTCTGTCCTTCTGTGTTCGTGTGGAGTTTAACCACAATCTACTGACTGTTCACTGAGCTACCAGAGGCTGACCTTAAGGCTTCCAAGTGTTAGGCAGGTCCTCACTACACCAACTAAACCTTATATCCAGAGGTCTTACTCATTTTAAAGAACAGGTACATGTGGTTGGGATGGAGATGGGCCTCTGACCAGGCTTGTGTTCTGTTGTTACCATGGGCATTAGTTACTCCTGAGGTCACCGTTGGTCTCTGCGTCCTTTCCCCTGGTTATAGCTGAACATTCTCCCAATGTTTTGTCCTTATGATAAGTCTCTGATTTGAGTCTTATGGTCCTCCAGAGCCCCCATACTTTTTTTGACTCATTTTATACACTCATCCTTAAATTCAAGCCATTAAAAACTTTCCCCAATTCCTTCTGGTCATAGGTAACATCTACTGGGGAGTATTTTCTAGGTCCTTTGGTCACAGCATTGCTATAGTTCCCCTTCCACTTTGCTTTATCATCTTCTGCTAAGGCTGCTCACCCCACACAGGCTTGGTGGTGCCGGGATATGACTGTACTTACTCCTGTTTTGTAATCTATGGAGCTACCTATTACCTAAATCTCACGTTTTCATTAATTAATTAACTAATCATGTGTGTATACGTGTGTACCCCAAACACATGTGGAGGCCAGAGGACACTCTGCAGGAGCTGGTTCTTGTCCTTCATAATACAAGTCTCCAGAAGTCAGACTCAAATTATTAGACCTGGTGGCAAGCACTTTTACTACTGAGCTATCTTACCAGTTTCCCACTATCACCTCCTTTTAGAGACGTTTCCTGTGATTCAGGATGGGTTTGAATTTGCTATGGGATCAATGCTGGCCTTAATCTCCTGAACTGTCTCTCTATCTCCCAAGTCTGTTGCTAGAAATGACCACACATGAAATGGCTTCAAATAACAGGATCTCTTTCATAGTCCGGGAGGTCAGGAGTTCCAATTGAATTGGCAGGGCATGCGTTCTCAGAAGGCCTCACAGGAGAGTCCTTCTGGCCTCTTCCAGCTTTTGGCTCATTAATTTGTGACCACATCACTTTGCTTCTGTTGTCTCGGGGTGTCCTTATTTATGCATCTCCTCAACTTTACGTCTAAAATCTCCTCTCTTACCTGAGTTTGTATCCCTAACACTCATATAAAAGCCAGGGTTGGTGGTGTATGCCTGTAACCTCAGCACTAGCAGGGTAAAGACAGGCGGATTCCAGGGTTTTCCTGGCCATTCTGTCTATCTGAGATGGTGAGTTCCAGGTTCAGTGAGCGACCGTGTCTCCAAATAAAATAAAATAAGCATGTTGTAGACCTTTGATCTTCACATGAACACATGGGAGAGCGTACAGTGTGCTCTCCCCCAAATACAGACCCCCAAACATAATCAATCCACTTTTCTTCTTCAGAGTCACAGAAACCCAGTCTGACCTCATCTTAACTGGTGAATTCTCCAAAGACTATTTTCAGGTAGGTTATAGAGGCACCAAAGTGTTAAGACTTGAACTTATCTTTCTGGTGGATACAAGTCAACCACAGCAAAGAGGTCATGGATTTCTCTGTTCTTTGTGCCATCCTGGTATTCTGCCTGGTTCTGAGGGAAACTTGGAGAACATGCAAAACCTAGGCTATGTGGCCAGTGCTCACTTCCACAGAGTCAAAGGTCATTAGAGGTGAAGGGAGTCCTTACCTCAGAAAGATAGGAAACCTTTGGTGGTGCGCCTTTAAGGTCCAAATGAACTAATCTCATCTTAAACGGTGTGAAGCATGACATGTTGGTTTTTTTGTTTTGTTTTTTGTTTTAGCTCCTATAACAGGATCTCTGTCTGTGACTTCTTCCTGGTAGAGGGAACTCAAGTTATAAAGAGGGGCAGACACAGTCCTCCACTTTCTTCTTCAGTTCTGACACCAACCAATTGTGATCTATTAAACCAGACAAAACTAATTTTAATAATATGAAAGTAATGCAAGTTTATTTCCACATTCAAATATAGTATTTGTGAATTACCCTGAAATAGGAAACCACTGATTTCCTTGTGAGATTATTATGATTTATAGCAACAAAAAACTCTGCAAGCATGGTAGTGGCACATACCTGTAACCCTGTCCCCTCCTGAGGAAGGAGAATTAACGTTTAAGGCTTGCCTGGGCTATAAAGGAAGGTCAAGGCTAGCCTTGGCAACTTAATAAGACCTTGTCTCCATACTAATAAGTAAAATAAGGACCGGATAGTGTAATGGTACAACACTTGTCTAGCATGTATAAAGCCTTAGGTTTAATTCCTAGTACTGAAAGACAATTAAGGCAATGATAATTTGGGGAGATGGTGGCTAGTTTCATGATACAGCACTTGCTCATTACGCCAGGAGCCCTGGAATCCACCTCAGCTACTGCAAATAATAACAACAATAATTTGAAAAGGGAGTGAGCTCTATATATAACAGAGCTGATTATAGTTTCCATTAAAATTTATTTCTGGATGATACTGAAGCAGCCAGGATATTAAAGAAACCGTTTTCCTACCTTTTGTAAAAACCACAAACGATCATTAAGGAGAGTTACTGAGTTGTGCATCCAGCTGCATGATTTCACCTGCTCCTTCTGTGCAAGGATTCAAAGTCCTAGCTTCAGGAACCACACCCCCCCTCCGCGCTCGCCCCCCACACCTCCACTTCAATCCCCAATCCCGACCTGCCACTCTCAGGCTGACAGGATTCCTAATGCAGCCCTTGGGGGAGAGGGCGGCGGCCATAGGAGACAGACCGATGGCTGTGGGCTTGACTCACCCACTTCGTCGCTGCAGCACACTACCGGAGGGCAGGGGACGCAGAACTCTGCAGGTGCCTCGGGAGCATCGCCAAGGGCCGAGAAGGCCCCGCCTCCCCCGGCAGCGCTCGGCCTCCGATTGCTCACGTCTGACCCTGAGCCGGCCGAGGACCGAGCGCGTCGCTCCCGCGTTCCCACACCGTTCCCGCCTCGTTTTCGCTGTCGCAGCTATTGCCCCGAGTTTGGTGGCTCTCGTGTCCGGCCTGGCTCTGCGACGGCTTGGCCCGATGGCGCCTCAGCGGAGAGGACCACCCAGAGCTCCCGAGGGAAACACAGCAGCAGAGCGCCGGCGAGCGAACAGGTAGCAGGATCCTTAAGGACAAGGAGGCCGCGCGCAATAGCAGGCGGAGCCTGACTGGCGTGTGGGCGTGACCATTCCGAGGGCGGGGTCGGAGGGAGGTGGAGCGTCGTCGTGATCGCCGTGTCTGTCGGAGAGTGGGGTGTGGCCATCCCAGGGGAGGGGCCTGACAGGGAAGGGGCGTGGTCATAACAAGGCGGGGTCTGACCTGTGTCTGGGTTGGCTTCTGGGTGAAGGTGTCAAGTGGGACCAGCCCTAGTGGGACAGGAGCATGACTTAGGGAGAGGGTGTGGAAGTACTGTAGGTGTGATGTGTTGAGGGCGTGGCTTGGTTGGAGTATCCTGAGGCACCTCTTTAGTGAAATGTCCACGTGGCTGCCCACCTCCAAGCCTGCACAGAGGTCCTACCCACAAGAAGCCTCTCCTTGGAGTCAAGTCACATGAGCAGGTTTCTCTCGCTAAGGACCATTTCTGAGCCTTTATTTCCCATCTGCTGTATGTCCCATCTCTCCGAATCTCTGCCGGTTATCTCATCTCGGCCTTTTAACACCTCACCTGTCCAAAACTGGCCTGTGAGCCTCTGTCAAACCCACACCGGAATTGGAATCTAAGAAATGGAGCTTTTAGGGACAGGGACCTACCTAACTCTGACAAATCAACATGTATTATTTTGAGACCCTCAGTTATACACACAGATGTGAGAGACACAGGCACAGCTTCATCAGGGACTGGACCAAACAGACCTGGGTCATAGAGACGACTTTCACACATTTCTGACATTCTTCTATGCTCCTTCTGACCTCAGGTTTACGATCTGAGTAGTTACAATTCATGTAAGTTGGTTTAAGTACACATGTGTTCTTGTAGGATCGCACGCTTGGGATGGGGTGATCATACACGGATGTGTGAGTGTGCTTAGAGACTCACATTCCCTGTTAATCCTCCAAACAGGCGCTCTGTGTACCAGACAGAAATTACCTCTTCTGAGGGGTGGTGTATGGTGGGCATCCTGATAAACTTGAGTGGGTTGTGGATAGAAGCAGATGCCCTATTTCCCACTAGATGCTTCATATTAGCCCATGAGTACCTGTAGCATCTCAGGATTGTTGGGGAGTCCATCCACCTTGATCTGAGATCACTGTAGGCACAGCCCAAGCTTGATGACATCCAGCGTGGGCAGCTTGTGGCTTAGTTTGATGGCTGCATCCATTGGTTATGCAGTAAATATTAAAATGACCCACCAACCCTCGCTGTGGCCAGTATCATTAGAGCCAAAATGCTTCCACGGGGCATATTATCTCAGTGGTGGCTGGTTCCAAGCCACGATGCCCCCAGGTACTCTCTGACCCCGGCAGTCTCTCCTACGTTAGCTCCAGCACCAGTGGGCCATATAGAACTAACATTATATTCACATCATCTGTGGCCACCCTCTGGTTAGTCTGGCTTCCAGCTGCCACTCTGCTATCCGGGAACTCTGCTCACATTCCCTGCTGCCACCCCTTGATCCCAGAGGTGGCTACCCTCTCACGGTTCCCTTGGTGGGTCGCTGCCACACCAGTTCTACACATCCCATTTCTGTGGGGGTCTTGGTGCGTCCCGCCACTGTGCCTTCTCATGAACACAGTTGAGTCACCTCGTGAAGGAAAATGCCACACAATAGACTCTGATCCAATCGATAAGATATAATTTGCCTACCTAGACAAGACAAATCATCCTATACAAATCTATCCCTTATAAAATATACATATCTACCTATAGCTATGCAGAACCACTCGAGATGGTTCATCCTTATCTTCCTCCATCTTCCTCACTCTCTCTTCTATCTTTAGTACCAAGAAGGACCGGCTGCCTCGGGAGGCACAGAGGACATGGCTAAGGATGGTAGCCTTTGGGGCCGGCCTTGCTCTGGTCACATTCCTGCTCTGGAGTAGTGTGGGGGTCGATGATGATGTTGCTGAAGTTGTGGCCCGTCGTGGTGAGGTCCTAGAAGGCAGGTTCATTGAAGTTCCCTGTTCTGAGGACTATGATGGTCACCGAAGGTTTGAAGGTATGTGCCACAGGCTTCTCAATAAAGAGTAACTGGTAGGGGCTGGAGAGATGGCTCAGCATTCAAGAACACTTGTGGCATTTCCAGAGAACCGGAGTTCAGTTCCTAACACCCTTGACTGGTAGCTCCCAACTGCCTGTAACTTCACCTTCAGGAGATCCAACTTCTTCTGCGGGCACTTGCACTAGTGTGTGCCTACTTACACACAGACACGTGCTCCTGTATACATACTTACACACAGATACACATGGAGTGACAAAAATGAAGCTCAGCACTGTGTCTCTTGCTACAAACAGAACTGGTTAAAATGATCTATGTGGACACGGAATTGGTTAAAATGATCTATGTGGGCAGAGACAAACTTTCCCTTCCCAGACAGGCAAGCTCACGCTGGGTTGGAAAATAAAGATGTTGCAGGGTTGGCCTCCAATACCACGCAGGCATAAGCAGCTCCTTTGCAAGCTTTGGTGCCCAGAGGCTGCCTGCAGAGAAGCGACAAGGTTAGGGAACTGGGAAAGGGTCAGCGAGATGGCTTGGCCACTAAAGCATATAACACAAACCAGATGACCTGATTTCAGTGTCCTGAACCTACACAGTAAGAGAGAACCAACTCCTGTAAGTAGTTCTCCGACTTCCACCTAAAATAGTAAGTGTAAAAAAAAAGTTCCAGAAAAATTAGGATGATAAACTGGGAACCAAAAAGGTAAGGAGCACCCAGAAAATGTGAGGGCAAGAACATACTCCAGGTCACAGCTCTGCTGATGGTCCTGTTTTGGGCAAGAAGGGACACCCAGCTAGTTAGAAGCTGGAGTCCTGGGGTTGGGCCCAGGGGAAATAGAAGGGAGCCACAGTGTCAGGGCCACAGGGCTAGGTGAGGACAGTCAGCAGCCTAGAGAGCACACACCTCTGGACTGGGCTGCTGGGGTTAGGTGTATGCCTTGGCCTGCTGTTTTCCTGAACATTTAATACCATCCAGATGCATTCTGTTCCTCAGATATAACATTTGGGCCCAGTTCTATAAAGGTGGTTTATTTTTTTATTCAAAGTAGTGTTTTGTATGTGAACGGAGAAGAGGTTCCATATTCTTCCACAAAGGGGTGCTGTTGTGATGTACAAGAACTCAGCCCTCAGCTGCATGTGAGTCCTTTGTGGACTGGGTGGCCAAGGACAAAGGGCACATCATTTTCTCCTTCTGCAGTCAATAAAATTAGCATGTTTCTGTTGTGTTGGATGCTCTGTCCTAGGCATTTACTTGGAATATCCTAATTTACAACATACATGCACACACACACACACACACACACACACACACACACACTATAACTGCAGTTTACCAGCCAGCATATCTTGCAGGAAGGTCCCCAGAGTTCCATCTCACCAGTAAGAGCACACAGCTCACTCAGGGCAAGGGAACTGCCAGAACACAGGGATCAGTTGTTTGCTAAGTTTGCTGCTGATGCTCTACTCCATCCTGGCATCTCTCCCACAAACCTAAACACCATCACACTCACCCTCTCTCTTCACAGCTGCTTCTCAGCTCCCGTTCTCTGGGTGTCTGCATGACACCATGGTGTGGCAGTTGTAGAAATGAATATAGCAGGTGTCGTGGTCCTGGAGACAGATGGCGGCCAGAATGACAGGCTTGGCTTGGACTGTGTCAGAAATTTCCAAGCAAGCAAGCAAGCAATGAATATTGCCAGCCTGTCAGTGTGCTAGCACAAACCTGTAATCTCAGAACTCAGGCAGCTAAAGCAGGAAGTTCTTACATTTGAGGCAGCCTGAAATACATAGAGAGACCATATTTCTAATAAACAAGACAAAGCAACACCAAAATGTCAATGCAATGTCTGGGGACATCCTTGTTTTCCTAGGGTTTGGGGCAGTGACAGGATCAGCCTATGTGGGAAACCCAGGACACCTGGCAGGAAGGAGATATGACCTGAGGGTCTGCATAGGGCAAAAATCCAGTGAAAAGCTACTTTTATCTGAAGTCAACTTTTAACTAGGTGTTTTAGCCAAAGTGGCCCCTTGGTCATGGTGGAGGACCTTGTCAGCTTGGCCATGATCTTGGGTTGGTGGCTTTGGAAGTCAGCATTTCTCCTTGCCTGTCGCCCACCCTCCAGGTTGCACCCCCAGGAAGTGTGGCAGAGGTGTCACTGACATTGTCATCACCAGGGAGGAGGCAGAGCAGATTCGAAGGTACCCATGCACCTCTGCACTTTGTCTAGGGCATCCAGGAGTTGGGTCAAGCAGTGAATGGGGAGTGAGCCAGGGCAACAACAGAGTTGAGAGAACCTCACAGTTCTGTGGACCATCCTCAAGAGTTTTGGGGGTCAGAGGGCAGGCTTCCTGCTTCTTTTGAGGAAATGCCGTGGCCTTAGCAGTGTTTCTAATGATTGAGCAGTCTAGAGACCCAGCCTCCTCTCCAGGAAGCTTACTCTGCTGTGTAGACAAGGGCTCTTCCAGCCTTAACTGACATTCAGTAGGGATTTCACCTCTCTGTGGCTCATAAATCCAGCTCAGAAGCAGCTGATACCGAGTTTTCTTCGTGTGGATTAAAAAAACAAAACAAAACAACAACAACAACAAAAAAAAACCCAAAAAAAACAGGATCTTAGATACGTAAGATTTCATTTTCTGACCAGTTGTTCAGACTCAGTATGTGGTCCCTCATTTGGCCTACATGAGCCCCATTCTTCTCTGTGCTTATGCTGTTTCTGCTACAATGCCCAGCAGGAAGCCCGTCCTCTGTATCCTGCTCCCCACCTCCCCACCCTGATCCTAGACATGGACTATACCTGCGCATTCTTAATGCTTTACTGAGGGGTTAGTGTTCCTTGGTAGCTTTGTCAAAGCTGCGTGCTCTTCAGTTGGGTAGTCTTCTCTGGGATGGGATGGCTCTTTGACACTCTGAACTATACTTTCAAAATCCCCATCTATTGGGGAGCTGTCAGACCACAGACAAACTAAGAGATTCCTTTGCTGTAGTTCCGAATCAGGCCAGTGGTTTCCAAGTAGGTCATGTGTTAGGAGCAAGAGGATGCTGATGTGTCCTCAGCTTTGAGAGTTACAGTTTTGAGTTTTCCCGTTTGTTTATGTCATAAATGTTAAGCAAGCAGGACTCATCGATAAGGCACTATTATACCGATGGGTGATTTGCCTAAATGCTTTATGGGTAATGCTGTCAACTAAATCTTGATTTAAAGTTGTTTTTTTTTTTCTCCCCACAGGATAGCAGAGAAAGGGCTCTCCTTAGGTGGATCAGATGGAGGGGTGAGTTGGCATGGTTCCATCTTCTTGATACATTTTAAGTTTGCTCTCCTTGGAAAGGAAGGAGAAGGTGTTGGATCCACAGAGGCATCTGTTTCCCACCAGAGGCATGAGCTGGTGTGTCCCTGGTATTTCTCAGATAGTGGCTGGTATTCCTTCTGCCTACTGGGCACAAAATATATCCCTCTTGGGAGGAGAATGAATAAAGTTCACAAATGGCCATCTCTTAAGGCCGCCCAGCTTCAGGTCCCATTGGTGCCTCAGACACTTTGGATAGGGATAGGAAGGATGGGGGAGGGGTGGAAAGAGGAGAGAAAGAGGGAGCTGAGAAAGGAATTAGGAGCCTGGGGGCCAGGTGGCTGCTGGGAGAAACATAGCCCCTGAGAATGCTTAAATGGATCTCACTGCAGCAGGCCAGCACAAGGGTAGATCATAGAAGGAACAGGATGATGGGTCCACCTGGAACTTGTGATATCATTTGGAAATGGGACCTTTGTAGTTGTAACTGAAGGAAAGGCCTCATCAGGGACCTCAAGTTGAAGGAGAGGTGTCTGTCTGTGTAAGAGAGAGTCAGAGGGAAACTTATGAGAAGAGAAAGCCTATGTGTAGAAGGAGGCAGAGAATTTCTATGGCCACAAACCAAAGAAAGCCTGGGGTACAGATACCGGAGGACAAGGAAGGACCATGCCCAAGAGCTTAGGCCAGAAACCAGGGAGCGCCACCTGCACCTCCTTGGTTCTAGACTTCTGGCCTCAAAGGTGGGAGAATGAGCACGCCCACAGCGGGAGGTTCTCATTCTGTATAACCGTAGGAATAAACTGGGCTGGCCACACCTCCGTAAATGGAGAGTGGGCAGTAGTCATTGGGGTCTTGGTCTCTGCCCGGCATGAGGAAATGTGTGAAGACAGGTTCCTCTCCCCACATATTTTAGCAGTTGCTTTGCATTGTAGCCTGTGGTGGGCCCAAATTAGACCTGCAGAAGGTCGACTTTCAGATTTTGTTATAATTTCAAACTATTTCTGTGACTGCACAACTTCATCCATAGCTCTTTCTTTAGAGTTCTAAAAGTGGAATTCCTTTTATGTTGTTCATTTGAGTTCGGAGAGCTATTTGCTAAAGTACTGTCAACGAATGTCTTGTTTCTTCCTCATTCAGCCCGACTTTGAGAATCCCTGTGTAATAGGTTCATACCTTTAAGTTCAGTAAACATTAGGCCCATGTTGTATCCACACAGTAGCTAAGTACTTATAGAAATAAGAACTACTATCTGTTACTACTGGCCATGCATGGTGTAAAATGGTCCACATGGTGGCTGTTTGCTTCCTGAGACACAGGGAAAGACTCAGAGTTGGGCAGTTAAGGTCAGAAAACATTCGGCAGTTTTTTAAGGGCTGCTGATGTGTAGTTAGTTATACATTAGGTGTTTAACTAGGATCACACCCACATGCACCTGTGGCCAGTATTCACGGAAGAACCAAAGGCTGTCGTAGGGATAGGCCAGCAGGTCTGACACATCCATGCTGGGAATAGCCTCGGTGCTTAGCTGTGAGAAGCAACGTGAGTTATGCCAGGGAAAGAAGGACATCACAGGTTCTATCTGATACCACAGCAGAACACAGGCAGCTTCCCACAGAAAGTGGGGCTTCAGCTGCTCAGGATGGGCTGGCAGATAAGAGCAGAGAACAGAGAGAAGACAGAAAGGGTGGTAATTAACTGTGCAATGATGCAGAAACTGGTCACGCTGCATACTGCACACATGGGCAGAACCCTGTGTCTAAGTCTTACCTTTACAGACCTAGTGGAGGGAAAGAGGGAGTCGATAGGGTGGGCTGTGTCTCACCATAATTATCCTCAGATGTGTCTGGGGAGTGTGTCTGGAGACTGTTTCCGAAAATGTTAGGCCGAAGAGTTTGGTTTTCTCTTTGGACACCAGAGAGAGTCCTATTTGTCCAGGCAGACAGTGCCCAGGCAGGATTTTATGAAGTCAGAGGTAGAGTGTTTACACATGGATTGTGGCAACTGTTCAACTTTGGCTTCTAAAGTGACCATGTTTTATGCACATGCATCTTTTTCAGGCATCTATCCTGGACCTGCACTCTGGAGCCCTGTCTGTTGGGAAACACTTTGTGAACCTGTATAGGTGAGAGGCTAGAGGGAGTAGAAGAGGTAGAGTACAGGCGGGTGGGTGTCCAGCAGCTGTGTGGGCTTCAGAGAGCTGTGATGCTTCTCTAGGGCTAGAGGGAGGCCTGAGAGAATTCTCAGTCTCAGCACCATCAGTCTGTCAACTGCTGACTTCCCTCCCTCATTTTCCCCCCTCTCTCCCCCCTTCCTCCCTCCCTCTCTCTTTCTCTCCCTCCCTTCCTCCTTCCCTTCCTCCCTTCCTCCTTCCATCCCTCCCTCCTTCTCTTCCTCCTTCCCTTCCTCCCTTCCTCCTTCCATTCCTTTCTCCCTGTCTCCCTCCCTCCCTTTATCTTTCTCACCCTCCTTCACTTCTCCTTCTCTCTCTCCTTCCCTTCCTCCCTTCTTCCCTTCCTCCTTCTCTTCCTCCTTCCCTTTCTCCCCCCTCCCTTCCTCCTTCCATCTCTTTCTCCCTTCCTTCCTCCCTCCCTTTCTCCTTCTCACCCTCCTTCCCTTCCTCATTCCCTCCCTCTCTTCCCTCTCTCCCTCCTTCCCTCCCACCATATTTTTTCCCCACTCCTTACTTCCTTTCCCCTTTTCCTTCTCTATAACGTAGTTATTATAGGAATGGAATAACTCAGATGATTTGACAGATCTGCTTCTGGAGACTTGTTGGTTAGCTTGAGGAAAGACTGATCAGAAGAAACAGGGAAGCTGGGTGTGGTATTTTATACCTGTGATTTGAGCCCCAAGTTGAAGATCAGCCTGAGATAGAGTGAGTGAGACCTGTTTTAAAACAAACAAACAAGCAAAACAACAACAACAAAAAAGCAAGGAAAAGATTGGTAACACCTGCTAACACCATTTATTATTTCACAGATACTTTGGGGATAAAATACAAAATATCTTCTCTGAGGAGGACTTTCGGTTATATAGGTAAGGAAGATGGAGAGCAAGAAGAGATGGGTGTGGCCAGAGATACATCAGGCCTGGGCAATAGCTCCTGTGTCAGTGAAGACCTGTGGATGTAGATGGAGCTCAGCTTGTCTCTGAGTAGTGGGCATCTCCCCTAATATTTTCTAAGCCCTCTTGGTCCTGCAACAAACTTGTCCTGCTGTTGGTCACAGTCACATGATTCTTGTACAGTCCTTACCCAGAGCAGCTTGCCTATTTGGGGAATTTTTTCCATTAAAGCTTCTATTTAACAATTATTAAGAGACTGGAGAGATGGCACAACGGTTTAGAGCACTGGCTGCTCTTCCAGAGGTCCTGAGTTCAATTCCCAGCAACCACATGGTGGCTCATAATTATCTAAAAAGGGATCTGATGTTATCTTCTGGCATGCAAGCATACATACAGCAGAGCACTCGTGTGTAAAACAAATAATATTTAAAATATAGAAATAAAAATATATCACTAAGATGTGTGTTAAGTTCCAAGGAGATTCTACACACTGTTTAGTTAGCCCTGTTACCCGAGCTACCTCACCGCAGTGCAACATCATTGTCCATTCTATCACTGATGATCAGCCATGTGGCCTGAAACCATAGCTGACATTTCACCTTCATTATGTTCCCAGGGACAAAACCAAGGCTTCTGGTCCAGAGAGCAGGTGAAGGGCTTGACTAACACTGTGTACCTAGCAGTGGCAGCCGTGAATTGTCACTGAATACGTGTGTGATTCTTTAAGTCCACAGTTGCAGGTGACATAGAGCCACCAGGAGCTTTTAGCCACTTTTGAGAGTCTCTCCTGGCATAGAGCTCTACTCTGATAATCTTGAGACTTAGGACCCAGCCCATGGTTGTCTCCAGCTGACTGGTTGTACTCCTAGCCCTGACTAGTTTAGTTTGTTCTTGATGTATGTTCCTAGTGTGCACACACTGGCTTAAATAGAAACTGTTCTGTGATAGCTTGGCATTTGAAGTTCCACAATTTATAAGATCACACACACATACACACACCTAACATTTGAACTGTACATTTTTCTTGACATCATGGACACACAAACCTCCTGGAACTACAGTGTAGAGAGAGCATCTTCTACAAGGTCTTCCTTTCACACACAGAACTGGAACGACTGTGACCTAGGAGCCAGCCCAGAGGGAACATGAAACTTATGTTTCTGGTTGACAGCAAGGAAACTTAAAACAGCAAGCATGAAGACCATCAGCAGCCACAGGAATGTTCCTCACAGGCATTGCTTCCTGCAGATGGTATTCAAGAGAGCTAAAAGCGTAAAACACTAAATACTGATTTTTATTCAAAGGTCTGCTATGTTCTGTTAGGTTTAAGAGTTGAGTGGAGATTTGTAATTAGGAGGAAAACTGAAAAAGAATACTCCAACTAGTTTCACTCTATAAAACATTTGAAATAGTTAAAACTTACAAAAGCATCAGACTGACCCATTGTGTGCTCTGCAGAGACATTCGGCAGAAGGTCCAGCTCACCATTGCGGAAGCGTTCGGCATCCGCGCATCCTTGTTGTATCTGACAAAGCCCACGTTCTTCTCCCGAATAAATAGCACGGAAGCCCAGACGGCTCATGACGAGTACTGGCACGCACATGTGGACAAGGTAGGCATCTGGTGACCAGAACCCCAGGCATCGGCCCTACATTTCCATTCACTGTTTTGGACCTCTCCTTCCTGAGCTTCTAGGATGCACCCTCAGCTAGGTGAATCGACTGAGGAGATAGAATGCATGTCCCAGGTGTCGAAGGCTGGAACAGAAGGTGTGGTGTTGGCTGGAGCAGCATGGGCTTTGTGGTGTCCTTTGTCCCACTTGTTCCTAAATTCATGTGCAACCTTTCTGACTGGACTGTGTAAGCAGAGGGTCCTTTTGTTGCTTCCCAGCCCAGGTCCCCACATCCCCACAGGATGTCCTCTCTCCACCAAAGGTTTTTTGTTTTGTTTTGTTTTTCCCTTGTCTCCTCCCTAAGACCTTGTCACCAGCAGCAGGATTGCCATGAAGGTTCACTTGTGTCCCTGACCTCTGCTGCAGAAGAGAAATTAGGGTGGTTGGGAGCAAAGTTAGAAAGTTTATTGATGATGTCGGAAGACAAGGTGCATCCAAGGAGAGTTGGTCTGGGTGTTAGGAAAGGAGCACATGAAGAGCCTTAGACCTCACTGTGAATGTGACCTGGAGCTTTGCAGCTTCTTGACCTGTGGGTCAAGACATTAAGGAAGGTTTTTGCTGGCATACTTTTTCTTATTCACAGATCTTTGATCTTGAAGAAGAGTCTATTTTAGGTACAGTCTTGCTGCTGGAGAAGGAAGCACTACTAGCGATAAACATTCATGCCTAGGGAGTGACCCAGTTGATAGAGTACTTGGCTGGCATGCCTGGATTCAATCCCCAGCATCACAGAAACTAGGCAGGATGTCTCGTACTTGTAACCCCAGTGCTTGGGAGATAGAAGCGGAGGATCACAAGTTCAAGATCACCTCAGCTATGTAGAATTTGAGTCTAGTCTGGGCTACATGATACTGTCCCAAAACAACAAAAAGAAAAACAACTCTCTTCATTAAAATGGCTCCTTATTTGTATGTAGGTCACATGTAGGCAGGCACCATCAGGCATACTTTATGAGCCATTTTTACAGTCATAATTTGTGATGTTTCTCAGAAAGTGGGTACAGTTATTCTTCAGGTGGCCTGATTAGTAATATGAAAATTCCTGGGGTGTCAGCTAGCGAGAGATGGGAAAGAGAGCAAAGAGAGTGAGAAGCCCTTTGGCCTCTCATATTCTCTGTTTTCCAAATAGTTATCTTGCCTTGGTCAGTCATCTCTGTAGAGATTTCTCAGCCAACGTGAACGTTCTCCATGAAGGTCTCTTCCCCCTGGACTGTGGACAGGGCACAGATCCTGTATCCTCACGCTTGCTCTGCCTGGATCTTTTGATGTGTGACATGGTTTATCTTTGCTTTCTTTGACTTGAGTTTCACTGCAGAAACTATTGGAGTCACACCCAGTTGGCTTGCTTGCAGGGCTCCAGTTACTTTGGTATCAGCCTAGGGTGGATGCTGGATTGGGGAGCACTCACCTCATGAGGCCAACCAGCAGTGACTAACACCCTCACACAGAGGAGGCTTACATGGTGTCCTGTTAAGTTTCAAGAATATTCTTCCAGGCCTGCTTACTTTTGAGGGCCTGTTCACTCCTGGACATTCCATCCTCATTAGGAGATGACAATTATTATGGTGATTGGCTGAGGCACAAAAGCAACAGGGTTAGCAGGGTTTGGGCTTGCTCAGGAGGAATTGCCTGTGTGCTCTGTTCCCACGGTGCCAACAGGGCTGATCAACCACTTGATTCTGTCGTTAAATTCAGGATGCAGGCAGTGGGGAACTGAGGAGGACAGCACAGGGAGGTGGTGGCTCAGTGTTTGCAGCTGGGCCTCGGGGTCTCATCACTCTTATCTCTTTCCCCAGCCTTGCTAATTGAATGATTCATCAGGCTGGGAAGAGTTCTAATTTGATTGAAATTCTGCACACATCACATAGCACTGTCTTTGTGGCATACCTCACTGGTCACCTTTATTAACTAAATGTTGATCTGTGAGTGTCCTCTCTGACAGCCCTTAGAAACAGCTCTGCCTGTGGCAGCCATGTACTCTTCTGCGTGCAATACAGGGCACTGGAAACTCCCGACAGCACCTGCCATCTGCAGTGTGTTCTGGGGATCCTGCAAGTAGGTGCTCAGCAGAAATGCCTGTTCTTTCTACCTGGTGTGCTTCTTGTGGGATCTTCTGCTTCTTATTTCAAGAATATGAACTGAGGGGCCCTTGAGTGTGTGTGTGTGTGTGTGTGTGTGTGTGTGTGTGTGTGTGTGTGTATCCCTGCATAAACTAGGCACCAGTATAGAACGGACAAAGTGGGGAAACTTCTGACCTTTCACTGAAGTCTGTCCTTTTAGAATCTTAGCTGTTAGAATCATACCTCTCACTCCTGGTGTGTTCTTCAGGCCTGGGGATGGCCATGGCCACTGCGCCACTGTTTGTCTCTCTGTTCAATAAGACCTGTCTTAGCTAGGGTTTTACTGCTGTGAACAGACACCGTGACCAAGGCAACTCTTATAAGGACAACATTTAATTGGGACTGGTTCAGAGGTTCAGTCCATTATCATCAAGGTGGGAGCATGGCAGCATCTAGGCAGGCATGGTGCAGGAGGAGCTGAGAGTTCTACATTTTCATCTGAAGGCTGCTAGGAAACTAGGGTAAGGGTTTTAAAGTCCACACTCACAGTGACACTCTAACGAGGCCACACCTTCTGATAGTGCCACTCCCTGGGCCCAGCATATACAAACCATCACACCTTCTCTCCCTGTAATGCTCTCCCGTGAGTTGCAGCTTTCCTACCCCATTGTCTTGCTTTGCTCACCCAGTTCCTGAACTAACCTTAACCAACCTAAGAAAACATGTACAATTTTTTCTTAGCGGCTCCACACCACCTCTAAGTACTCACAGACCCCGGCTTCTTTTGACCCAAGCACAGTCCACTCCACCTGCACTGGCTGCTTCTGTCCCGGGTGGTCCACAACTGCCCCAGCATGTTGTTTTCACTCACTTTCCCTTCGCATGTCGTTGCCAAGCTTTGCACACACACATCCCAGCTCTGTGGCGGGCTTTGTGCATCCTGCCACTTTGAACTCAGTTAAGTCGCCACATCAAAGAACACACCAAAATACTCTCATCCTATTGGCATGATATAATTTGCCCACCTAGATAAGTCAAACGATCCTGTACAATTTCATCTCTTATAAAATATTCATAACATCCTTATCCATATAGAGATGAGCTGAGAGAAACATCCACATCTGCTTCCATGTTGCCTCCTCTTGAATCTCCCGCTTCTCCTCCTCCCTCCTTCCTAGACTTTTCCCCGCCTACCTTTCCTTCTCATCCAATGATAGGCTGGACCCGCCTTGCTGTATAATGACATCATCCTACAGAGACCCACCTGTCTCTGCCTCTCAAATGCTGGGATTAAAGGTTTTTCACCAAGCGCTGGTCTGTCATCCTGCTCCTTCAGAGGGAACTAAGGCTCAGAGAAGTCCACTCAGTTGCTTAGTGTCACACAGTAAGAATGTTCTGTGGGAGCTATGGAAGCACTGCATTCTCACGCACATACCCACAAATAAAACAAATCTTTAAAAAAGATTTCTCTACAATATAGACAATCCCTTTGTTGTGAAATTTTTTTATTAAAATTAATATTACATTTATTTTGAGAGTGTGTATATGTATGTGCATGTACATTCCATGGTGCCTGCATGGAGGGAGGAGGGTAACCTATTGGAGTCTGGTTTTGCCTTCTACCATGGGGTCCCAGGAATCGAAGTCAGGTCTTTAGACTTGTTAGCAAACACCATTACCTGCTGAGCCATTTCACTAGCCCCTGTAGTCATACTTCAGCAATGAATTTTCTCTCTGTGTGGTGTTGTTGTTTTGTTTTGTTTATGAGACAGGATCTCTGTATAGCCCTGGCTATCCATCCTAAAACTGACTGTGTAGACCAGGCTAACTTTGAACTCACAGAGATCTATCTCTGCCTCCTGAGTGCTTATGTTACAGACATGCATCACCATGCCTGACCAATATTTTTTTTCCTTCCCCATCTCTCTCTTTCTGTTTTTCTCTTTTTTGTGCCAGGAATAGACCCCAGTATCTAACACATGATAGGATAGCACTGTTCCACTGAGCTACACCCCAGCCTCTCCATGATGTTTCTATGTGCAAGTTTTTGAATTTTGTTTTCAGTTTTTTAAAATGTATATGAGTATTTTGCTTGTGTGTTTGGTGCCCATGAAGGTTAGAAGAGGACATCAGATTATTTGGGAAGGGAGTTACAGAGGGTTATTAGCTGCCATGTAGGTTCTGGGAACCGTATTTGGGTTTTTTGGAAGAGTAGTCACCACTCTTAACCATTGAGCCACCTCTCTAGCCTCTATGTGCAAGGTTTCTCTGTGTTACCATGGCTGTCCTGGAACTTTCTCTGTAGACCAGGCTGGCCGAAAACTCAGAGATCTGCCTGACTAGGCATTCAGAGTTCTGGGGCTAACGGTGTACGCCACCACCACCTGGCCAGTTTTTTTTTTAAAGTGTTATTCTTAATTATGTAAATATGTGAACTTGTGTAGATATGTACTCATGAAAGACGGGAGGTGTCCTTGGAGCCTGGAAGAGGACTTCTGTTCTCCTAGGGCTATAGTTACCTGTAGTTGTAAGCTTCCCAATGTGAGTACTGCTGAAAATCAGACTCAGGTTTTCTACAAGAGCAGCAAGCCCTCATAACCACTGAACCATCTCTCAAGCTCCTCTATGCGGAACTTTGAATGCTTTTGAAAGCATAACAAGTATTTTTCTGGTGCTTGATTACGGCCCAGCAGTGAGTGTGAGCTTAGTTACTTCGTTTGCAGAGCTTGGGGCTGTCCTATCTTTACATACGTTTCTCTGCACTACACCCTCTTCTTTCCATGGGACTCAGTGACAGACTCTCAGAGCTTCAGGTATGTTCCCGAGGCTCCACTTCCTAGTTCTCTGTCCCTCGGGTCTACTCTAGTCCTCTGTCAAAGGCTAATACTATGCCCCTTCTCCTATCAGCTGGGGGATCCAATCCAGCATTGTTTCCGATTGAAGTATTTTTTGTTTGTCGGTTTGTTTTGGGTCTTTGTGTAGTCCAAAATAACCTTAAACATTCTGTACAGCTGAGACTGACACTGAATTCCTCTTCCAGCCTCCAAGAACACCCACAATCCTTCATGGTCCATTCCTGCGAACTCATATATACAATGGAGTACTAGGACCAGAAGCTAGTACCAGCATGCCTGTCTTTCTTCAGTTTCTGTCGAGCTGTGAAGTTTCTGTCTCTGCCTGATAGACGGTGATTACTTCCAAGATCCCTGTGACCCATGACTAAGTCTTACCTGTCTATCAGAGAACCAGAGCAGCATACGGGGCTTGTCTTTCCTGATTAGATGTTTGCTTTGGCCAGCCTGGTCTACCTAGTCAGTTCCAGGACGGCCAGAGCTACATGATTAGATGTTTGCTTTGGCCAGCCTGGTCTATCTAGTCAGCTCCAGGATGGCCAGAGCTACACAGTGAAACCCTATCTTGGAAAAATCAATTGCTTCAGTGAAACAGAGCCAGGTGGAAACTTGGGTGTCTGCCACAGTGTTCTGCAAGGCAGCTTGCCATATGACTTCTAACCAGTGTGCTTCATATTAAGTTTGGTTGGTTGAATAGCAATGTACCCTCCAAGGCTCAAAAGTAAAAAGAATGTAAGAAGACAAGAACCCCTTTTCCCAGAAACCCCTCAGTTGCCCAAATTAACACTATGGCCAGATTTTTTATATTTTACTTTATTTTGGTTTTTCAAGACAAGGTTTCTCTATGTAACCCTAGAACCCACTTTGTAAAACAGGCTAACCTCAAACTAAGAGATCCACCTAACACTGCCTCACCCAGGTGCTGGGATCAAAGGTGCGTGCCACCACCTCCTGGGATCTCCAACTACTTTTATGTAAAAACAAAGGCATAAAATCCTGTGTTTTGTCATTTGTAGAGAATCACATTTTAAAAAATTGTTTCCTTTCCTGTTAAGCAATGGATGGCAAATTTGATCTTGAAGTCAGTTGTTTCATCCACAGAACCCATTAGCAGGTCAATACCTGTAGTGTTCGTTTAAAAAACGAACTTAATTTACTATTACTGGAATGTGTGTGCCATGGTGAGTGCACACCATTCAGAAGATAACTTTGTAGAGTTGGTTCTTTCCTTCCATCTCTGTACACGTTCCAGAGACTGAACTCAAACTTACCTGTTGGATGATCTTATCTTTTTCATTGTTTTTTAAAGAAAACTAGGTATTTGGATACTGAAATCCTTTAAATGATGTTTTTAAAATATTTAGTATCATTATGGTGCATGTGTGTGTGCGTGTGTGTGTGCATGCACATGTGTGTACATGGTATGTGTATATGGGCATATGTGTAGAGGACAGGGGACAACTCTGTAAAACTGATTATTTTCTTCCACCTTTCCATGAGCTCAGGGGATTGAGTTCAAGTACCAGGCTTACCCACTGGGCCATCTCACTGGCCCTAGAGTGTCTCCTAAGTAGCATGCCTTCCATCACCCTTCTCACCAGCCGCAGTCACCTTGAGTGAATACACAGCTTCTAATCTGTTACAGTTAACAATAGGAGACTATTCTACTTTTGACTGTGCCATATTTCACTCACAGTCACCAAACCTTTGTTTCCAGACTTCATGGAGCACCCAGGTATATGACATGACCTTCCCTGTAGGGATTAGTCTCTCAACGGTCCCTCTCCTATGTGCTGCGATTACCCGATTTTAATATTACTAGTTGTTTTCTTGTTACATTCTAACTGTCCACACATTTGGAACTAGAAGTAAATGTTGTCCTGTCTGATGACGGCAGAGGTCTATCACTTTCCCCGTGAAAATCAATTGCCAAAAAGTCACCTGTGGTTTCTCCACTAATCTGGGGGTACCCCTCACACAATTACCTGTTACCCATAAGTTCATATGTGAGTTTCTAAATTCTCTCTTCTGTTCTAACATTTTTTATTTAATTAATTTTATTGTATGTGGATGGGTGTTTTGCCTACATATATGTCTATGCACCTCATGTGTGCCCATAGAAGATGGTGCACTGGAGTTTAAAATAGCTTTGAGCCACATTATGGGTGCTGGTTTGAACCCAGGTTCTCTAGAAGACCAGGAAATGTTTTTAACTACTGAGATATCTCTCCACCCCCTAGTTTTCTTTTCTGTTTAAAATTTTGATTACATTGTATTTATTTGGTGTGTGTGTGTGTGTGTGTGTGTGTGTGTGTGTGTATGCATGGCGGTCAGACAACAACAGCTTTCAGGAATCAGTTCTCTCTGTATCATATGGGTTTCAGTATCAGGCTTGCTGGCAGGTGTCTTCATCTACCAAGCCATCTTGTCAGCTCCCATCTCGGCTTTCTACAACCACATTAACAACCAATGATCTTGATGATCCTGGTGCTGTGAATTACGTAAGGAACAAAACCTGTAACAAGCTGATTTTGTCTGGTTTCTAAGTCTTGCATTTTTCCCAGTGCTGTCCCACTGCATCTGGCAGGCCTTGCAGGGATTTCTAACGGTTGCCCATGATAGGTCCTGCTTCAATGCCCGTTCCCCTAAAAGTCAGAATGGAGCATTTGTCGTGGGACTTTTTGGGATACTATATACTTTCACACCTGATGTAAATATGTGTGTGCTCTATGTGTGTGTAGCGTGCACTCATGTGTGGAGGGCAAAGGAAGATGTTGGGTATCCTGTCCTATTGCTCTCTATCCCTGTGAGAAAGGTCTCTCACTGAAGCAGAAGCAAGACTAGCAGCCAGCAAGCCGGAGGAGTCCTCTTGTTCCCACACACAACAGTGCTATAGTTTCAGATATGTGCAGTTACGCACATTTTATGTGAATGCTAGGGATTCAAACTCAGATTCTCATACGGGCATAGCAAGTATTGTTACCCTGAACTCTCTCCCTAGACATGCCCCTCTTTGTGTGTGTGTGGTTTGTTTGCATTGTTTTGTGTGGGGCAGCATCTCTGAGGAGGATGACCTTGATCTCTCTGTGTCTGCTTCCCAGGAGCTGTGATTACAGGCACTTACTACCACACCTAGCTTACTCTGTGCTTCTTGTCAGACAGACCTCTATTCTGTGTTTTGAGTTCCTGTAATAGAGTTTTCCACACTCAGGCTGCTCTGATGTAAAACATATTTTTCTGATATTGAGTGTTGATCCTGCTTGTAAGCACGGGCTTTTCTATCAGCTTCTTTGCTCCTCAACCCGAAACTGGATTGTTATGAATGATTATGAATAACTGCCTAGGCCAGAGGCTTTGGCTCATTCCCACTAGTCCATAACTCATTTACCCATTTATTCTATTCTCAGTGCCCCCATGCGGTTGGATACCTCTCCTCAGTTTCATACACCCATCTTCCTCTGGGATGGGGAGAATCACGCCCCTCCCACGTCTGACTCTATCCCAGAATCCTCTCTCCTTGCCAGAACTCCCACCTCCTATTTCCTGCCTTAACTAATAGGCCAACAGCTTTTCCCCCCTTTGGACAGGTGAGGCTTCCACACAGACACAAGAGAGTCTCTCTACATCTGCTGTCTTAGTTTAGGCTCCCCAGAGCAAAGCCTGAGTAAGAACTGGTATAGGGGAGATGTGTGCAGCAGCAGCTGAGAGGAAGAGGCCAGTTGTCCTGAGTCAGTCCAGGAGCTCCAAGGGTGCACTGGGACTGTATGACACAGAAGGGAAGCATCCCATGCCCTCAGCACTGGCTCTGTGGGGATCCTAGGTACAAACCTCCATATTCCGAGGTTAATGTTCCTCGTACCTAAACTGGAGCCCTACACCAATGAGTGAGGCAGCAGGCTCTCCTCTGCCCGGCAGCACTGCTACTTCCTCCTCAAGAGCCATATCATGGCCCCCAGGGTGAGGTTCTGTGCTGTGGGCGATCCAGGAGTGTGAGGGTCTGAAACATGGAGGAGCACAGTGAGCTTGTCCCTGCACCCAGTGGAACGTGCTCATCACACACTGACAACCATCTGCGCCTCTGTGAGGTTCCAAAGAGAGCACAGAATCCTGAGTGCCAGGGACAGGGTGGGAGTTAAGGTCACTGTGACAGTTGTCCAGTTTGGGAAGACGCAGTGGCCAGCACAGAAGGTAGGGAGAGCAAGGAGTGTGTGTTCAGTGCTGCTGACAGTGCTTGGAAACATGGTTGAAAGTAGACTCCAGACTATGTATATTTTATCTTAGTTTGCAGAAAGTTTGGGACGGTTCCACAGCTGACCACAAGTGGCATGCTTTTCTCTATAGACACTACACTGTTCACATTGCTACATGGCCAAGGTAGGAGCCAGTTTGCACCAGCTTCTATTCATCACCGCTCCATGTAGCTTTGCTGGAGCATAGCAGGGCCCAAAGCCTCGTTCGGGGATGGAGAGATGGTTCAAAGAACACTTGCTGATTCTGTAGAGGGCATTCACATCAGATGTTTCACAACAACCTATAAAGCAGGCTCAAGGGATACCATCTTCTGGCCTTCTTGGGCACCTTAACACACATGGCACACATAACGGACACAGACACATAAGTAATAACACAGTAAAGAAGAGCCTCATTCTCCATGAGAATTGAGACGTCTGACCTGCTCCCTTATGCTCCACCCCACAGGTGACCTACGGCTCTTTTGACTACACTTCGCTGCTTTACCTATCGGATTACTTAGAGGACTTCGGTGGAGGGCGCTTTGTGTTCATGGAGGAAGGGTCCAACAAGACAGTGGAGCCCAGAGCTGGTAAGACACAGGCTAGTTAATGGGTTGCCTAGAGTAGGGGATACAGGCATGTAGTTCAGCTTCATGACATTTAAGCATGTACACACACACTCCTGCAGTAGGTGAGGTGGGCTTACTTTAAGCGATACTATATCCATAGAACATTTACCCTGCATCTTTTGGGCTTGGTTCTGGGTTTGTCTAAATTGGCCTGCTGGTCATAACACCTAGAGATCAGCTTTGTTATCCAGTTTCTCAGTGTCACTGCAGGTGACTGTCAGAGCCAGGCTCCTAAGGGTCTCACATAGGTGTTCAGGGTCTCACCAGACTCTGTTGCACGCTCCTGATCAATACCATTTTCGAAGAGACCTGGCAACTTAAGGTTGAGTGATGCTAGGTGAGGAGCTTCACTGCAGTGAGTGCTTATCTAGTGTACATGGGGCCCTGCAACCCTAGCTCCACAAAGTCACAATATAAATAGTTAACTGATAGGTCTAGTGTAGTTAGAGATGGTGTTCTGTAGTCTGTCATGTCCTACACCGCACTATGGGGCATGACTCAGAGCTCATATCCCTGGTGGCCTGAAGACCCAGATTCCCCTATGCTGCATGGTTTTCCCTGGGGAGCAAACATCCCTTCCTACCTAACCTCTGGAGAGCCTGAACCCAGGTCCCAGTCAAAAGCAGAGTCTGAGCCCAGGTCCTAGTGGGGAGATGGAGCCTTAGTCCAGGTCTTAGTAGGGGATAAAGCCTGAACCTAAGTCCTGGTGGGGAGGTAGAAACTGAGCCTAAGTCTGAGTAGGAGGTGGAAGCTGAGTCCAGATCCTGGGAGACAGGTGATGGCTTTCGTGACTCAGAAATGTTCCCTATGTGGGAAAGTGCAGGACTGGGTGGCCCACCTTCCTGAAATGTAGTCTCTGCCCTTGGCCAAGACCCCACTGACATACAGAGACACACACACTGGCCATTGCACCAGCATGTTGTATGTATCATGTTCTGCCTGTCTGCTATAGTGTCAGCCTCACAAGCTAAGTGGTCCTGTTGCCACTTCCCTGCTTACTGACAGCTCCATCCAAGGAGCAAGGGCATTCGTACAAGGTGATTCAGAGGTCCGTTTGGTTCCTTGCAATGGTGTTTGCTGTGACCTACACAGCCTGTGACTGACTGACACACACAGCAGCCAGATTGTGTGGGTGCCACACAATCCCTGTTCTGAGAACTGGTGTCCTTGCTCATCGTCACATCTGTTTGTCCATGTCAGTCTGTCCTTGTCTGGGGGTGATATTTTGATTCCATTGATAAGGGTCCTACCATTTTGTGACTCCGAGGCCTCCCGTGTCATTTCAAAGACAGGGACTTTTGTGCTGTGAGAGTTAGGTGGAGTTCACTGAGAGTAAATGAAGTCTGAAGCCTGCACTGGCCCTATCAGCACCACCACCATCTGTTGGTGTGTGAGAGTGTGAGCATCCAGGAAGGTGGCGGCAGTATTCCTCCCTTACAGATGGAGAGCCACAGTCTGCAGCTGTGAAGATATCTGGCCACTGCATGAAGCTGGGTCCTACAACCTGAGCCTCTTTATATCAGCTGGCTGTCCCTGTCACCTGGTCTCAGAAGAGGGAGGCTTCAGCCAGGGCACAGGGGGCCCTCCTCAGAGGATGATGCTGTAACCACCCAGGGCACAGGGCCCTCCCCAGAGGGTGATGCTGTAACTACCCAGGGCACAGGGGGCCCCTCCTCAGAGGATGATGCTGTAACCACCCAGGGCACAGGGCCCTCCCCAGAGGGTGATGCTGTAACTACCCAGGGCACAGGGGGCCCCTCCTCAGAGGGTGATGCTTGTAACTACCCAGGGCACAGGGGGCCCTCCTCAGAGGGTGAATGCTGTAACCACCCAGGTCACAGGGCCCCTCCTCAGAGGGTGATGCTGTAACCACATGCCCTGCAGCTATGATGTGCTCTTTAACAACTCTTGTGCCCCAAGATGAGCTTCTGCTGGCCCAGCTGGCAGCACTTTCCCCCGTGAGCTGAGTCCTTGGCTTACACTGCCTTCCCTTGTCTCCGTCTTCCTCTTGCTCCCACCCCTTTTTCTGTGCTTGTTTCAAGACAATCTCCTGAGGCTGGCCTTGAACTCCTGATCCTCTGCCAGCGCCTACCAAGTGCTGTGATTACAGGGGCGTTCTGCCACACTGCTTTTATTTTCTCTTCTCTTGAAGGAGATCAAAGCTGAAGCTCTTAAGAAGTCCAGCCTACTGGTCTTTTTCTTTCAGTGTTCATACTTTAAGATAATGCCTAAGAAATACTCGCCACCCTAAGATTGCAGAGACTTCTTGGTGTCTATTTGTGTAGACTTTATGGCTTTTATATTTATGCTTCTGATCCATGTTGAACTAAATTTGATGTGTGATGTGAGGTTAGGGCAGCACTCACGTGAACATGGGTTTTCAGATGTTCCTACATCTCTTGTGAAAGAGCTTTTGTCACAGATCCATAGACCCTGTCCATACGGATGCAGCATCCTGACCACTGTAGCTCTATGCTCTAGAAAGCAGGTGGTGTTAGTCCTTGTTCTTCATTTTAAACGTTTTTGTTGCCTTTTTTATTTCATTGCCAAACGAATATTAGACTCTATTTGTTAATTTCTGCAGAAATTTTGTTTTGAGTTGCATTGAATCTGTAGAGTAATTAAAGCAAAATACTAAGGTGTTTGTCTGGTCCATTTTCATCTTCCTCTTGCACTCCCACTTCTACCTCCCACTTCCGCCTCTCACTTCCACCTCCCACTTCCGCCTCACACTTCCTCCTCTCACTTCCACCTCAAACTTGCACCCCTCACTTTTACCTCATACTTGCACCCATTTCCACCTCACACTTCCACCTCACACTTGCACCCCTCACTTTCACCTCACACTTCCACCCCTCACTTTTACCTCACACTTTCACCTTACACTTCCACCCCTCACTTTCACGTCACACTTGCACCTCACAGTTGCACCTCCACTTCTACCTCACACTTCCACCCCTCACTTTCACCTCACACTTGCACCTCCACTCCTACTTCACACTTCCACTTACAAGAGTTTCTGCAGCTTTTGTGTTTCTAGTACTTACTGCTCCTCTCTATCCAGGGTTCCGTCTGGCAGCCTGTCCCTTCAGCATGTGGCAAGGAGGCTGTAGTGATATTTCTGAAAGTGTCCTCTGTTGGGATTCTGTAAACCCCACCCCTCAGTTACCGAGCAGTAGGCACGTACAGTAAAAGCACAGACCAGCCAGTTAGATGTTCAAACAAGGAAACATGCTCTTGGAATCCAGGTTTGGAAGGGCTCTGAAGACCAGGGTATCTCTCCAGGAGTGGCCCTGAAGCTGCAGGGAGGGGCTGTTTCTGTCTTCACAAGTCATATTTCTTTGGATTGCCAGGCTATCGTTATCATCCTCCGTGACTGATTCTTTTATTTTAAATTTTTATTTCTGTTTCCCGTGTATGGATGTTTTATCAGCATTGTGTGTCTATGAACCCTGTACGGTGTCTAAGGAAGTCAGAAAGGGCATCAGATTCCGTAGAGTAGGAGTTAGAACCATCTGTGGGCTGTCACATCGCTGCTGTCAATCAAACCCAGGAGACTCTGGAAGAACAGCCAGCGCTCTGAACTGCTGAACCATCTCTCCGGCCCCTATGATTACATTTTATTTCCCACCTGTCAGACCTGGAAGGCCACCAGCCTCTGTCCTCCCCACCACAGAGAGTCTTCCCAATAGCCAGGAAGACTGGGGGTGCCCCATGCGCCCGTTACGCACCCAGCGCTGCTGGTTTGGTTCTCTCGCTCCTCCTCAGTGTTTCTACACCTTGTCAAATGCTGCTGTGTTTATTGCTGTGTTCATCCTGCAAGTGTGGCCTAGAGGTCACCTCTCTCTTCTCTCCCTCCAGGTCGGATCTCATTCTTTACTTCAGGCTCTGAGAACCTGCACCGAGTGGAGAAAGTCCTCTGGGGCACCCGCTATGCCATCACCATTGCTTTTACCTGCAACCCTGACCACGGGATCAAGGACCCAGTACTCAGGTGACCCATTAGGTCGGGTCCTGAGTACCATGTCTGGAAGCCTGTTTGTGGCACCCTAGTGTTGTGATACAGCCCTGTCAGTGAAGGCACTCCTAGGCCGGGCTGAGTGTGTGTTCATCTCTCCCATTTCAGCCCATTGCTGCTGCCCAGAGTGCCTTACGAATTATCCTGAGTTTTGGTCCTGCTGATGTTTTAATATTTTCATCTGTGAGTAAATCAAGGAAGGAGCCTGTTTACCTGATAGCTCTGAGTGTGTGCTCTGGGCGCTGCTCACTGCGGCTGGCTGGCCTCATTCCTCGGGAGGCATCCCCATGTGGGGAAGAAACATCCACCTGTTAGTGGAGCTAGACATCTTGCCCCAGCCTACATAGCCCACTGAACATGGTCCGTTCTAGAACAGACTAGACAAAAAGAAGAGAACATAGGAACAGAAATGATGGCATTTTGTAAAAGGCTCCAGCAGTTGGTGTCTCCGGGAACCCAAGAAGTTTCATGGGTGAAGGATAGTTCTGTACATTTTAGGAGGAGACTGACATTCAGCACCCGAGAACCAGCCTAGGTCCAGTCTTGCTGTGTCGGGCCCTGCCTGTCCCCAGCATTATCCCCAGAAGTACAGGATCCACGTTTGTCCCTGCCCAGCAGGGACTCAGCATCCCTGTGCCCAACCCTCAGGATTCCCTGCCCAGTGAGGCACCATCTTCTTCCCCATCAGCAACAGACAGAAGAACTGGAACAAAAATGCCATAGGGGAGGCCTGGGCCTCAGGGGCAGCTCCAGCTTCGTCAGCCCAGTTTCTGCAAGGTCAAGCATGGGCCACAGTTGCTCCCATGAAGCCACATCCCTAGGAGAAGGCTGACCCCTCCCCTCATACACACATACAAACGGAATCCCAAGCATGCTATCCCCAATCCAGACACGTCCAGTCATCTTGACACAACAGCCTGGGAAGAGGTGCCGGATCACCCCTCTTCTGTCCAGGCAGCACATGGCACATGGCCATGCACCCCTGAGGCAGGTGGCCTTGATGTTGAAATTACCCCCACATATACCCAGGAAGCTCAGGGAGCTCTGGCCATTGCTGCCCTATAGCCTGATCTCAAAACCAAACCAAATCCGGGAGCTCCACGATCATGGAAATGTGTAGCCACGGTGCCAGTGAAGGTGTGAGGAGGTCTGCAAACAGGACGTGGTCTACATTGCAGGGCTTGTTCTGGCACCTCATCTCCACACGCAGAGGACCGTTGTTCTAGCAGGTTTTACTGTGGACACAAGTGCTGAGGCCTCTGCTGCCCCCTATTGGTCATCCTGAGTAGATCAAGGGTGGTGGTGGGGATGACAAAACTCTGGCTGGTGGATAAGGCCGACCTCACAGGGCTGTTGTTTCCTGTGCTTGTCCAGTCAGGGCAGTGGTCAGGCCTCACTGGGGTTGTCATCTTGTGGCTCTGGCCCTTGAAGTTCTGGTTGTAGTTAAGACAGGCATGCCATGTCTGCTGCTTTCTCCGTAATCATAACCCTGATATCCTCTGTGGCCTTTGGAATCCTAGGCAGTACTTACGTGGTGAGGAAGTCTGGCCATCTTGTTCCAAGCCAGTCAGACACAGCATGAAAAGCGATACTTAAGTGGGAATAGGCCACAGGTCTTAATGAAGGTCCAGAAGTTTCTGGAAAGGTCACATGACCAATAGCACTCTTCCTCAGCCGGATCAAAGCTGGGGTCAGGTCTCAGCAACAGGCAGAGAGCAGGACTAGAACAGAGGTGGTCCTGCAGGTCCTGGTAATTAAGAAAAATAACCACAGGCTTTAGAGCAAGCATCACCTGAACAGCCATTATGAGGTGACACTTTCAGACATGGGTCCAGCCTACATTATACTACCTGACAGGTTCCTTCAGAGCAAGCGCAAACAACGTGTAGCTTCCTCCCTCAGCCTCCACAGTCAAGTCCCTGTGTGCCCCATAACCCTTCTCTTTTAGCTCTGTGGTTATCCTTGAAGCATTGCCAAAGACATGTCACACGGAAGCCAGGGAGTAGAGCCAGGACCTTCATTCACTACTTCTAAGCCAGCATCTTCACCTGGTGTCATGCCTGGACCAAGCCACTAAGTAAGAGTTGAGACTTCTGTGGATGTGGCAAGAGCTGGCCATCCTGTTTGATTCCTAGACAGCCTCAGCCGATCTCGACCCAGAGCCACAAGACCACTGAACTGTTGACTGTCCTGGGGGGAGTCTAGCTCATGTGGACAGAAATGAAGACACTTTTGCTTGTCACTGGAATGGAGATCATACCTAAGAGAGCAGTTGCATGGCTGCTTCCTAGCAAAGGACTGACAAGCTTCTGGAAAGGAAGTGAGTGAGGTCTGGGAGTGAGTGAGTCTGGATTGATGGCCACCTTGCAAGATCAGATATGGGCAGGGTACCCAGGAAAGCTCTAGCCATACTGACCCTAATCCCAGACCTTCACACATGTCCAATGAGTCCCATTCACGATTTTCCACACCCAAGGCTTGCAGAAGAACCCTGGAGAGGTCTGAGAAATGTCTCCTCACCCATCCTACGCATCCGCTCCCATGCGGCTTTAATCTAGGTGCCACCAGCCTCTGGCACCTCTGACAAGCCTCCACTCGCTGAATGTCCCACCTCTTCCATGCTCTTGACTATGAGGTAGGAGGCAAGAAAAGCAACAGCCAAAGCTTATTTGTGTTTCCTGTGCCCAGTTGACACATTACTTTCAAGATAACCTGGGGGAACATCACCCAAAGTTCAAAGCAGCAAGACAAACACATTAGAAAGAGTGGATTAAAATCAAACAGGAGGAAGACCTGGATATACTTCCCCAGAGGTTCTCTGATAAATTGCAATCCAGCTCCCTCTCAGCCTTCTCTCCTAGGACACCTGACACTGTAAATATCAGGGTTTCATCTGTTTTGTGGATGTCTGTTTTCATCCCTGTGAGGTACCAGGTCTTTAGCTCTTTCCATGGATCTCTCTGTCTCTCTGTCTCTCTGTGTGTCTCTGTCTTTGCCTCTCTCTCTCTCTCTCTCTCTCTCTCTGGGTCTCACAGTCTCACTGTGTGGCTGACTGGTGTGGAACTGGGTATGTAAACCAGACCGAGCTCTAACTTACAGAGGTCTGCCTGTCTCTGCCTCCCAAGTGCAGAGGAATAAAGGCATGCACCACCACACCTGACTTTCTATGGGTCTTAATCTGAGCCTTCTTTCTGTGCTTTCATTTCCTTCCGGTTAGCACCAACTGGGAGAGAGCAGGTCTGGGCCATGAGGAGTTAGGGAACACCCTTTGTGCCCTCTGGGGCTCTCAGTTGCCCTTCTGTACAATGCTTACCCTTGGTACCTGCACCTGTGTGTCAGAACATTGTGACTCTTGCATGCTGGTAAGAGTCTTCAGCCTGTACACCAGCTGCACAGAGGACACAGCTCTGACTTAGCCCCATCTGGCTTTCTACTTTGCTATCCCTTCTTGAGGCCTGGATTAGGCAGAGCAAGGGGTACCAGGGCTGTATCCCTAGTCTTAAGAAGGCTGGCAGGGGCTCACAGAATTCTCTGTATCTGTGCCATATTGGGAGATTACAGTCAATGCCCCCTTCTATGAATTTTGATAAGAACAGAGAGTTCTGGCTGATAGAGTCTTTAAAAGGCCTGAGAGGTGTAGGGAGACAGGTATCCCAGGGCCTCCATATACCCATGTAGTTTCTTGAGCTGCATTAATCTTGCCTCAATCTCCTATCTTCCCCACAGTGTGCCCAGTCCCTTGGCTCACCCTCTGTAGCAAAGTATCTTTTTACCTACAGGGGAGACTAGAAGAATTCAAAGTGGGGAACCTTGGCAATGCATATAGGTCCAGACCAATGAGCCCTCCCACCTCTGTCTCTCAATGAGGGCAGACACAGGGTGGGCTCAGTAAGGATCACCACCGGTGTCTCCTGTCCCCCATGCCTCTGGGCCCCTCTTGGGGTCTTCAGCTCAGACAGACCTGATCTGTGTCTGCATTTCAGGCTGCATGTGCCTGTCGATTCATCCATCAGGGCCCAGACCCAACTCTGTTCAGGGTCCCAGCCCTATAAGAGTTCTTGGCACACAGTAGCCACCACGGAGCACCAATGCACAGGGCACCACCCTGGACACCTGTGGTGCCTTTGAATTTCCCACTGATGCATATTTATGGAGTGAGACACAGGATCTGGACTTTCAATTATGCAGTGAGTTGCCAGAAGCTGTGAAAGGACCACTGTGTCCCTGTTGGCCAGCCAAAGTAGCTGTGTTCCCGGCTCTTGGCCACCTGGGCAGATGGAAGCCTCACCAGCACAGCTTCTGGGTAGTGTCTTTGCGAGAAAGCATCAGTATTTGGCATCTGACCGTATATCTTCTCCGAAGGCCCCTCCTGCAGAGCTCAGTGCCCCTCAAGTACATAGTCCCTTAGCTAAGAGGACTTAATAGAAAAAAGTGGCCTAGCATCTGGACAGCTGACAAGATCACTGTAATACCTGGAAGACACAAATGGCCAGCCAGTCTGTCGTCTGAGAGCACTGCAGGCGAAAAAAAGCTGGGTAAAGGAGGAAGGGACATTCCCAGAAGGTGATTCTTGGCTGGACAGAGATCATGGGAGGTATCTCAGGCTGTGTTGGTACAGGAGGGTAGGCAGTAAGGTCCCTGGCTGCTGAGTACCCACTGCTGCTTTCCTGCCCTTCCTTACCATCAGCCCCACTCAGGCTCAACATATGTGGTTCCAGCAAGATAAAGCTGCAGTATACCTCTGTTTAGCCTTAGGCCACTGCCGGCCCATGTACCTGCCCTTGGCGGGTTAGGGGGCAGGAACAGGGATCCTTTGGAGACCTATCAGTCCTGAGAGGCTTAGCCTTCCTGACCCAATGTGGGACAACGTTCTCACTGGCCCAGAAATGGTGTGAGACTGGAGATGCCTGCCACTGGTTCCAGCAGCCTGGCTTTCATTCATCCGTCATCTGTCTGGAATTCGAATGGAAAAACATGCATGTGGTGAGGGGAGAAGCCAGGACAGGCTGGAACTAGTTCCTGAGGACCTTCCCAAGGGTATTTGAGAACCTAGCTACCCTCCCCGTGCTGGAGGCTCAGCAAGATCAATGTCCCCCAACCCCAGCTCTAGCTGGGTGCAGGTTCTGGGCAGGAAGTGTATAGGCCTTCACAAAACACTGACAATCACTGGCTCCTTAAGTCCTTGTAGGTCAGGACTGTCTCTTGTTTCAGCACTGTCAGTACCATCCCCATTGTTCAGGTGGGACTCCTGTGGTTCCCTTTAATAGAGATAGTATCCACTGGAGGAAAACAGGCTATTGCTTGTAGGTGATACTTACCGAAGGACTTCATTCCTGGAAAGGTCGTGAATGCAGGAAACCTTGGTGCATGGAATTTTCCATTGATGAATGACATACACAGGTGGAGGAGTGCTCTGAACCATGACATCACCCTATGTATCACTGATGTTCCCCACGCACCGCCTGCCTTCTCCAACCTGGAGCTGTAAAAACATCTAGCCTGGAGATATGTCATTAACTCTGAGCTGAGGTAACATGATCTGAAGACAGACCAGCCTGCTGGCTGGGAAATGGGATCATGCCAGGCCTCCCCTGTCCTGCTTGTGGGGCTGACAGCTTGTCAAGATTCTATCACCCCTCCCTGGTTTTGATTTGGACCGAGACAGTTGAGTAAGGGTTCAGGTATGGACAGATCTGTCTTATCCCTGTGGCCCTCTTCTGAGGCGCACGGCCACTCAGTCCAGCCAGACTATCTGGCTGCAGGGTTTCCTGGGGTCTTGCCATGAGCATCTTGCCCTACATTTGGCAAGTCTGTTCCTAGCACCTTCAACATTTAACTCTGCTTATATGCAGCCCCAATTTAGTCAGCATCTTCCAGTGAAACACCCACCAGCAATCCATGAGAAGAGATTTGTTCTCAGACACACCCAAAAGACCTTGGATCAGTGGTAAAGGCTGAGGATAGGAAAGCCCCAGCCTCTCTGTGAGTGCTCAGTGCCCAACCACTAGAACAGGAATTTGGCTTTTACTCTAGACAAGAACTGGTTCTGAGGCAGCCCCACTGTGGGCTTCAAATATCATGGTGTTCCTGGCAATCTTTTGATTCCTGCACTGTATAAATCCACATGTCGGCCTGTAGATTGTGGTCCATCCATCATCAGAGTACTTAAAGCCACAGAGAGCAAGCTATGGCCAATGTATATATAGCATGCACCTGTCTGAAAACCAATAGGATGCAGGCACACAGGGCCACAGGTGTGTGATGTTCTAGAACAGCAGTTCTCAACCTGTGGGTCAGGACTCCTTTGGGGGGGGATCATATATCAGGTATCCTACATATCAGATATTTACATTATGATTCATAACCAGCAAAATCACAGTTATGGAGTACCAATGATGTAATTTTATGGTTGGGAATCCCCACAACATGAGGAACTTTACTAAAGGGTTACAGCATTAGGAAGGTTGGGAATCCTTGTCTTGCAAACTAGGTTGAGAGCAGCAGGGACATGGTCTTTAGGAGACTGGGCATGGCTGGACCTTTGGGATACAGTAGCTGGGGATGCTCACAGCACATGTCCTATCTTGTAGGCAATATCAGCATGAGCAGGTTAGAACCAGCTGCTTATTGTGGACAGGAGAGCCTCTTGCCGAAATCTTCTGATAAAGCTGCAATACATCCTCTGGGAGAGGTTTTGAAAAGTATAAGATAAGACAAAATAAAATTTAAAAAATCTACAATCACCAAAACCCAACTACCTGGGCATTATGATGGATGCCTTTAATCTCAAATCCCTGGAGGCAGAGGCAGGCAGATCTGGAGTCTGACAGCCTGGTATGCAGAGCAAGTTCTAGGACAGCCAGGGCTACAAAAACGAAACCTATCTTGAAAAATTAAACAAACAACCAAACAATAACAAAAAAGCCAAACCACCAAAAGCCAAAATCAAAAACCAAAGCAAACCAAAACAACCCCAAAAAGCAAACCCTAAAGTTTCCCACCATGAGGTAACTGCTGATCTTTAAGGTGTTTCTGTAGAGATTCTTTTTGCATATGTGGCATGTATGTCTACACAGAAGGCACTCATGCTCACTTGTGCACAGACACATGCTTATCTACATACAACCACACACCAGACTCACATGCACACAGGCACACATTGTTGTAAATAAAACTTGAGATTGTGCTATACAATTTTATGTTCTGCTTTCTGTCCATGACCATGATGCCCGAGGTTCAATCCTTTCTGACCCCACAGAATGTTGCTCTTCTTGGAAGATGCCATGCCACCACCTAGTTAGCAGCTGTGGAACATTCCATAGCAATGCTGAAATCAGCTCCTTCCTACATAAATCCTTATCCACACCTGATATTCGGATTTCAGGATAAAACCCCAATTGCTCAGGAAGAGTTATAAACATTTGTATGATTCAATTTATTTATTAGAATTTTAAAATAGAATATCTTTTACTTATTCTTTGACAGTTTCATAATGTAAGCAATGTATCTTGATCATATCCATTATTTATCTGCCTGTAGGATTATGTCATTATGCAGGTAGGCGGGTCTAGGGTACGGCAAAGCCTATCATTGGATGAGAAGGAAGAGTAGGCGGGGAAAAGTCTAGGAAGGAGAGAGGAGAACAAGCGGGGAACAAGATGAAGAGGATGGAGCGGGACGATCCAGGTCCAGGTGGACTAGGTCAATTTTATCTTGTCTAGGTGTCAGGTTATATCTGTATTAATTATCAGTGAATTTATTGTGTGTTGAGAACTTAACATATAAATCTGATGGATAAATTACAAGTTTCTGGAACTTTGATTTTACTGAGTTACAGGAGAGGTGAGCAGAGTTTCTAGCTGGCAAAGAGACAGCTGGAAGAGGATGGTTATAGAACGCCTGGGGCTAGCGTGGCGTGATGCCTTGGTGGAGCAGCCTCGGAATGTGTATGTCAGGCGTGGTAACTACCCGCCAAGAGGACAGTGTGTGAAAGCAGCGTGGCAGAGAAGCAGCCAGGGCTTGCGAATCTGGCTCTGTGGCCCACAAAGTGTGAACGCGCAGGAACCGGTAGCCACAAACCATTTTTTTTATTTTTACTGCAACATCTACCTACCTACTTGATTGTGGTGCTGGGCTTGGAACCCAGTCCCTCATGCCTTTTAGGTAAAGTTTCCACCAACCAAAGGGCTCTTAATAAGAAAGGTCAATTTTTTTTGTTTGTTTTGGAATTTTGTTTTGTTACTACAGAATCCTCATTTAAATTTGCAGTAATTTTTCCCCTGCATTAAATTCTAAGTGGCTTATATAACCAGAGCTTTTTCTCCTCCTGGAGAGCTCTGGATTCTGGGTGGTGCTCCCCGCATCCCTTTCTTTTTTTAATTAGACAAAGTCTCATTATCTAACCCTGGCTGCCTAGAACTTGGTAGACCAGGCTGACCTTGAACTCTCAGAAATGCAGCTGTCTCCACCTCCCAAGTGCCAGGACTAAAGGTGTGTGCCACCCCTGCCTGTTGGGTCAGGCTTCCTTTTCCTCATCGTAGAAATATGAGTGCTCATCTTTCCTTCATTCTTTTCTGATTTTATGTTTGACATGGATGTTTAAAATGCCACCTGAGCTCTATTTTGGCTGAGGGACACAGTCACCTGCCAGGTGGGGTGTCCCGTCTACCTAAGGCAAACCTCTTGTCTCCAGAGTCTTCAGGGCCAGGCTGCCCCACTTAAAGGCTACTGTGTTAGGATGTTTAGCACCTTGGAGAAAAGTGGCACTAAGGCCTTGTAGCCTCCACTCCTCTGTCCACATTGTGTCTAAGAGCAGGTGCTTCAGACGCTCCACCCAAATCCCATGGCCTCAGACACAGGCATCCACAGCCCAGCTGACCTGCCCAACTGCTTCTACCAAAGTTGGATATGTGACAAAGCCAGAGCTCAGGGCAGGAGTAGGGCACTTTCCTTCCAGGTGGAGCCAGGGTGACAGGACCTGATATCACAAGGGTACGTGAGCCTGGAACACTGTCCTGTAAGCCAGCTAATTCTGAAACAGCTCAGAGGTCAGGGGTACTCAAAGGCCTGCTCCACCTTCCTCTAGCTCTCATCTTTACATGGTGTACAGTTTGCACCACTTGGATATTTCAGCTTGGTTTCTTATTGGCTAGACTTTAAGTGTTGGATGGATGGCATTTAAAAGCTAAAGAACTTGATCTATCACCCTGTGTCCTTGAGCCTCTGTGGGCTCATTAGTCACATAGGTCAATAGTTATACCTCCCTAGCCACTGGCTACCACTGCCTGGGAGGCCACGCCTGGTCTCTGATGGAGATCCCATCAGCTTATTGACATCCAGATCCACCCTAGAAGCATGGCCACTCCACCTCTGTTTCCCTCCCACTTCTCCTAACCCCTCCTCCTCCCAGGGATCATTGATCCTCCCCTTCCCTCCTGGCTGGCCATAACTTTCCCTGCATGGATTCCAAGTTCCAGACATGGAGGCCTTGTCCTTGCCAAGGCTTGGTCCATTAGCGGACCACCTTTCCTGTCTTTTCTCTTACAACAACCTGAAGGCTACTCTGGAAAGGCCCACGTCCTAGAGAGCCCTGGGTACCAATCAGCAGGACTTCTGGCCACCCCAAGCCCAAGTCTTCCTGCCTGCACTCTCTCTGACTGAACACATATTCTGTCCTTATTTAAAACAGGACAGGCAGCGAAAAGACCCCTGAGGACAGAAGAGGGAAAATTATGATGTTAGCTGACAATCACAGCTCCAGGAGGGCATTGGCCCCCAAACCTGGTGGATGAGCGTGCCCAGGTCAGTGATGGACAAGCTGACAGAGCAGTGAAGTCCTGCATGCCCTATTCGAGTTTTCAAGCAGAGCCTTCAGTTTGTGCTGGAGATGACAGGAAGGTCTCAGTGAAGGTCAGATCCAGCTCCCAGCTAGACTCGAGAACAGGCAGGCAATGGACAGGACTGTCACTGCAGCCACACAACGAAGGAGGACAGAGCCAAGGTGACTCTGTGAGATGGCTTTGCCTAACCTCACTAGGCTCACCTCTCTTGATGCCCAGAGAGATAGGGACTTGGAATCCAGGCTTGGGATCACCTGTGTTGAAAGCTGACCTGTTGTCTCCATTGTCAGCTTGGCACAGGCAGTGTACTGGCTGGTTGTGTGTCAACTTGACACAAGCTGGAGTTAATTACAGAGAAAGGAGCCTCAGCTGAGGAAATGCCTCCATGAAATCCAGCTGTCAGGCATTTTCTCAACTAGTGATCAAGGGGGGAGGGCCCAGCCCATTGTGGCTGGTAGACCTGGGCTCTATAAGAAAGCAAACTGAGCAAGCCAGAGAAAGCAAGCCAGTAAGTGGCATCCCTCCATGGCTTCTGCATCAGCTCCTGCTTCCTGACCTGCTTGAGTTCCAGTCCTGACTTCCTTTGGTGATGAACAGCGATATGGAAGTGTAAGCTGAATAAACCCTTTCCTCCCCAACTTGCTTCTTGGTCATGATGTTTGTGCAGGAACAGAGACCCTGACTAAGACAGGCAGCATCTCTGGATGATGGCAGAGTATGCTGTGTGTGTCTAGTGTGTTTGTTTTGTGTACATTATTATGTTACAACTGTGGCTTATGCATACATGCATGTGTTGTATCCAATGGATGTCATGTTTAATATGGTATGTTTATGGGGAGGTGAGTGTGTGAGGCAAATATTTTATGCATTTGTTATGTGTGTGATGGGGAATGTGTGGTGGGATACATGTGTGTGGTATGTACTGTATTTGTTACACATGGCGTGTTTGGGGTGTGCGTGTGTGTCCTCGTGCACACATGTACACATGTGTATATCATTGCTCTGGTGCCAACCTCTCTCTGTCAGTGCTGATCTCAAGAGACCCTGAGGCCAGATTAGCAGGTGCCAAAGACTGTCACAGAGCTGCTAGCTTTCCACCCAGGTTTTTCCAGGACAGCGGTACTTTTGTAGAAACCATGCACACCTAGAATTAGAAGTGTATTTTGTTAGTTCTGGCTTTAGAACTTTTTCTCTATTAGGCTGGAAGGGACATATGGGATATGAGGTCTCTCTGGGTAAGGCCTCACTAGGTTACTTCCCCGATGTTGGCTCTGGGGATGAAGCTATATTCCATGTTCCTAAAGCTGAAGCCCAGGATCAGAGACAGTGGAGCTGGGGGCAGGAGGGGAGCACAGGCATAGGGGCCCACTACCCATACATTCCTCCAGTGAATTTATTAGGGTGTTGCTGGTTTTCTGTCTTGTTTTGTTTTGCAGAGCTGGTGGTGAACCCTAGGGCCTCTTGCATGCTAAGCAAGTGCTCTGACACTGAGCTGTGTCCCAGCCCTTTACATTTTTGTTTACTTAGAGTTGGGCATCGTGGCACATGCCTTTAGTCCTAGCACTCTGAATGTAGAAGCATGTGGATCTCTGTGAGTTCAAGGCCAGCCTTGTCTATATAGTGAGTTTGGGGCCAGCCAAGGCTGCATAGTGAGACTATCTCAAAAAAAAAAAGTTTTGTTTTGTTTTTTTTAATTTAGAGACAAAGTCTTTGATAGGTATCACAGGCTGACCTCAAGCCTCCCCAACTCCACCCCTTCATTATTTCTCTCTCTCTCTCTCTCTCTCTCTCTCTCTCTCTCTCTCTCTGTTCATGTGTGTATGCCCATGTGTATCTCTCATTTTTTAATAGCAAAATTTTAAAAAAGCACAAAGTACTGCTACTTCTGGAACAGTTTATCACTGCAAAGACCTGTGCTCCAGGTCCTGCCACCAGAGCACACCTGACATTCAGCAAGAGTACTACCAGACCAAGGTGCTCTCCCACCCAGTGATGATCACCCTGAAAAGTGTGGGCAGCTGGCATCTGCCCGTGGTAGGAGAAATGGTCAGCCAAGGAAAAGATGTCCCAAGGATGGCACTTAGGATGGGGAAACAATTTATCCAGGGACAGTGAAGCCAAGACCACACTGCTGTCAACATGAGCTGTGCTGTCTCATGAACTGCAGCCTGTGGAGTCTCCTTCCTGCACTTGAACTCCAGTGCTAGCTGGGCAGCCTCTCCCAGTCGTCCCACCCCACTCCAGCCTCTCTCTCAAATCTCTCAGCTATCTGCCCTCCTTCCCACCCTGTTCCGTGTAGGGACATCCACAGGCAAAGGCTCAGAAACCTCACCAAACACTCGGGTGCCTCAATCTGGGGATTCCTGGATCTAGGACCCCCACCCCACACCACCACAACTTCATCCCCAAAACTGAGGCAGGACACACTGTGGAGTACAGGGTTTATTGTTCCATGTGGATATGGAAGCAAGAAGCTACGAAGGGATGAGGGGAGGGTAGAGATGTCTGTAGGCCCCTTACCAACCAGTGGGGGACGGTCCTCAGGACTGGAAGGGCTTACATCAAAGGTCAGGCTTACAGCCTGGTACTAGCTGCTCTGGGCAATTAGGCCTTAGATGACTCAGCTCACTAGGGTCTTCAGAAGAGGGTCTGGGCCACAGCTTCTGAAGCACCTCAGCAATTGGTTTGAAGCAGGAATGTGTTGGCATCATAGGAAAGGTGCTGATAGAGCTGAAGTATACAACCAAGAAGAAAGAACAGGGACCTTTCCAGAAGAGAACTGAAGAAGACAGACAAGCAAGTTACGTTCGAGCAGGGGATTCTGGGAATCGGCTTCCGAGTGGCCTGCCTTTGGGTCCTTTCCTACCCCCAGGAGCACACAGAGTACTCTCAGACAAAGGCCCCATTATGGGGAACTGGAGACAGCATGAGGGTCTCTGTGGCCTGTTGGCTGCTGGAGGAAAGCGAGTGGCCGGAGTCCTTCTGGAGGTGGACTCGGCTCGGCAGAAAGCTGCCAGCACAACCTACGCCACGGGAACTACTACCCAGTGACCGCTGGCGGCCACGCAGGTACTCCCGATAGTTCTTGGTGAGCAGAGTGTAGAGGAAGGGATTGATGCAACTGTTGCCGTAAGTGAGGCAGGCAGTCAGGTAGTTGACAATGCGTGCAGTCTCAGGCGTCAGCAGCATGGCCTCGTGGTACTGCGCCAGCAGCTGCCACAGCCAGAAGGGTAGGAAGCAGGCCCAGAAGAGAAGGACGATACCCAGGATGAGGTAGAGCACCCTGGGGTTGGGCAGCCGCCGTGTCTGCTTGAAAGAAGCTTGCTGAGATAGCCAGTAGGCCCTGGCCAGACGGATGTAGAGCAGCCCAATGACCAGGCCAGGCCCCACAATGCTGGTCCCAAAGAGCAGGGTCAGGTAAATACGGTGGGCACGAGGGCCCCAGGACGGCAGGCAGAGGCTCTTAGAGCCCCTATGGACCAGACGGATGGCAAGCATCATGGGTAGGGTCAGCAGCAGTGCCAGCAACCAGGTGCCCAGCGCCAGCAGCTTACGATAACCCTTGGAGCGCTGGACTGCGTCCAGAGGCCTCAGTACCGCTGCATAGCGTTCACTGCTCATTACGGTCAGGGTGAAGATGCTGGCATGCATTGTCAGGAAGTCCAGGCTAAAGAGAACTCGGCAGCCCACATCCCCAAAGTGCCAGTCCTTACTGACGTAGGTGACTACGATGAAGGGAATGCTCAGCAGGTACAGCAGATCAGCCATTGCCAGGTTGACCACATAGACATACATGGAGGCTGAGGTGTGCAGAAACCGGCACATGACCACCAGAGTGTACACATTTCCCACCATGCCCACCACACCCATGGCTGAGAGCACTGCCCCGATGACGCCGGTGGCCACAAGGTCTTGCAGGGAGCTGGGATCTGTTAGGCCAGTCCAGGAACTGTTGAGGGACACATTGGAGCCACCAGGCAGCTCAGACGCAGTGTTTTCAGACATGGCAAGAATGGGGAAGCTTGTAGGCTCCACACTCAGCGCCATCTCTGTCCTCACACTGGGCTTCGGGTGGGAGTACCGCTGCTCAGTGAGGAGAGCCCGTGGGAAACTTGTCCTGTGGGAGAAGATTAGTGTCAGAGATTCAAGGCAGCAACCTACTTCTATGCCCTAACAGCCTCCATGATGGGCACAGTCACTGTCCTTCTTCAGAGAGACAAAGGCTCACCAAGTCCTGCCTCCTGTGGGAACCCTCCAAAGGATTTGTGTCACCTCCCCAGCTACACAGGCAGACCCTAGAGCCACTGGGAACCTCTGCCCCCCCAGGACACTCCCCAGCAGAACCCTAAGTCACACCCAAATGCCTTTTCTGAGAAGTTGGCCAAGGAGAGGTGTAGGTCAGAGTGGGCAAAGACAAAGGTCCTAAGTTCTAGCTCTACAACCTCAGATAGGGTTCCATTTCCCATTTTATGTTACATGTATGCTCTTAAAAAAAATTTCTTCCAGTCACAAAAGTAATGGCTAGTCTGGGCGTAAAAGTTCAAATAGAAAAATAGATAAAAGGCCTTTGGGGTTCCACTTATCATATGAAGGAAGCGGGCCTGGACCCCTGCCTCACACGACATCCTCAGTGATGGAGGGCAGTCAATAAAAAGTGTTTAGAAGAAAACATTATAGGCCACGGCAGGAAAATGTTTACTCTGAAGAACTGTTTAAATCCCATTGTTGTGTGGTGTGCACGTGGGGTGCATGCGGAGATGATCATGTGGAGATCACAGGACAACCTTTAGACATTGGTTCTTTGCTTCTTTCCCATGCAAGTCTCTATACTAACTCGCCGTCCATCCTGGAGGCAGGCACTCCTACCCACTGAGCCATCTTACCAGTCCCCAACTTCCAAAATGATTTAAAACAAACAAAAAGACAAAAAACAAAACCCAAACACCGAAAGTCTCACTATGTATCCCTAGCTGGCCTGGAACTCTTTATGTAGACCAAAATATTCTGCTTAAGTATGTACCATGCCTGGCTTTTGTTGTTTTTGTTTGTTTGTTTGTTTTGTTTTAAAGAAAGTACAGCCCCCCCCCCCAGATTTATTTATTTAATATGTATGAGTGTTTTGACTTCACAAATGTCTGTGCCCCATGTACATGACTGGTACCGTCAGGGGCCTTAAGAGAATACCAGATATCTCATAAATTGAGTAAGCTACCATGTGGTCGATGCAAACCAAATCCAGGTCCTCTGCAATAGTAGCAGGTGCTCTTAACCACTGAACTATCTCTCTAGCCCAGGTAAAAATTACTTAAAAGACAAACCTCATGAGAGCAGGAGAGATTACTTGCTGCTCTTGCAGAGGAATTGGGTTCAATTCCCAGCACCCACATAGCAGATAATTAACCATCTGTAATCTGATGACCTTCTCTGAACTCCTCAGACATCAGGCACACATATAGAATACACACATATATTCATATAAAAACAGACACATAAACAAAAATAAGATGGTTTTTATAGATTTTCTCTGTGTAATAGCCCTGGCTGTCCTGGATTTGCTTTGTAGGCCAGGCTGGCCTCGAACTCACAGAGATCTGCCTCCTAAATGCTGGGATTAAAGGCATCGGCCAACACACCCAGCTAGTTTTTAAAACAAAAACGAAACCACAAAATCCCAAACTTCAAAATCAAGAACTTCACTAAACAAATAAAAGTAAGAATGAGAATTACGAGAAAAGGTACATCAGGGCAACAGACTAGGGAACAATATACACGCAAGAGCTGTAAATCAATAAAGAAAAGAGAGATTGGCTATTTGGGGGAGGAAAGACAAACAGAACAGGTACGTCTAAACGAAAATACCCCAGAGGCCAGAAAATAGTGAATCGAGGTTACTCAGCTTTATGCCACCGGAGAAATGTCAGTCAAAACCGTAAAGAAACTGTAACAAGTGTGTATGTGTGCACGCACACACACCTTTGGCCTCCTGTAACCATGCCCTTGCCAGTTTGTGAACTCCTCTCGGAGGGAGCCACTTGAACTCCTGCTTCTGCCCTTCAAACCCTGTCTCACGCAGCCTGTAGCAGGACATCTCTTCTTTGATTTTCTCTTCTACTGTATCCCTACCACTGCTGCTGCTATTCATGGTCATCTTGGTCGCTTCAAACTCATTAAACATAAAGCTGCTGTTCTTCGGTGTTCTTTGGTGGGATCACTGGTGGCACGGTACACACCAGTTTCGAATCATCGAAATGCCAAGCTTTCCCAAAGCTGCTGTAGCATTTCCAGACTCAACTGCGGTGACTGACCTTTCTAGTTCCTTCCATCCTCTCTCCCATAACTCAACAATAGGTGCTTTGATATTTTTGGTTATAGGCATGGTGTGTGTGTGTGTGTGTGTGTGTGTGTGTGTGGTGTGCTCATGTGTTGTGTGTGTGTGTGGTGTGTGTTCCTGTGTGTGTGTTCTCTCAATGTGGAGCACTGGAAGTCTCTTGGAGCTAGTTATGCACATTCCCTGTCCTTGGCAGGGATCACACAGGTAAACATATAAAATAAAATGACAACAACTCCCCCACCCCTCAAAACTCAAAGCTTTAGCCGGACAGTGGTGGCGCACATCTTTAACACCAGCAATCAGGATGCAGAGGCAAGCAGATCTCTAGGTTTGAGGCCAGCCTAGCCTGTATCTCCAGTTTGAGTTTCAGGACTGTCAGGACCTCTGCACAGAGAAACCCTGTCTCAACCAAACCAAACAACCAAACAAAAACACCTCTAAGCTTTGTACACTTACGACTCTATTAGGTTAGCCTCACAAGAAAAAGAGAGCCCTAAAGGGCAGACTTTCTAAGAGGGAGTAAAGAAGACCTCTTTGCATAGGTCTCTCCGACACCCAGGCCCAGGAATGATGGATGTCTCTAGAAGTCATCTTTCCCCTTAGTCAAAGCTGAAGAATCCAGGCAGGTCTAGGGTGAGGAGACAGTCCCCACACTTGCAGTTCTAGCATCATCTGCTCCGAAGCCCTCACCCTGCTGCTGTCTCACCTCACAGGTCAGCTCCAGAGACACTGGAGTCCTCCTACCCGACCAGGAAGGCGAAAGGATGCACAAGCCACTACCTTGAGTCACCAGTTCAGGGAAGGTGAAAGTTTTCAGTGCCAGGCGCCTGCTGCGAAGCGGCCAAACGGTGCACACCGGGCGGCGTGGCGGCGCTCATCGGCACTCCGGGAACCCTTGCGGCCGCACCCTCCGAGATCAAGAGGTGTAAGCTGGGTTCAGGGTCGCGGGATGTCCCGCACACCCCGGGCCATGCGTCTAGGGTTGTGCAGCTCGTGAACGTGCGCTCACCTCTGTCACGGAGTCATCCGGCTGCCTCCCGGCCCGGGGCTTAAAAGCCGCGCCGCGTCCTGTCACTTAGATGCTCGAGACCCAGTGGCCATCACCGCGCACAGGTTGGCAAATGCACGCGGAAGGCTGTGCTGCTAGAACGTTCCCAGAGCTCCCCCAGCCGGGGCAGCGCGGAGCAAGGTTCTGAGCCCACTTGGGCTCCGGGCACGCGGTGTGGTGCTGGTCGCCGGCCTCCCTAGAGTCCCACGCCACACCCGCTCCTGCGCTGCTGCCGCCACCTGTCCCACTGCCAGCTGGGAATGCGCCGGTCTGGGTATTAATAACCAGCCACGCGGGCCCTGGCGAGGTCTCTTCAGCAGAGACAGGCGCCAGATCCGGGCAGAGTTAGCATCTACAGAGGGGTTTGCCTGGCTTGGGAGCAGAAAGGACCTCTGTGTATGCTGGGGGCTCATCGCTTCCATGTCTCTTGTAACAACCACCCGTGTCAGACTGAGGTTCAAAGATTTATGACTTACTGTAAAGGTGAGCAACGAGACCTGTGCTGATGGCCCAGGTAATGTGAAGAGGGAAAGAACCGTGGGACCATGATGTGGCTGCTTTCACCTTCTCAGGTGGCTCATCCCTATGGGAGAGACTATATGGGCAAACTTGGGATATAGGGACCCTCTCTTCACTGTCCCTATCTGTGGCAGAGACCCTGATAAAGGCACCCTGTGGTGTGGCTAATCCCAGCTGATATGTTGAATGGGTAGTACTCAGAAGGACTGGTCCATGTTGGTCATATGCTGAATTAAAATGGATCCCTCCTGGCTTTGAGACAGGGAACCAGACCATCACAAAACAAAACAAACAAAAACAATGCAGAGAAAAGAATCCAGAGAGATTACTCTGTGGGGTTCCACTTCCTATGTGAAGCTCAGATGAAGGGGTTGAAGAGAAGCCTGAGGGTGGAGGCCAGCCCACCCTCTCCTTCAGGTCTCACCTCTGTTCCTCTTCTGTGCCACCTTGCATTCAAAGCAGTCTGGTTTTATCCCTTTAAATCCTGGTTCCCACCTCAGGCTCAGCACTTTCAGACAGGGGAGGCACAGGCCTTCTGGTAGGCATCTTTCTGGGTATAGGGCCAATGGGCCCCACTTTCACCCCTGTCTGTGAGGGACCTCTGGTGACTGAGAAGGTCCTAAATAACAAGGGCTGGTGGGCGGTCACATCTGCATTCCCCTCACAGCAGAAGTTCTTCTGGTACAGCCAGCTAGGCAGCCCCTCTGACACTGACCTGAATCCCAGTCCAGCCCAGCCCCTCATCTCCTGATTCTGCAGAGCCATTTTTTAAAGGGCAGATGCCCATGTAATGTGGGTGCTGGACAAACCCTTGGACACTGTAGCTGCTGGATCATCCCAAGGGAGCTTAGCAGGGGTGAGGGCATAGGAAGGAGTCAAAGGGGAACTTCAGATCGAGAAATAAGAGGTCATCTGAGAATCCTTCTCTTAGCTGCATAGATAGCCTCAAATTTGGCCTAGTAAAGGGGAACCTGAGTGTCCCCGGGGGCCCAAATACTCTTATAGAACTGGGCTGTCCAAAGGCAAATGCTTCCATATCTATTCTACTCTGTGGAGAAGCACACTACCCGTCTGTGAGTCGCCTCATGGACCATTAAGTCACACTCTGGACCCACAGCTGCACCCCCACGAAGTGACTTTCAAAGCTTTGTTCTGGCTGTCATAGCTTCATGACATTTGGGGATGACAATTTCATTCTGAAAGAACTAATTTCCAATTGCATTACTGCACTCTTCAAAGAATGAGGCTCTGTGGGTAGGAGCCAGTGTGGGGATTCTGTAAACCCCACCCCACAGTGGCAAAAGTCAGGTATGTTCCACTCCAGTTACCTGGCACTATAAAGGGGGCTGCATGCCCCCTCCTCTCTCTCTTGCTCTCTTGGCCTCTTGCTCTCTCCCCTCCTCTCCCACTTCCCTTTCCCTCTCTCTCTCCACGTGCTCATGATCAGCCTCCTCTACTTTTCTACTTCTCTCCTCTCTTCTCTCTCTGCCTCTACCACCCTCTTAACTCTCCCATGACCTGAATAAACTCCATTCTGTACTATACTGTCATGTGGCTGGTCCCTCAGGGGAAAGGGATTCGCAACATGGGTTCCCCCATGACTTACCTCATCTCCATGGGCCATATCCCCCTGCCCCCACCTTCATCTTTTTCTAACACTGGTGCTGAAACCCGGGACATTATTTTTTTCTTTTTTATATACACATCAGCAAGTCTGGGGGAGGCTTTTCTTGGGTTCACATCCAGCCCACACACAGGTACATTTTTACTAATTAAAGAAATGCTTTATAAGAATACAAAGACCATGGGTCCCTCTCTTCATCATTCTGGTCCACAGTAGCAGTAATTCGTTATGGAAAATGTTGGGAGAAGTAAGGGAAGTAAGAGAGCTGGGGCAGCCTAGGCTTCAATGCACTCCTGACATTCTAGGCAGGCCCCAGGGGACCCAAACCATTCAGTGCAGATATGGCTCTTGAAACCCACCAATGTCAGTGGCTGGGATACTTTCTAGGATGCTGTGGGTATAGTATACAGCCTGCAGCTGGGATTCACTCTACACTCACTTCTGCTAGAGCACTCCACAGCCTGAAACCACTCCATGGTTCCAGAAGGTGCTTCTTTTTGTCAAGAGAATATTCCCCCGCTTCCTGTCTCAGGCAGTGTAGTTTCCTGCATCCAGGCCTGATGCCCCACCCCCATCCAGACACAGCTGGAGATGTGACAGCCACAATGAAATCAATTAGAACCTGTAACAGTCTGCAGCTGGGGATAGAGGCAAATGATTAGTGGGCAGCCTCAGACATTTCAGTAATCACAGGTGATGGAAACTCTGGCAAGTGGGCTGACTGAAGGCACTTTCCTGAATGAAATGCCCAAGCCATTGAAAGTTGAAACACGAGTACAAAAAGAAATATCTAACACCCCAGATCCCCTGAGAATCAGTCCCAGGGCCATCCTGCTGTAGAGAGGGAGAGAGGTGATAAGAGTCCCAATGCAGCAGTCCTCTGGTTCCACAAGGCTGAGTGACCTTAGGAAAAAGGTCCCAGTTCAGGACCTACAAACACTTTACATGCTGGGTGACAGGATTACACATAGAGCCATAGGAAGGGGGGCCTTTCTGAGTACTGCAAAGATGGGGTGCACTTCTTGAAAGAAATATATGAAACTATATGTCCTTAAAATGCCCCCAGGGAATAGCCCTGATCCTGTGATTCAGGGAATAACCATGATCCTGGGTTCAGCAATTAGAGTTTAGTCACCATCAAAGAAATGGGGGTTCCTCCACCACAAAATGCTCCTCCCCCACCCCAAGAAGGGTCTCTAACTGGTACAGATATATCCTTATGGGGCAGAGTATCCAGATCTGGGACACTGAGAGCAGTAGGGGTAAGACATGAACCAGACATTGTTGTGGTCAGCAGTGTAGGCTTTTGTTTTAATGTTGCCCAATGGTATGGAACACAGAGAACTGGAGAACCCAGATGTCTCAAGGACAAAGAATGTCTAGGTAACAGACAGGAACTGGCCAGCACGAGTGGGAGGAGCCACCACCCAAAGTACCTGACTTTGGCCTCCTCCTGGGATTTGGTTTCCTCCTGACACATGGTAGACTCTGAGTAGATGTTACTGTAATGGGAACCACAATGTGAGTATCTTGGCAGTAATGCAGATTAGGATTATAGAGATAGCCGTGACCCTCTTTTTGACTGCCATACTATAGAGACAATGAAACCTAGGGAAGTGATATTTCCCCAGGTATCACATGCTTCTGGGAAGGAAAGGCAGGTCTGCTACCAGCCAAAGGGGAACATGTGCCCCACAAGGAGATTCCACACAGTTCTGACAACTCGACAGATTACCTTGCAGGAGGGTCTGATCTGAGAGAGTCCTGCCTTCTATTCAGATCTAACCCTTGTGTTAGGACCCTGTCGATGGACTTGAATACTGGTTGTTTGGTTTGGTTTTTACTTTTCCTAATGTGATCATATTGAATTACTTTTGGGCCTCTTGGTTAAGATCAAATATAATATCTGTTCTTATCAGTTTAACATCTGAATCATCCTTCATCTCATATGACCATGTTGAATAGTAACTCTTTTTTTTTTTTTTTTTTTTTTGTTTTCAGGTTTATTGAAAATATGGCATCACAGATTAAACAGCTCCACGTGGTGTTTTGAAATTCATCCCAACTGTAGGCTGAGTGACCTGGAGGTTAGAGAGACTGCCGAAGTCCAGAAGCTTCAGCATTTCCTTGGTGTCAGGATCTACCTCAATGATCTCCTGATCTAGGGCCGAGACCTCAGGAACGTAGTTGTCTCTCCTCTCTCTCTCCTCTTCCTGCAGCTTGATAGAGATACCTCTCACAGGACCTCTCTGAATGCACTTCATCAGATGCGTCACATAGCCGGCTATCTTGTTCCGAAGTTTTTTGCTGGGGATGATGGCGATTTCCTCGCACACGCGCTTGTTGGTGTGGAAGTCATTGCCCAGGCGTGTGTAGTACTTCTCAATGATGACCCGGGCCGCCTTCTTCACAGTCTTGGTGCGAACGCGGCCCATGTTGACGGGTCTCGGTAAAAGAGGAATAGTAACTCTTGAAGTGGAAACTTTCGAGTTCTTTGGAAAGTTTGATGGTGTTTTGCTGGGGCAAACATGTTGAAGGAACGTTTCATCAAAGTGGACACAGGTGTGAAAGACTAAGGCCGACTCGTGAAGGAATCTCACTGAAACACAGGAGAGAATGTTCTGCTTAAGCCCACACGTGAAAGGACACGTGATGAAAGATTCTTTGCTAACAACACACATGTATTGGTCCACCTGACATTGCACAAGTTGAGCTGCATTTGTCAGGATACACACCAAAAAAACTTCTGGTGGTGTACAGTTTCTTGCCTCTTCTAAGGACTCAGGCTGATTGGATGCACTTGCTGAGGCAAGACCTGTGCTGAGAGGCAAGACATGAGATGTTCGGGAGGTATATACAGAACTCCACAGACTGACAGAGACAGAGCTTGGCTGGCTGGTACAGCTAGCTGTGCAACGCTTGTGGGTCTCCAGTCTTCACTGATCTTCACTTCCCTGAGGGAGGCACAGCCTAGAACTTCTCCTGGTGTTCCTGTTGGTCCCTCCTGATGACTTGAGCAGAGGCTAAGTCCTGGCTGTCTGCTAGGTCATGCCACCGCTGTTGCTAACATAACACTACCGACCTGGACTGCTGGTGTATACACGAGGTGTTTGCAAGTGGATCGAGCTGCCACTGCCTGCTGACCTGAGAACTGAACTGCCAGTTTCCAGACATCATAGACAGAAGTTGCTCCAAAGAACCTTCCTAAACATGTCCACTCCAAAGAACCTTCCTAAACAGGTCCACTTCCCTCCCCATCTCCCACCCCCACCCTGTATCCTTTCTTTCCTACTACCTCTGGTGGGTGGTAAGTTACAAGGAAGGTTAAAACTTTTAAGAACCAGGGCTGGAGAGATGGCTCAGCAGTTAAAAACACCGACTGCTCTTCCAGTTCCTGAGTTCAATTCCCAGCAACCACATGGTGGCTCACAACCATCTGTAATGGGATCCAATGCCCTCTTCTGGTGTGTCTGAAGACAGCTACAGTGTACTCATGTACATAAAATAAATAAATAAAATATTTTTAAAAGTTTAAGAACCATCATCAAAAATAGCATTTGAAAAAAATTAAGGGTCCAAACTTTTTTTCTGCTGTTCATTATTACTTGTTTAATTGATCTTTGGAAGACAGGTGGCCCAGCCAAAGCTACCAGGGCTGCAAGGGCCCTGGCTCTGACTCCTGAAACTTCGGTAACAGCTACTGAGGATGGACTGTTCTGGTGCCCCAATACCTGACTATACTTCTTGTTTCTGTTTAGCTCCAGTGGCCCAGTCCCCTGCAGATTCATGACCAGGCAGCATTGTCTGATAAAAATTAGAACTCCATTAAATTTGAATTTCAAGTCAACAAAAAATAATTTTTTTAATGTTTGGAACAACAGATCATATTATCCTGACAGAGCTTTGACTGCAGGGATCATAGGACTGTGGAGGCACAGAGGCCAGCATTTCCAGAGGCAGTAGATATATGACCGCTCTTAGATGTGCATCTGGTTTGGTTTTCCACACAGGCGCTCTGGGGCAAGGTTGGTGATTCCTTATCTGGCCAGCACTGGAGAAGTGCAACATTTGATTGAGTTGGGGTGACGTGTATACAACAGAATGTTTTGATATAAAAAATTCAGTGGCACTTAATGAGTTCCCAGTGTGCACAGCCAACCCCACTACACCTGATTCTAGAACATTTCTGTCACTATAGAAAACACCTATACCCATTCAGCCATCTCTCCCAGCCCCTGGTTTCTTCTCCACCTACTGTCCTTAAGTACTGGTATTCTCTGAATGTCTTATATAAACATGACCACACAGCATGTGCTTTCAACAGTCCTTTCACTTACTTGATGTTCTGGGGGTCTGACCATGCTGTAAGAACAAACCCCTGATGCTTTTTTGTCACTAATATTTCTGTGCATGGATCTCCACAATTTATCTGCTCATGCTTATTGGGATTTAACTCCTAATGCTTACTATTGTGAGCAATGTTGCCAAGACTGTCAACATACCTGTGCATAATTCTTCTAGAGCTTACTCTGGGTCAGATTTTTTCTTTATTTTTAGATGAAAAGAACTGAGGAGCCAGTACAAGCTCGATACTGAACAGAATTGATGATCTCCTGGATGGCCTCGGATGCCCCCTACCCCAACCCCAGAATATCACATTATGGTGAGATTATCTAAAAGTCTGGAAGAACCAGTGAAATGGCTCAATGGGTAAAGATTTGCTTCCCACATGGTGGAAGGACAGACTAACCCTATGTGTTGAGTGCCATTTCTTTTTTTCACGTCAAATACTTTTGTGCGGATGTTACCTCAACTTCATGTATGCTGTGGTGTGGCATACTCACACCCATACCTCCACGAACCCCCACAATAAATAAATGTAGCTATTCTTTTAAAATCCTGAAGGCTGGCGAGATGGCTCAGCTTACTGAGCAGCCATAAATACTGGTTTGGGTCGTAGCACCCGTGCAACACAGCACATGTCTAACTCCTGCCAGCACCTCCAGTTTTGAGGGGACAGGTGAATACAGGCACATGCCTGGGTCTTGGCTTCCAGCCAAGTTGAGAAAAACATAAGATCTAGGATCTACAGATCCTGCTTCAGGGACAGGCAGGGAGTGCTACAGGATACCTGGTACCTTGTTCTGGGATTTGTGTACACATATAGTCAGAGACACAAATCCATCAGAAAAACAAACAAAAAACCCACCCCACTTTTTATTTTAAAAAGTCTGTAAAAGCTAGGCCCTGGTGTCTCACACCTTTAATCCCAACACTGGGGAGGCAGAGGCAGGCAGATTTCTGTGAGTCCGAAGCCAGCATGATCTACAGAGTGAGTTCCAGGACAGCCAAGGCTGTCCAGGGAAACCCTGTCTCCTCAAAAAAAGAAAAGAAAAGAAAAGAAAAAAAGCTTGTACAGAGATGGCTTGATAGGTAAAGCCCCTTGCTCATGAACCAAATGCCCAGAAGAGAGCCGACTCCCAAATGTCCTCCACCTATACACAATGGCATGTGTGTACCCACACTCTCAAACACAAACAGTAAATAAAAGTTAAATAATAAAACAACAACAAAATGTTTGCTGGGATCGACTGCTTAACCAGGAAGGAGAGAGAAGAGGTACCACAGAAAGGACAAACCCACTTTGTTAGGGAGGAGAGTTACGTTATCCATCAAACTGCTAGTCCACTGAAGGAGACAAAACACCAAGGCTGTCTCCTGTGTTCACACAACCTGTGGTTCCATCTCTCTAGGGATGTACATCAGAACCCTAACTGACTTAAGGATTATGGCACCTCTGGAACACATAAAAAAAAAAAAAAAAGACAGGTAAGAGAGCAATGCTTGAGGTGAGGGTATGACAAATCCCTGTAATCCCCATATTCAGTAGTCTGATGCAGGAGGCTAGCCTGGACTACATAGTAAGACAAAGGAAGCCTATAATCAGATCCTATCATGTGGTTAACTGACTGGCAAGATGACCCCAGGATCGGAACCTGTGTCTTTATCAATGGAACAACTTAAATCACCAGAAGGTGATCCTAGCCAGGAACACTCACAGAGCTTCACATATTTCTAGATGGGCCACTGATGAGGCACACAGTACTTTACCCTGTTCTGTTTCCTTCCATCTGTGCAGGTGCTTAGGTGTGACTTTGTCTCATACTAGTAGATCAGACATATAGATTGGTCCACAGATCCCTTCCAACTTCTAGGATACATACTTGTGTCAACTAGATGACATACAACTTCAACACAGGGCTCTTTCTTATTTTAAACCCTTGTGCACTTGATGGTTATGAAAACTGTTATAGTAGATACTCCAGACTCCCCACATGGCTCAGAAAGAGCAAAACCCACTGTGCCATGTTCCCAGCTCTGTGAGACTACAGGCCCACAAACCTGAGGCCGGAAGTGGGGAGGTTACTCCATCAAGACCCACTTAGAAAATTGCACAGGGCCTCTAATAAACACTGAAAACTGAGGCTACAAAGCTGGCCCAGTGGTTAAAAGCACTGGTTACTCTTCTAGAGGATTCACACTCAATTTCCAGCACCCATATAGTGGTTCAAAACTGTAACTTTGGCTTCAGGAGGTCTGATGCCCTCTACTGGCTGCTGCAAGTATCTGGTATGAAGACAGTATTGCAGAGGCAAAACCATACACAATAAAACAGTAAGATTTAAAACACCAACTTTATTCAACAAAAACCCTCAAAGGGAGTACGAGTAAAAAAGAGCATAAACACTCTAAACAGTTAAATCTAAAATTAGTACCTTGACCCCTAAGACATTAAGTATGTAACATGTCAAATCAACCAGTGCCTCAAAATCCATACATGCCCTCACAAAACCCACTACACAACACTCCACCTAAACGTACAGCTAGGCCTTACCTCTCAAACACTAAACACTGACATGAACATGTCAGTCTTCCCTCGGAGGTTCATAAGCTCCCAGGCTATTCAAGATGCTCCCCTCAAACCCTAGATCAACTGTTCCCCTGATGCTCAGAACCTCTTGTTCTTCACAGTCCTTAGGGCCCTGAGGGATGCTTGAGCTTAGGATCAGGAGAGGGGGGAACATCAATGGTGGAAGAATTGAACACAGTGGTGGTCAATAGAACAAACAGTAGCTTCTGTGATTAACATCCTCTCCCCTGAGTCCCAGCTCCAGGTCTCTGGCATGCTACTTTGCCAGGGCAAGAAGGAGCCTAACCAAAAGCCTTTCTTCCTCAGGTAGCAAGCAGCAGGCACTAACTCCATTCCAAGTTCAGAAGCCTTCAGGATGCTCAGTCTCCAGAGGCACTGGTTCTGATGGTACAGCCTGTGCTGTCCAACTAACCTCTTAAAATGGGCCACCCACATCTCACCAGGGTTTAGCAACACCTGCCAGTGCTGGACCTGAGTCCTTACAGCCCAGCGGACATGCATTGACATCAGGTGGCACATAAAGTGGACACTATTCAACAGGAGGACAAACTTCTGGTTTTGCAACCAGGACTGTGCTGCCTGGTCCAAGGGCCAGGAGGATCTCAATTCCAACAATACAGGTTGCCCAGGAGACGGCATCATATCGATAACATCCCACCAGGACAGAGGAGGGATTAGCTGGTGGGAGCAGGGAAACAGACCATCAAATCTCCAGGGAAGGGCCTGGGTCCACTCAACAGCCTCAAGGCCAAGATCAAGAGGTACAACTTCCTGAGGCAAGGGCTCAGTGGGCACATAAAAGTATAGTACTCCCTGTGCCCATAAAGGGGTTGGTACCAGGACCCCAGACCCTCCATAGTTAGAGACACTGTGTGTCACAGAATGGGGCCCCAACCCCCACCATGCATCCTCTTCAGACCCTGACTCCTGCCCAGAATCTGATTCTGACTCTGAGGACTCTGACAAGTCTTCCATGACCTCCATTTTCTCTTCTTCTTCTTCTTCTTCCTCTTCCCAGTCTCCCATCTCCAGGTAGAATTTATTCAATAGGAAAGCTGCCTTGAAGCAAGCAAAACACATCTCCATCTGTTCCCCATGGACAAGCTGGTACAGCCAGGCTCCATAGAGGCAGGACATGCCCCTGGCCCCATGGCGAACACTGACTGGGGGACACATGGCCAAGAAGTCTGTCTGCAGCCAAGACACACAGAGGAAGACTTGCTCGGTGGTCTCAGGAGGTCAGGTCAACACGACCGTAGATGCTAGAAATAGGTGGAAAAGCTGAGAATCAGAGAAACGGGAGAAAACGGGGCACAGTGGGAGGTCTAGGGAGTTTGGGGCTCAGGGCACGAGAACTGGGTGCGAATTCAATGGATACCTCTCAGGAGAAGTAGACAGACTTGAGAGCTTCCAGAAAGTTCTTCAGCTTCACACTCGCTCCAATATCTGGGGAGTGAGAAAGACAAAGGAAAGGAGGCTTGGCTCCCCCTGCTGGGCACGCTGCTGGGACCACTGAGGAGAGGGGGCTTGGGGCTCTGACCCGCGCCCTCCCGGGGCTCCTTGCTACCTAGTACAGGCTGGGGTGCCTTCGCCACACCCACAACTTCAGACGTCTCCTCAGGGTTCAAGGCCCCAACCTCACACTTGAGGCCGGCTACCAACCAAAGGAGGCCGGGAAGCCTCAGCCAGGGCCTCCTCTCTGCCCAGCATGTGCGCCCAGTCCCAGCCGCCCGGCTCGGCCTCCCGTCCTTACCTCCCTGACTGGGCTCCGGGTAACCGACGCTGAAGGAAGGCTCTCCTGGCTGAGCACGAACACGGAGAGCCGGGAAACGCGGCCTTATGAAAGGCCAACACCCATGATGCTCCAGCTCATTTACATATCTCCCATGAGGCCCCCAAACCGCACGAAGCGCAGGCGCTGCTGAGTCACTCTGGCCCCAGGCGCACATGCGGCCTGGCGTCCCCTCCAGCACGCATGCGCCGCTCCTCTGCCCGCCCCCAGCGCCCCGTGCTTCCTGTGTGCTCTTGTGGTGCCCGAGGCCCCAGATCCCTGTTCCTTCGAGGGACTCGACGGCCCGGATCTGAGCCCGCGGCATGATCCCTTCTTCCCTGACTCTTCAGGAGAAGTTCTTTAAAACTTGGGAAACTGCTCACTCTGCCCTCAAGGGCTTTTCTGCACAGTTCCTCCTCTCTGGGTCTTTCTCTTCCTAAACAGACTAAATTCTTTGTAGGGGTTGAAGAGATGGCTCAGAGGTTAAGAACACTGACTGCTCTTCCAGAGGTCCCGAGTTCAAATCCCAGCAACCACATGGTGCCTTACAACCATCTGTAATGGGGTTCGATTCCCTCTTCAGGTGTGTCTGAAGAGAGCAACAGAGTACTCATTTAAAATAAATAAATTCTTAAAAAGACAAAACAAAAGAAGAATTCTTTGAAAAGTTTATCCTTAGAGGAGTCCGGGACTCAGAGGGAAAAAAGAAAAAAACCAAGCAGAAGATACAAGGTTTCCAACCCTCGGGAGCTCAGCCTTGACCACAGAGAGAGAAATGTATTTGTTAAAATCAGCCAGCAGCACCGAGGGTGTTATCACCTCAAGTCGCGCTTGCAGTCCACTCTGGACATCCCATGGGGTTGGATACCGATGTGGTGACAGGGCCACGTGGAGCACTTTTCCTCTCTACAGATCTCTGGGCTGCCTTTGGCATCCTTCTCTCAGAAGTAGTTCTCCTCTGGCCTGGGCAGAAACCATTACAGGGTCATGTAGAGTTCACTAAGGCTTGTAAAAACAAAAAGTCCTCTGATAATCTTTGGACAAAAGGTGCACCTTGGAGTGCGAGGCTACTAGCTATGACCCCTCACATCTTTTTTTTTTTTTTTTTTTTTTTTTTTTTTTTTAAGGTATTTTTCTGTCATTGGCTATCTATTTGATTGACAGACATTTTGCTCATAGCAGCTAGAATCCAATAGGGAGTGAAATTGCCCACCCCCAGCATATTCATTTATTTACAGGAAAATTAACATTGTTGGGAACAAGCAAAAGGAACATATTCTAAGAACTATCATTTCATTTTCAGACTCCAGTTAATCACAGGGAGAGACTAAATTCAAGGTCCCAGGCTCTAGGGTCCCTATAGCTGAGCAGCTTCTGTTGTAAACAGTTGTCTGAACCCAGACGTCTCAGGAACAATTTGTAAGGAGACAGTTGTCTGAGTTCAGCCATCTCAGGGACAACCTCTTAATGTTTTCTTAATTGTCTGTTAACTGGTAAAGGATATAGAAATTGCTGTTATCTAAACCAAGGTGCCTAAGTTGTATAAAAATATACAATTGCCTGTTATATTCTAATTAACTACATGCAGCTCCTTTGTCTCCCTTACCACTCTGAGCTCTGGAACTAATGTCTAGAAGAATGCATTAAGTATCCTGAAGCCAGGTGCCCTGGATATGACCCAGTCTCCTACAGGTACTCCTTCATTAACCCATCATGCCAAAATAGAATTATATAACACTGTAGGTCACCCAGCTGCCCTCTCCCCCTTCCCGCTTTGGGTTCCCATACATTAAAAAAGTACAATCTCCCTCCCAGGACTCCATTTCTTCCTAAGTGCCCAGGAAGGCACTTAGGAAATAAAGCTTTCATTTCTAAGCTTCGGTATCTGAAGTGAGTTTTCTTGTCTTCTACCTCCAACCCAATAAACATTATAAGCAGAGCTTACAGTAGGGACTTGACAAGTCTGTCATTAACGGAAGGTTTTTCGTGGTTTGTTTTTGTTTGACAATGTTTAACATCCGGCCCAGTTCTTCAGGGAGCGATAGACTTCTATTATATGTGTTGTCACCCTAAGTTCACAGTTTGCAGTGTTAATTTTCTTTCTTTTTAAAGATTTATTTATTTTATTTATATGAGTACACTGTAGCTGTCTTCTGACACACCAGAAGAGGGCATCAGATCCCATTACAGATGGTTGTGAGCCACCATGTGATTGCTGGGAATTGAACTCAGGAACTCTGGAAGGGCAGTCAGTGCTCTTAACCACTGAGCTACCTCTCCAGTCCATTAATTTTCTTCATACTCTATTCATTTTTAGATTTTTTAAAAAGATAAGCTCTTTAGAGGCTGGATACATTATGTAGATCTTGAACTCCCGCTTCCCTTGCCTCCTTCTCTTTAGTCTTGGTATTATAAACACACACCACTATGCCCAGTTATTTAGTGCCAAGAATGAACTCAGAATGTTATGCACACTAGATAAACTCTCTACCAGCTAAACTAAACCCTGGCCCCTCATTCTTAGATATTTTTGTTAACTTGCTTCCTGTTTTAGTTTGCCTGGTTGTAAAAACAAAATACCAAAGCTTGGCAGCCTAAAGGACAGAGATGCATCTTTACAACTCTGCTGGATGGAAATCCAAGGGCAGGATGCTGTGAGACAGGTCAGAGGAACCAGCCTGCCCTGGGGCACTGGGGTAGGATTAAACATTACCAAACACTGGTCAATACTAGTAAGTATTGTTAGTCACTGTTAAAATTGTTGTATGCCGAGCTTTGGGGGAGGGTGTTTGTTATGGTATTGGGTGTTAAATGTTTTCTATAAGCAGCTTAAACTGCCAAAAGCTGCAGGCATTTGATTGGTCCCTCCCTTGGGTGTAAGTATCTCATGGCTAAGTAAGACTACAGTGATTTCCATACTTTGGTCTGTCATGGGCTCCCCATATAGGGTGCATAGATATGTGTACAGGGTCTCCCCAGGAAAAGTTTTGTCCCACAACAGGCTCCAGATGTATCCTTGGTAGGAATGGGGTGTGCTGGACCCCCTTCCCACAATTCCACAGCTCTATTCCTCCCTTTGTGCTGTTTGTGCCTTGAGGGTCAGCCACACACCTTCCTTCTAGCTGCTGGTATGTGGGACACCTAGCAGTGAGGTCTAGGCAGTTTATTCTATGACCTCAAAAAGGCAGGTGCCTCAACAGAAATTAAAAACAAAAGGCAAAGCACAGAGTTTATAACCCTGCACGTGGGTCTCTTCCCCACTTTCCTCACTGGCTGAGACACAAGGAAGCTACGGTCTTAACACCTTATCTGCAATTTACGTTTGATTTCTTTCAATAAAGACCACCGGTGGGTTTATCTCTATAGTTTCTGTCGTGTTGATTTGAAGTGTTTTCACGTGCGTAGCCTTCTTACCTCTGCAGGTTGTCAGACAAGCGTCTGTTAGTACTTTTTACATACTGTTTTCATGATTTAAAAAATAATGTTTATTTTATTTGTGTGGGTGTTTTGTCTGCACCCATCTGTGCACTCAGTGCCTGTGGAGGCCAGAAGAGGAAGGACATTGGATGCCTGGAAGAGTGGCGGACAGCTGTGAGCCATCATGGGGATGCTGGGGATTGAACCCAGGGCCTCTGGAAGAGCAGCCAGTGCCCTTGAGTGCTGAACCATCTGTTCAGTCCAGTAGTTTTCTATTCTACTTTCTAGTTTGATAGAGGAGCTAGGGTAGCAGGCATTAGCAGAGGAGCAGGCAGCAGCTCCCATGTTTCCTGTCACCAAAGCTGGATTTAAGGTGACTCAGACAACCAATGGGAATAAACCTTTTTTAAAAAAAAGATTTACTTCTGTTATTTTCAATTGTGGTGTGTGCACACAAGTGCATGTGCTTGTATATTGCTTGTGTGGGATATGTGCATGAGTGTTGTATCCTGGGAAGCCAGAGGCCTGGAATTACAGGCAATTGTGAACTGCCATGTGGGTTCTGAGAATCAAACTTGGGTCCTCTGGAAGAGCAGCAAGTGTTTTTAACCACGGAGCCATTCCCTGCCTGAAAATGGACCTTTTTTTTTTTGGTTTTTTAAAGATATATTTATTTATTTTATGTATATGAGTGCACTGTAGCTGTCCTCAGACACACCAGAAGAGGGTGCCAGATCTTATTACAGATGGTTGTGAGCTACCATGTGGTTGCTGGGAACTGAACTCAGGACCTCTGGAAGAGGAGTCAGTGCTCTTAACTGCTGAGCCATCTCTCTAGCCCAAAAATGGACCTTTTTTTCTTTTTAATTAAAAATTTTTTTTCTTGAGACAGTGTTTCTATGTGTAGCTCTGGCTGTCCTGAAACTCCATCCATAGACCAGAACAACCTCAAACTCAGTGATTTGCCTGCTTCTGCCTTATGAATGCTGGTATTAAAGGTGTCTGCCACCACTGCCTGACTAAATTTTATTTTATTTTATTTTATTTTCCAGGCAACATTTTACTTCATGAACTTCTCACCCCCTCATTGGTTCACTAGACCCAGGATGAAAAAGGACTCAGCCTCCCACAAAAATGTTATTGATAGGGATGTGGATCAGTTTCACAAAGAAGCCAATGAGTCCCATGATAGCAAATTCTATCGCTGTGGCCTGGGCGATCTTCTGGAATTCTTTTCTATCAGGTTTGGTACATCTTTTAACCAGATGAATTGAGTCCTTTACAAATTGTTGACTTGGCTCAACAAACTGCATCACCTGATCCATGTTTGTGGGATGGTGGTTTGAGAGGGTAGAGACACATTGCTATATTTTATCTTATGTGTATGAGTGTTCTGACTTTACATATGTCAGTGTCACGTGACAAGGTGAGCCAGAAGAGAGGGTAGGATCCCTAGAATTGGAGTTCCACAGTTATAAACCACTGTGTGGATGTTGGATATAGAGTTCAGGTTCTCTGGAAGAGCAACAAGTGTTTCAAACTGCTGAGCCATCTCTCCAGCCTGTTTACTATTTTTATTATTAATTCTATTATATATGTATAGGTATATTACTGGTCTCATTTTTCATATTTGTTTTAACTTCCTAAATTAGATCTAAAGTTTCAGGATGGGGGTGACACATGCTTTTGATCTTAGGACCTGAACAATGAGATAGGAAGATCTCTGTGAGTTCAAGACCAGCCTGATCTACATAATCCCAAGCCAGCAAGACACAGTAAGACAAAAAATAAATAGATAGATAGATAAATAAATAAATAAATAAATAACCAACTGGTCTAATTTTTTGATATTATTAGTTTAACCTCTGTTGATTATAATGGATACAAAATGAATCCAATCCATGTTTTCATCACTGAGACACTGTATGGACACTGTTGTCTGAGTCCAGCCATTTTAAGGATAGCTTCTCCATCTTGCTGGCAAGCTCAAACTCAATTCATGTACCCAGACCCTGGAACCAACTCCTATCCTGTTATTCCAGATGTTTCTGGTTTGTCTCTTAACCAGTAAAGAATATAAAAAAGAAAGAAGTTGACTATTATCTAAACTAAGGCTTACAAGTTGTAAATGTATATAAGCGGTTGTCTGTCATCACCTAACCAACAGGCTCTGAGCCAGGATCTTGAAACCAGGTGCCCAGATAAGGCTCAGACACCAATGATTATGGGCAGCTCCTGGTTGCTATTTCTGCAGTTTATCAAGTGGTTGTGAGCAAAGAGGCAACAAGAAGAAATTGGAAGACTGGGCTTGTCCCAAGGAACTTGATACCCCTAATTAGCAGGAAGTAATCTAAATAAGTCTATGCCCCCTTTGCCCTCTAACCTTTCTCTCCTGTCTAGTGTTGGGGGTTGGAAGGGATTAGGGTGGAATAAGGGTTGGAAGGGTGGTAGATATAAGGACCCAATTAAGAATCACGCTCCTCTGAATAGGTTATTGAGCTCTGTTCCAATTCCCTGGGCTAGAAGTTGGAGAAGAGGCATTCCTATAACAGGGGAACACAGACATAGCTTTCAACATGGAAATATCTAGTGTTCTACCAGGTCACAGCTGTCCCTGACATGTAAGACATAACCCAGTTGGTGCTGGCAGAGTCACTTGCTTAGAATAGAAAAGCTCCTCAGGTGACCCCTTCTAACTCTTTAGAACTGCCATTGTGAGAATTTAATGTGACCCCCATTAGGGTTAGAGCTGAGCCTGGAAAGCCAACAAGGAAGGGTGTTTGGTGAACTCAGGCATTCATCCAGAAACCGCTGACTAGCTGACTCCAGATAACTGGGGGGGGGGGGGGGGGGCTTGATTGGAACCTGCTAATTGGGGTCTGGGCCTCCTCCTAGTCTGGGAGGGTGAGGTGCCTCCCTATGATTTTAACCTTTTGCTTCTGAGTATGCCCTAGCTCAGTCAGACCCAGATGTACCGCAGATGTGTCCAGTAACTTAGGCCAGCACCCAGGCTTTCTGAGCTAGCAGATGTGCCTGCAACAGGCTGGGAAATTTAGGTACCTGTGGCTATTCTGTCTCTCACCTGGAGGATCCTACACAAGTCACTCTCCTGCTAGGGATTCTGAATGCTAATTCACTGGTGTTTGCAGTTGACAGCCACTGAGCTAGATGCAGAAACCTGCACATAGCTAGCTAGCCCTGGTGCAAAACCCAAGCAAGGTACATGGTCAGGTTGTGTCTGTTGCAGGGAGACTGTGTTTCTCTTCATTGGGCCTTAGGTGTCTCATCGTACAATTTTTTAGTTTACTAAAATATTTTACATGAGAGATATTTTCTGTAGCCTCAGCTGGACTTCAAACCATATCTGTTTCTTTTTCCATTTTAGGTAATTCAAGTTTTCACAGGAGCAGTATGCAAGCTGCCAGGAGAGCCTACCCTACCCAAGTTAGAAAAGAAATTTCAGCAGGACTGCTTTTTTAAATCTAACAGTCAGCAGTTGGGAGGTAGAGTCGGGGGGATCAAATTTTCAGGGTTCTTTGTGCACACTTATACATAAAAATAACAAATAAATAAATTATACTTAAGTTTCTAGCTAGCCTAAGCACTTAGCAGGTTTGAAACCAGCTTGGATTATATGAGATCCTGTGGGGAAACACATACACAAGCAAATAATCAAAACACAGTACTTAGAAATATTTTTATTACTAGATAGTATAGTATAAAAGACCAGCAGAACCAAAAATGCATGAGAGCTAATAGGTAAGGCAGTAAATGTCCGACCTCTCACACCAGCCAAGATCCAGAGAGGCAGTACACAGGGGTAAGGTCAGTGCTCAGCCACACCAGGAGAATGGTTGGATTAATTACCTCTGGTTCTGGCTGCCATCTCCCAGCCCAAAAGGAACCTGTGTGGAGAGGTGGGTTGTTCAGTAAAGCGCATTCTGATGAATTCAGAAGAAAAAGTAGATTTGGCCTCTACCCCACCAGAAAAACCTAATTAAATCCAAGTGGACCAAACACATAAATAAGCAAAACGCAGCTGGCAGAATGCTGCGGACAGCAGGAACCAGAACTGTTTCAGTCAGGGTGGGAAGCTGAGCCCCTCCTGTGAAAGCCATATCAGTAAACAAGAAGGTTCTGATGGGTGTGGCCCTGCCTAATGTTAACTCCTGCAAGAAATCTCCTCCCGCATGCGCACATCTATGGGAAGCGGGAGGCACGGAGCAGATGTGGCTTTGGCAGCTGGAGAAGTGCACACTTCAGAAGAGATGGGACAAGCAGAGGCACTTGGGCTTTGCCAAGCGTAAGCACTTGATACTCGGCTCCTGGAAATGCCATCAGATCTTGGAAGGATTCTTAGCCATAGAGGGTGTGGAATGGATGACAGTCAGAAGCTGTGAGAGCCGCAGCCCTTTGCTGGACAGTAAGATGATGCCCAGTATCTCCAGCGGGAGCCTACGGCTTTGCCACCTGACTGAATAATCTCTCTGCCCATGATGATCCAACCTCTGTGTCTGGGGTTGAGCAGAGGTCTCAGCTTGCAAGCCCAGGCCCAAGCAGAGTTATGAAGTCAACCCAGACTCAGCCTTGCTCTGTGCTGAATCCTGTAAGTTGGGTGGTCACCTTAGGGCTATCCCCACAGTTTCATTGCTGAGAAACCAGCAGCCTGTTGAGCTGAGTCTGTTGTAAAACTTGGGGGGCAGGGGGGGGAGGAAATGTATGAGGTGCTGGTGGTAAGAAGGTGGGACCTCTCTCACTACCTAGAACTCCTCATTACCCACAGAAAATGTGTCTGCCTCGCTAGGGTGCCTGGAGCGCTGGCAGTCCTTAATGGTCCTCAGCACGTGTTTTTCCCAAGTGGAAGACAGCGGAGCCTGGGACGATTGCTGTGGTTCTGTCTCCTATGTACCCAGGCAATGCCGGATACCACTGGGAGTTAGAAACAGGGGTCCCTGGTCTCCTCACCTTCTGCTCCAAGAAGGCAGAGCCCAGGATGAGGGCAGGGAGGGGTCATACTCAGTGGTTGATGAATTACAGTTTGATACTCGGCTCAAACAATGACTGTTTTTCTAAGTACCAACAATAAATAGGAAGTTGTGATCTAAAACATGGTGGTGGGCAGTACATGCTTGTAATCCCAGAAAACCTCTGCAAACACCTGCATAAACGTGCCATATATTTACACAGCCACATAGAAATAAAGTAAAAATAATAAAATAAATCATTAAAAGTTTAATGTCTTCGTGGGTTTATTCTTCAGCATTGGGGCACTTTGCCTAGCAGTAATAAAGCCTTACTTTCAATCTGCAGAACAAAGGACACAATTATATCAGAAAAATATCAAGTCCCAAGGAAAAAATAGGACAAAAGATGTTTAAGACCTTTGTGGGAACTGTTTTAAGAACTGTTAAAATAGGCTGGAGAGATGGCTCAGTGGTTAAGGGCACTTCCAGAGGTCCTGAGTTCAAATCCCAGCAACCACATGGTGGCTTACAACCTTCTGTAATGGGATCTTGGTGCCCTCTTCTGGTGTCTGAAGTGTACCCACAAATAAGTAAAATCTAAGGAGAAGAAGAACGGTTAAGACAACAGAAGGGTTCAAATCAATAGAGTAGAAGGGTGTTTTCAATCTTTGGGAAGACGAGCTATTGGAAAGTCATGCTCATTGCCTACTTGGTCTGTGGGATCACTGCAGCACTGCTCAAAGTCCTGGCAGGTCTTTTGGTAGCATCAGGCAAGGCTGTTTATCAAAGAGAACAGCTTTGAGGGCAGTGAGGTGGCTACAGACAGACTGGTGTGGCTGCTGGGTGGTGCGTTTATAAATTACAACTGCACATCTTCATTTTTATTGCCTTTGACTTAAAACCTAAGGAATGTGGATGTAAGTGAGACACACACCCCTCAGGTGTAAACAACAAAATCAGATAAGTTGGATCAAGGATGTTTCATGGTAGGAGTGAAGGCAGTAAGGACAAGGCTGAGCTTCCAGAGATAGCGGCAGATGATGGAAGCTCATTCTCTGCTTCCCAGGGCCAGAAAATCTTCTGGCAGCAGCTCACATGCCCTCTAGAGTGCTCTGTGTCCGAGCTCTCTCACTCTCTTACTCGCTTCCAAATTAAGCCACTTGCACTGTCTTCAGAGTTGATAAGCAAAATGAACTGTGATCTTCCAGCGCTGCTCCAACAATGAGCAAGCCCAGTCCCTCATGCCCACGCCCAAGGTAACTTTATAACTCTACTCTTACTGCAGTGAGTCTAGTGCCCCCTTTTGGGGTCTTAGTAAAAGGATGTAAAGACAAACTCAAAGGAAGCTTATGACTATTTATTGTTTAGCACTTGGGAGAAAATCCACAGGGCAGGCAAGCTGTAAATCCTAGCAGCTGCTGCGAAGAGGAAGATGAAAGAGAGGGAGTTTAGGGGAAGGAATGCCGTTTTGAGTTAGGGTCCAAAGGAAGCAGGCATGCTGGGTAATGAAGGTCGGCAGGTCGTTGTGTAGGCTTCAAGTAAAAGAGTAAGAATGCCCAGAGAGATGGTGAAAGCATACTCAGGCTCTTGGCCAGTATCTGAAAAAGAGATAAAAGGAGGGGAGAGAGAAGAACATGCTTGGTGCTTAGCTGAGGGCTCAAGTTCAGAGGGCATCCCATTCCATTCTCCTCCTGTGTCCTAGATCAAAGAATTCTATCAGGAACACCCAGCTAGAAATAAAAATATAAACTGTTACATCCAGTACTTCAGGACTACAAAGAGAAACTCCTTGTCTCATAAAACAATCAGAGAAAGAAAGAAACTGTAAGGCCAAAACATAACTGTTCAAAAAGAGGATAAGACATGATCTAGAGGCTCCTGTGAATGACCATGATGCGGAAATCCCTTGTTTCAATCTGATAACAGTTTGATAAAATTTTTATAGTAACACAACAACAACAAATATCACAAATCAAGGTGCTTTTCAAGTACTTTGGTGGGTACATAAGTGGTATGCGAACCTGGAGAAATCTCAGCTATAGGCTTCAGATGCTGTTTGACAGCACCCTTTGCCTCTTGTGTGGTAGAAACTAGTTTTGTATGTTTGAATGTATTTATCTGTTGCAGTAAATATTAAAATGAAGGCTTAACCTTTTATCTTGCGCTTTGTGGGCTTCCGCACCGGGCCATCTGGCACTGCTGGGATCTCTAACTTGGTGGCCTTACATGGCCTCCATGAATTCTGGTGCGGTTCACTCCACCACCCCTGTTGTTTCTGCCCAGAGTGGATACGACCACCCCGGTTTTCACTCACTTCCCCTTGGCATGTTGTGGCAAGCTTTATGTGTTCTGCCACTACACCCTTTGAACTCAATTAAGTAGTCACATCAAAGAACACACCAAACTACTCTGATCCAATAGGTATCATATAATTTGCTAACCAATGATCTTGTGCAATTTCATCCCCATAAAACATTCATAACAACCTTATTTATGAAAAGATGCACCGAGAGAAACAAAAACATCCGCCTCCATCTTCATTCCTCTCGAAATCCCTCTCTCCTCCTCTTCCATTTTCCTAGCCTTTTCTCCACCTATCTCTCCACTGTTCAATCATGTACCCGCCTTAACACTAACCCACACTTATCTAATGGTCATATATAAAGAAGAGCAATGATCGCTATTAAGGAAGCTAAAGATGGCTCAAGATAATTTGGCTCTGATTTTTAAAACTTAATTGTGAGGGCTCTGAGTCATCTTACTTCCTTTGCCTTATAACCAGCCTTTCCTGGACTTATTTGCATCAATACAGAATGTAGAGATTGGTGTCTCTTTTATTATATGAGGGAGAATCCAATTTGTTCTTTTTATAAACAGAAGTCACTTGCTTTTAGGGTATTTGTTGTTAATTTCTCCCAAAAAATTACTGAAAGCCCTTTGCCAATGTTCATTTTATGTTCACAATGAGGTAGTTCCTCAGTTAGTAAGAGGCACATCATTTCTGTTGGATTTATTCCTATTTGATAGGAAGTCCTTTTTCATTTCAAAATCAATTCAGAAATTTTTTCTATATAGGTCTTTAATTTTTTTTACTCTGTGCTAAAATATCTATTCTAAGATATTTTCTTCTCTTTGTATGAGAATACCTGTAGGAGAATGGATAGAAGGCAAAATAACTAAAATCTATACATGCATCTTGTAATTTATTTTCTACCAGAGCCAGTTTTCTTTCAGCCTCAATTGATCATTTTTTGGACTAATTAAGTTTTGTTTATTTTAAATCACCTTGTGAGGTTTGAAAAGAACGTACTTAGCTCTCGAGTAGTTAATCCAATTGTAGACCTTAGTCTATTAATGTTTCCCAACATTTTGGAAAATCACTAAGAGTTCTCAATTGGTCTGTCCTGATTTGTATTTTCTGTGGTCCAGTCTTATGTAGAGCTGTCTTATATCCTAGATAACTAGTAGAATCTCTTTGTATTTTCTCAGGAGCAATTTGTAATCCCCCTGCATGGCAAATTTTTCTAAGGTGAATCAAATTTTATATCTGAATCAGCCAGCAAGATATCTAAATAATAGTAAATTATGGATTGAGGAAATGCTTACAAACTACTTCTAGTGGCTGTGCAAATTACTGGTATGATGGAGGACTATTCATTCTTCCTTATGGTAAGACTCTCCAGTGAAATCTCGTTATTGGGCAACTTCTTTTAAAAATAGGTACTGAGAAAGCAAACCTTTCCCTATTATGCTCATACAAAAGGATTGTGAAAAGTTTTTTTTTTTTTAATTAATCACTTAATAGGCCTTGTTACCTACCTTAGGTAACAAGGGGGGAGGGATGGGAGCCCAGGCTGTGAAGAGCCCATTGGCTGAATAATTTTATTTTTATTTTTTTAGTACATCTTTTTTTGTTAAGGATTTATTTATTATATTTATATGAGTTCACTGTAGCTGTTTTCAGACACACCAGCAAAGGGCATCAGATCTCATTATAGATGGCTGCGAGCCACCATGTGGTTGCTGGGATTTGAACTCAGGACCTCTGGAAGAGCAGTCAATGCTCTTAACCTCTGAGCCATCTCTCCAGCCCCTGAATGATTTTATTAATTGCTCTCGGACCCTGTCAACACCCTCCATTTGCCAGAAATCTTTTTAATGGCAAATACAAAAGAATTTCAAGGGCTGGTGGACTCTTCTATATACTGAGCCTCCAGCTGCTCTTAGACTAGCTGTTCTAGGGTTTGTAACTTTCCTCTTATCATGGGCCATTGCTCTATCTGAACAAGTTTGTCAGTTTACCACTTTAGTGGTAGAGTAGCAGTGGCCCTCCCATATAAAGTTGGATCCTGCTTATGAACATCTGAGAAAGTCTGTAACTGTCTTCAATAACATTTTAAAATTGATTAGGAACATCCCATTTACAGCCTGTTTCTAACATTGGAGGAGGAATGCTGATCTGAGCTTCACGCTGTTGCAATAGATCTCTTCTCCATAGTTTTATAGCTATATTAGACACACATGGCCTTAACTTTTCCATTTGACCTTCCGGTCCTATGCATTTAATCCTTTTTAAACTTTGTTTTACCTGAGACAATGTTCCGATTCCTAGGAGCTGTCTAGGTACCCTTTGAAGTGGCCATGCTGGATTCCAGAAATCTCATGCTATTAAAGTTTGTCCATTAACTCTTCCATCTCAATTCCATCTATCTGTACTTCTAACTTATCATTTATAGGAGTTTGCCAAAATATCTGTGTGGGTTTTTTTGTTTTGTTTTGTTGTATCTTTAGAATTTCTTGTTTTATCTATTGAAGTGGCTCTGCCTCTGTTAAATGGTTTAAGTTTTGAGCAGCTCTGTTTGTCCTATCAGGCTTTGATTTTCTCGTTCTTTTTCAGGACATGGTGGACAGGAAATTAATAGCTCTTTTTTGTAGGGGTGGGCCTTGAGTGAAGCCCCTCAGTCAGTTTTCCAACATTACAGAATTGCCTTGAATATCTTCAGATGAACAACATTCATGAGTCTTGTGTCCATTTCTTCCACATCCTCTACATTTCACAGGAAACTTTCTCCCTGAATTATTATTATAAAGGTAGTTCTCCTTAGGAACTGTTTGTTTACAGTCCTTTTGAGAATGACCTGGTCTTTCTGAACCACAGCAATGAGCATTTTGTGTTTTTATATCTCCCATAATTGTCTGACCAACCACAACTGTATTGTGAGCATTTGTTTCTTTATCCACAGTAGTTTTAATCCCTTCACAAAAAGGTGCAGATCTGGCCCTTAAAGGTGTAAGAGACTTTTTTGCATTCAACATTAGCATATTCAAAAGCTAGAGATTCAATTTAAATTTCTCTAGGAGATGGATCTGATATTGTTCTGTTCACTGCTGTATTTTATCTTTGTAATTAGTCTGAAAAAGATTCACTTGAACCCTGGATTATCTTTGCAAATGGTTCAGCTCATCATTATTGTTCAAGATTGTCCCAAACCTTTGAGGCTGTTGTAGGACATTGTTCTAAGACAGCATCCTCAAGAGTAATCTGTACTTTCAATTCAGAATTCAGACTTCACCTAGTCACTGAACCTTGACAATATCTGTGCTGCTAGTCCTATTTCATTGTTCCATGATTGAAGCCTCATCTTCCCACCAAGCTAGACATTGTAATCAAGGACCAGACTTTGAGATGGCTGTCATAAACTCTCTCCAAGCTTTTGGAATTATGTGATTTTGTGAGGCCCCATTATTAAGTATCTTTCTGACATATGGTGAATGTAAGCTATAGGTCATAACTAATTCCTTAAATCCTTTAATCTCTTGTAGATTGCCACCCAAATTCTTCATAACCCCGAATTTCTCTCAGCACCTTCTAATTCCCTTATTAAGGCTGAGAAAATCATTTTAGGATTTTTAACTGTCTTTTTTTCAGTCTTGTTACAAGGTGGTGCTGTAGGTTCTGGCCTTCTTGTCTCTCTAACTTAGTATCTTCCTCGATTTTATTGATATAATTTTCTTCTAAAGTTTGTCTCTACTTTCCATCTTTTTCTTTTCATGGTTCTTTATCACCTTAGTATCTTTTTCATTCTTATTTATAAATGTTTCTAATTCTTCTTTATTTTACGGCTTGTCTTTATCTTTCATTTTTCTCCCTTTCTTATACCTCTACCATCTTAGTATCTTCCTCGTTTTTATTTATAATGTTTTTAAATTTTCTTCTAAGTTTTATCTTCTATTTTTTATCTTTCTCTTTTTCTGTCTGTCTCTCTAAAAGCCCTCATCTTTGAGAAGGCATAAGAAATCATCTTGGCTATCAGGATTAAAATGAGGATTGCCATTGTGATAGTAATAATAATTGGTCAGTTCCAATTTGGTCATAAGTTTACAAACTTTTTCTCTTTTGTCTCTACCCTTAAACCATTTAGAATTGCAGTGTATAAAGTTCAAAAGTATCTTTTTCATTGTTACTTATAAACTTTTTCTAATTCTTTATTTTAAAGCTTTTCTGCAAAAAGATATTGTGTCATTGTGCCTCTTGTCTTTAGGTGCCTTATTTCTTTAAATTTATCTTTCTAAGGACTTCGTTTTACCAAGTTTAAACTATTTTTCTGTGATTATTTATACGCAATTTCTTTTCTATTCTATAGTTTTCAAACTTAATACGTTACCAGTTCAAAGTTTGGGACTTTTCGGTTCCCACTGCAACTCCTGGAAACTCCACAGGCTCCTCTGGACACTATGCATGTATGGTGGCTAACTCTGCCCCCTTAGCTCAGTCTAACAGGCTGCTGTTGCTGGTCCACTAAAGCTCTGGCCCCTTCAGGTCTATCTCTTTCTTTGGGTGTTTGTAGGCTTTTCCTACATGGCCCCTGAATTGGTCTGTCTAGCTCTCTAGCATGCTTAGGGTTAGCTCACAGGCCTCTTCTCACTCTCTTAAAGAGATTTAGCCCCCTGCCTGGCTCTCTCTGGAAAGTGTTTGTTTCCTGCCTTCTATCCTACATTTTTTCCCTCAGGCTTAGATTTTTTTTTTTGCTTAAAATGTTTTTTAATATTTTACGCACAGATGAATGTCAGAGGACAGTTTTCAGGAATTGGTTCCAAATTTTGCTTTTTATTGTAAATGGTTTATGTCCTGGCCAGTTTTTTTTCTTTTTTGTCAATTTGACCCAATCTATCTAGGGTAGTTTTGGGAGAGGAAACTTCAATTGAGAAAATGGCCAATCTAAAAGGCATGTAAGTAAGCCTGTGGGGGTATTTTCCTACCCTTAATGAATGATTAATTCTTGAGGGCCCAGCCCGTTGTAGGTGGTGTCACTCTTCTCTCTGGGCAGGTAGTCTTGAATGGTCTTTTATAAGAATGATGGCTGAGCAAGCCACTGAGAGCAAACCAGTAAGCAGCACTCTTCCATAGTTTCTGCTTCAGTTCTTGCTCCCTGGGTCCTGTTTTAAGTTTCTGTCTTGATGTCCAATGATGGAGTATGATCTGTTCATTGTAGGGTGAAGTAAATTCTTTCCAAGTTGCTTTTGGTCATGTTTTATCATAGCAATAGAAACCCAGCCAATGCAGAAATTGGTACTGAAAGACCCCCGCTTAGCAACAGTAAATGCCATTTCTGTAAGGCTGTGCACACACGGGGCAGGCTAGGTCAGGGTCCCAGGTGGCCAAGCAAGATACCGGTGGGCGGCCAGCTTGCAATAGACAAAGAAAGGGAGACACTCAGACAAGCCCAGCTTTCAGATAAGCTGCAGTCCCCGACTAGCACCTGGAGTTGCCTCCTTAAAGCCATATTTCTGCCATAGTTCCCACACTTAGATAAGCCCAAGGCAACTATTCTCGGGAGCCGCAGCCCCAGCTGGGATCAGGAGCTGTTTCCTTGGAGCCATGTCCTTGGGCTCACTCCCTGGCCACATCTAAACTAACCAATTAAAACCCTGTTGTTATGCTTCTGCTTCTGTACCTTGCTTCTGCCCCCCAAGCCCTATAAAAAGGGGACTGCCCCTTTGTCCGGCGCGCAAGTCCTCTGAGAGACTGTGTGCCCACAGGTACCTGTGTAAATAAACCTCTTGCTACTTGCATCCGAAGTGAGTGGTCTCGCTGTTCCTTGGGACGGGTCTCTTCAGATGGAAGATACCCTCTGGGGGTCTTTCATTTGGTGCGTTGGCCGGGAAACTGAGACCCCCTACCCAGGGACCACCGACCCACTATCGGGAGGTAAGCTGGCCAGCCCTTGTTTGTGTCTGATTGTTTGTTTAAATGTCTGCGCAGTGAATTCTGTATTTTCAGTACTTGGCGCCAAGTAATCAGGTAATCAGTATTAGTATCTGAATCAGTATCAGTATCTGGCGGACTTGGAAGGAGCTGACGAGCTCGGACTTCCCCTCTGCAGCCCTGGAAGACGTTCCACGGGCATCTGTCTGGTTCCACTGTATGTGGAACTTCTGGGAGACGAGGGATCCAGATCTGGACCCTCATCTGTATGGTCTCCGTTTGACACTTTTGTTAGGACTTGGCCCCGGGGCCGCGCAGCGCGTTTTGTGTTGATCTGTTTTTGTCTCTTGTTTGTTTGTTCCGTATTTGTTGTTACCTTGTTTGAAACTATGGGGCAGGCTGTCACTACCCCCTTGAGCCTTACCCTGCAGCACTGAAAGGATGTTCGAGACACCGCCCATAACCTCTCGGTAAAAATACGAAAGGGAGAGTGGCCCACGTTTGGCGTAGGATGGCCGCGGGACGGCACCTTTAACCTTGATATTATTTCCCAGGTAAAGGCCAAGATCATGGGTCCAGGTCCCCATGGTCACCCGGACCAAGTACCTGACATCGCCACCTGGGAATATCTTGCCTTACACCCACCTGCGTGGGTTAAGCCTTTTGTCTCTCCTAAGTCCCCTCCTTCCCTGTCCTCTCCGACTCTGCACTCTCCCCTCCAACCGGTCTCTGCCCCCGCTTTACCCTCCCAGTCTTCCCTTGATCCGACCAGACTGGGACTTCACCACGGTTGGAAGGCCGTTGTCTTACAGGAAGGACCGGGATCGCACCCCGGAGGAGTTCATGGGGAATAGGTTTGCATGCAGAGAAGAGGCTGCACGGGGAGGGAATGAGTGCAGGGAGAGTGCAGAGAGCGGTAAGACCCGCCTGGGGCCGAGACAGAGCCCCCCCCCAAAAAAAAGGTTGGTGGCTGTAGCAAATCTGCCTGCAGTTGCTAAGCTGCAGTGACCATGTACGTGGTGAGAGTGTAGTGGGGCCTGCAGGCAGGGGAAAAGAGGCCAGCAAGGCCCATGCCTCCGGAGCAGCTCGGTGCTGAGGCTCACTGAGGGGGCGGCACCACTGGCCCCCAGCAACCCTGAGAGGCCGCTCCCACCATAGCGGCCTGAGTAGTGCTGGATGAGTTCAAGGCGCCCACCGAGAAGGTGGCGCTGCTGGAGCAGAGCCGCGGGTACATTGAGAAGCTGGAGCTGAAGGCAAAAGAGCGACTGCCCGCTATGCCAGAAAACTTTGACCCTGAGAATGCCAGATACTCCTCCGATTGCAGGCTGGGGTGCACGGAGGTGGCAATGGTAGTGGGGCAGGGCTACGTGGCTGGCAGGCTTGGGGCTGGTCCAATGGAGTCCGCTTAGAGGCAGGAGAAAGGGAGTGACTGACAGTCTATTGCTGGGGCTCTCTGGTGGCAGGTCTTTAAGGGGCCGCAATTTGGCTTAGATAAGAAAAACTGAGAAAAAAAATACGTGTCTGGTCATGGAGATAGCAAAAGACACTGAGTGTACGAAGAAAAAAAATAGACAAATGAGAGAGGCTGAGAACCAGCCCCCGCCCATATGGAGCTAAAAGTCCAGGCCAGCAGTGCATCAGTACCCCATGTTAAAAGAGGCACGAGACGAGATCAAGACACTCATCATTCGGTTACTCCAACAACTTCGTAAGTGTCCATCAGCTTAAAGTGTGCCTCTCCTACTGGTGTGAAAAGACAGTTCAAGATCTCTGAGAGGTAAACAAATTGGTGTAACCTCTTTGATTGAGTCTATTTTAGTTACCCATCAGCCCACCTGAGACGATTGCCAACAGTTACTGCAGGCACTCCTGACTTCTGATGAGAGACAAAAGGTCCTCTCAGAGGCCCGCAAAAATGTTCCAGGAGATGATGGCCGTCCCACTCAACTACCTAGAGAGGTCGATGCAGCTTTTCCCTTGATCCGACCAGACTGGGACTACCGCACGCCTGCAGGTAGCGGAAGCCTACGTCTTTATCGCCAGTTGCTTATGGCAGGTCTCCGAGGGGCAGGTAAGCGCCCCACTAATTTGGCCCAGGTTAAGCAAGTACTGCAGGGATCAGATGAGCCACCTTCAGTGTTTCTAGAAAAGCTTAAAGAGGCCTACAGGAGATATACTCCCTATGACCCAGAGGATCCAGGGCAGCAGACTGGCGTGTCGATGTCATTCATTTGGCAATCGGCCCCAGACATTAGAGTAAAGTTGCAGAGACTGGACAATCTGCAGAGATTCTCAGTGCAGGATTTGCTTAAAGAGGCAGAGAAAATCTTTAACAAGAGGGAGACTCCAAAAAAAAAAAAAAAAAAAAAAAAAAAGAAAAGATAGAGCATGTAGAAAAAGAGATGAGAGAGACAAGAAAAAAATAGGGACCTGAGTAAGTTGCTAGTCACCGCCATGCAGAAGACAGAAAGAAAGAGAGATAGGAGAGATGAGAGGAGCCAACCCAAACTAGACAAAGACCAATGCGCCTACTGCAAAGAGAAGAGACATTGGGCCAGAGAATGCCCTAACAAGAAGCCCCGGGAACCCCAGAAGCAGTGACCCCAGACTTCCCTCCTGGCGCTAGATGAAGACTAGGGAGGTCAGGGCCAGGAGCCCCCCCCCCCCCGAGCCCAGGATAACTCTCCAAGTCGGGGGGCAACCTGTCACCTTTCTGGTAGACACCGGAGCCCAGCATTCAGTTCTTACCAAGACCCCAGGCCCATTAAGTCCTCGAACAGCCTGGGTCCAGGGGGCTACCGGCAGTAAGAGCTACCGATGGACTACTGATCGCCGAGTAGAGCTGGCCACTGGGCAGGACGAATATTGCCTCCATGAACCTGAAGCCACCAAGGAAAACTCACTCAAACCCTGATCTTCAGGACTGGGTAAGCAAGTACCCCCAAGCTTGGGCTAAGACTGGGGGCATGGGACTGGCCAAACAGCAGCCACCATTGATGATATCTCTAAAGGCCACAGCCACCCCAGTATCTATCAAACAGTACCCCATGTCTCAGGAAGCTTACCAAGGAATAAGGCCCCATATCAAAAGACTCTTAGATCAGGGGATCCTGATCCCCTGCCGGTCACCTTAGAATCTTTGCCTTTAAATGAAAGGATCCTGAAATGGGGCTGTCGGGACAGCTGACTTGGACCCGCTTACCCCAGGGGCTCAAAAATAGTCCCACTTTGTTTGATAAGGCTCTACACAGAGACCTGGCCGACTTCAGAGTCCAACACCCGACATTGATCCTACTGCAGTACTCATTATCAGGCCCTCCTGCTTAATGCAGACAGGGTGCAGTTCGGGCCCGTTGTAGCCCTAAACCCGGCAACTCTACTCCCCCTCCCTGGAGGAGCAGAGCCCCACGACTGCCAACAGATTCTAGCAGAAGTGCATGGAACCAGACCAGACATCACGGACCAACCAATGACATCACCTGGTACACGGATGGCAGCAGTTACCTTGTCAACGGAGAACGGAAGGCTGGAGCAGCTATCACCACCTCAGACCAGGTAGTATGATCAAGTGCCCTCCCAGCAGGGACTTCTGCACAACGCGCCGAACTAATAGCCCTGACCCAGGCACTCCGGATGGCAAAAGGTAAGAGACTCAATGTCTACACTGACAGCCTTTATGCCTTTGCCACGGCCCACATACACAGAGAAATATGCCGGAGGAGGGGGCTACTCACGTCAGAAGGCAGAGAAATTAAAAATAAGACTGAGATCTTAGACCTCCTAGAGGCCCTCTATATGCCAAAAACACTGAGTATTATGCACTGCCCTGGCCATCAAAAAGGCAATGATCCCATAGCAAAGGAAAATCGCCTGGCAGATGCCACAGCTCGGGAGGCAGCCATGGAAACAGTCGCCCAGGCCCTCCAAGAAAGAGTGAGCCCTGACGATCCCAGACCTATCCCATGGAAATATCGCCAAGAAGATGTCCACATGCTAAAGAAAATGAGGGCCTCCTATGACCCGTCACTACAATGCTGGGTCTATGAGGAGAAGCCTGTAATTCCTAAAAGCTTGACTTTTAAACTCATCTCTCATTTACACAAACTGACCCATCTAAGTCCTAAAAAGATGCGAGAACTGTTAGACTGAGAAGAAGGGGGTCCCTACCTCTTAAACAAGAGAAGAGCCCTCCAACGAGTGGCTGAAAAATGTCAGGCATGTGCTCAAGTCAACCCTGGAAAAGCCAAAATAAGACCTGGAATAAGGCCCCGCGGGCACCGGCCCGGTGCTCACTGGGAACTGGACTTTACAGAAGACACCTTTTCAGGATGGGTAGAGGCCTTCCCAACAAAAACTAAAACTGCCAGGACGGTGGCCAAGAAACTGCTAAAAGAAATCCTGCCCCGGTTTGGGGTACCACAGGTATTGGGTTCTGATAACGGGCCTGCTTTCATCTCCCAGGTAAGTCAGGCGGTGGCTAGGATACTGGGAATTAATTGGAAACTTCATTGTGTTTATAGACCCCAGAGTTCAGAACAGGTAGAACGGATAAATAAAACTAGCAAGGAGACCATAACCAAATTATCGCTTGCAACTGGCTCTAAAGACTGGGTTCTCCTCCTACCCTTGGCTCTATACAGAGCCCAAAACACCCCGGGGCCCCACGGGCTGACCCCGGTTGAAATTGTCTTTGGGGCACCTACGCCCTTGACCAATATGCTGGGATATAAACTGCCCTCGGGTGCTAACCCCCCTTCTCTAGAAGCTCACTTACAGGCCCTCCAGATTGTGCAGAAAGAGATCTGGAAGCCCCTGGCTGCTGCCTACCAAACCCAGCATAAAGTAGGAGCCCCCCACCTTTTCGAGATTGGAGACTCCGTGTGGGTACGACGGCATCAGACCAAGAACCTCGAACCCCTCTGAAAGGGACCCTACACCGTACTGCTCACCACACCCACAGCCCTCAAGGTCGACGGAATCGCGCTTAGATCCATGCTTCCCATGTAAAAAAGGCAACTTCTGGTAAAAAAGACTTCTAATCAGCCATGGCGAGTACACCAGACTTCCAATCCCCTGAAACTCAAACTCTCCCGGGACTGATACTTGTCCTGTGCTTAAGTCAGACAATTGCTATAGACCCCAAAGATAGCCCCCATCTAGTCTTTGATGTCACTTGGACAGTCTCCAACCTGATGACCGGCCAGGTAGCTAACTCCACCACTGTCCGGGGGGCCCTGGGAGAAGCTTTTCCCACCCTGCATCTAGACCTTTGTGATTTGGTAGGCACAGACTGGGACCCCTCACCTCAGGAACCCTTTCCAGGCTATGGGTGTAAACACCATAGAGAGAGAGTAAAAACCCGAGGGCTGGGGATTTACGTATGCCCTGGTCACAAAGCAAAGCCCGAATGCGGGGGTCCAGGGGACAGATACTGTGCTAGTTGGGGGTGTAAAACCACAGGAGACAGACTAATCAATCTAGTACAGGGGGCGTACTTTGCCCTCAACTTTTCAGACCCTAAAAAGACACAAAAATGTTGGCTATGCCTGGTATCCAGCCCCCTTATTATAAAAGAGTAGCAGTCTCAGGAAATTATATTAACTCCACCACTACTCCTAAAAGCTGCACTTCTATTCCTAGTCATAAGTTGACTTTGTCTGAAGTATCGGGGCATGGGCTTTGTATAGGGACGGTACCCTCTACCCACAAAGCTCTTTGTAACAGTATCCAAGGTGTCTCAGCTAAAAACTATTACCTAGCCGCCCCCCAGGGCACCTACTGGGCATGTAATACAGGACTAACCCCCTGTGTATCTGCTGCGATATTTAACCAAACATCAGAGTTTTGCGTTTAGGTAGAGCTATGGCCCAAGGTAACTTATCACAACCCAGATTGTGTCTACGTTTTTTTTTTTTTTTTTTAAACGGACCCGGTTCAAAAGAGAGCCAATTACTCTAACCTTAGCTCTCCTACTAAGAGGTATTACTGTTAAAAAAATGGCAGCGGGTATCGAAACTGGCACCGCTACACTCTTAGAAAACAATCACATGGGGCAATTACAGGCGACCATGCATAATAATATCAAAGCTCTAGAAGAGTCAGTGGCAGCACTAGAACAGAGTCTTACTTCCTTGTCAGAAATAGTCTTACAAAATAAAAGAGGACTAAAAAAAAATATTTTGTTCCAAGAGAGAGGTTTGTGTGCCGCTCTAAAAAAAAAAAAAAAAAAAAATTGATGTTTCTATGCAGACAAGACAAGATTGGTCCGAGATAGCATGGCCAAACTCAGGGAACGACTAGCCCAGAGGCAAAAACTGTTTGAGAGCAATCAGGGGTGGTTCAGAAGTTGGTTTTCTAAGTCCCCCTGGTTGACCACCCTGCTCTCCTCCCTGATGGGACTCATAGAGATCTTACTCATGATTCTGACATTTGGGCCCTGCATCATCAACAGACTCCTGCAATTTGTTAAGAAAAGAATTTCCGTTGTCCAGGCACTGGCCCTGACTGAACAGCACTGCCAAAGATTACAACAGCAGGATACAGAGGTACCCTGATGCAAAATAAGTAAAAGATTTCCCTTAATGCAGAAGAGAAAATGGGGGAATGAAAGACCCCCCACTTAGCAACAGTAAATGCCATGTCTGTAAGGCTGTGCACACACGGAGCAGGCTAGGTCAGGGTCCCAGGTGGCCAAGCAAGATACCGGTGGGCGGCCAGCTAGCAATAGACAAAGAAAGGGAGACACTAAGACAAGCCCAGCTTTCAGATAAGCTGCAGCCCCCGACTAGCACCTGGAGTTGCCTCCTTAAAGCCATATTTCTGCCATAGTTCCCACACTTAGATAAGCCCAAGGCAACTATTCTCGGGAGCCGCAGCCCCAGCTGGGATCAGGAGCTGTTTCCTTGGAGCCATGTCCTTGGGCTCACTCCCTGGCCACATCTAAACTAACCAATTAAAACCCTGTTGCTATGCTTCTGCTTCTGTACCTTGCTTCTGCCCCCCAAGCCCTATAAAAAGGGGACTTCCCCTTTGTCCGGCACGCAAGTCCTCCGAGAGACTGTGTGCCCACAGGTACCTGTGTAAATAAACCTCTTGCTACTTGCATCCGAAGTGAGTGGTCTCGCTGTTCCTTGGGACGGGTCTCTTCAGACGGAAGATACCCTCCGGGGGTCTTTCAGTACCAAGTACTGGGATATTGCTGTGACAGACCTGATCATTTGTTTGGCTAAGATTGTGGTGGCATTTGAACTTTGGACTGGAAAAGCTGTTGGAGGTTCATCTCTGTGGGCTATTCTGTGGGAGCTTGGAAGGTGAGAATGTCAAGAGCAGTGAAGATGCTGGAAGCCTGGCTTGTGAGGTTTCAGAGGTAGGCAGGGACTAGTGAGACTCTCTGTGTGTCGTTTTGAACTAAGGCTCTGTGGTTCTGGTTAGTGAGGGCTGAAGAACTGAGTGTGAATAACAAGAGGCCAGAGCCAGTAAATCAGTTTGCTGGGACAATTGATGCTAGTTAGGTGGAGCTGAAGAGTCAGCTGTCATGAAGACAAAATCAGTGTAGGGACACAGTGGCTCCTGTTTTTAATCCCAGCACTCAGGAGTCAGACAGAGGCAGGAGGATCTATGTGAGTTGGAGTTCAGCCTGATCTACATAGATCCAGGACAGCCAGGACTGCATAGAGAGACCTTGTCTCAAAAAATGCACTCACTGCTCACAGACACACACAGACACAGACAGACAGACAAACAGACACACACACACACACACAAAGACGTGGGGGGGGGGGTAAGAGGGAGGGAGAGAGGGAGGTAAAAAGAGAGGAGCACAGCATTATTGTGGTGAAATTTTGTTAGCATTTCTTCAAGGTTAACATTCCTTGTGATGGCAGATGAACCCAGTAATGTATAGGAGTTTCCCAGGTAGTAATGGTGAAGGCTTGGCACTAGAAGAGGCCATTAGTGAAGGTCCAGCCTCAGTTGCAATAGAAACCCCAGTACTGAAGGAATCTTGGAGAGAAGTTGAAGCTTATACCATATGGCCAGATCAGAGTCACCGAAGACAGCCTGAAGAAAAGCCACTGATGAAAGTGCAGCTCAGTTTCATCAGAGATCCTGGTATTTTGGAGATGCCATACCATGAAGTGACAACCAAGGACAGCAGCAGCTATGGACTAGAGCCAACCCGAGCCTAGGAGACAATCTTCATGTGCTGTGCATGGTAGAACCAGAGAACCGACCTGCTTAGGCTCTTTGGAGCCCAGTAGGTCATGACTGAGTCCCAGGTACATTATTGGACTTTGGTTCTGCTTTGATCTGATTGTAACTGTGCCCTGGCTGTTCCTAAATAAGAAGTATATACCTTAATCTTTAATTTACAGGATCCCATAGTAAAGAGGCTTTGAAATTTTAGAGAGACAATGCATATTTTAGAGAGACTTTGGATGTTTTAAAGGGATTAAATTTTTTTAAGTGTTTGAATTTTTAAAGACTGTGGGACTTCTAAAACTTGGAATGTATTTTATATAGAGATAATTGATACTAAGGTGAGATCTTGAGGGATAAACAAGAAAGGAAAGGTTATGGTTTAATAGTAATGGATTGGTGTGTCAACTTGACAGTGGGTCAGTTGTCATAATTTTTATTTTTATTGTTTTGTAAACTTGACCCAGCTAGATTCATTTGAGAAGAAACCTCATTTGAGAAAATGCCTCCACCAGCTTGGTCTATGGACAGTCCTGTGGAGCATCTTAATGATTGAGTGGAATGGCCCGGCGATTGTAGGTGGTGCTATCCATGCAGATGATTTTGAGTTGTTTAAGAACAAGGCTGGACAAGCCATAAAGGAGTATTCCTGGCTCCTGCTCTCACAGCCATGACATAGAGACAGCGCCGGGGCAAGCGAGAGCCGGACGGGCGACTCTGCCTTGCAGAGGAAAATCAACTAAACATGGGCGAGATCCTACGAAGCCGAGAGGTAAAATGTTCTCATGTGCATTCTTTTTGCAAACTTGCCGGGAGGAGCACAAGAAGAAGCATCTGGATGCTCTGTCAACTTCTCAGAGTTCTTCAAGAAATGCTCAGAGAGGTGGAAGACCGTGTCTGAGTTCAGAGGTTTAGTTCATTATTATCATCATGGCCGGAAGCATGGTGGCACACAGGCAGACATGGTGCTCCGTCCTGGTTCTCCTCAGTCTGGCAGCTGAGCTCCACACCAGCTTCCACCTTGGGTCTTTTTATGTTGACTGTGCCTCAGGCTTAGATTTTAAGAGTACATACATTGGGCTTTTCCATCCACAACCCAGTCCCGAAAATAAGACTCTGAGACTTTAATTATATATAAAAAAGTGCCTGGGTCATAAGATTGGGCCTGTTTCCAGTTCACAACTTAAATTAATCCATTTACTCTTTTCTACAAGGACTACAAGGCTGGTTACCTCTTCTCAGTTTGATGTGTCTGTCTCCTCAGAGTTCGGGGTGAATCTTCTCCCACATCTGAGAGAGCTCCTCTCTCCCTCCCAGTTCTCCCACCTCCTATTTCCTGCCACAGCTCATTGGCCAATCAGCTTTTTATTGACAGGTGATGCTTCCATACACAAGAGATTCTTTCTATATACAAGAGCCAGAAGTCAGAAGAGGTATTGGATCCCTTGGAACTGGACTTAATGACAGTTGTCAGCTGCCACATGTGTCATCCTAGGAACTGAACTCATGTCTTCTTCAAGAACAGGTGTTAATTTTTTTAATATTTATTTTATTATTTTGCCTGTGAGTGTTTTGAATCATGTACGTATGTGCAATGTGTGCATGCCTGTTACCCATGGAGGTCAGAAGAGAGCATAGAATCTCCAGGGACTGGAGTTACAGATGGTTTTGAGGCTTCATGTGGATTCTGGGAATTGAACCCTGGTCCTCTGCAAGAGCCACAGTTGCTCTTAACTGCTGCTTTTTTTTTTTTTTTATGTAATTTTTTATGTTTTAGTCTCCAGTTCCCACTTTTCTGACACATTATCTAGTATGTTCCTCCATGGTCCCTGCACATAGGCCAGCTCAGGTGATATGGGAATACACCCCCACACCAATAGAAGCAAGGAATTTTATTTATTTCTTCAGCTCTGAAGGTCCTTTCCTTTCAGGTTGCCATTTGCTCTTGCCTTCTACTAAATTTCTTCCTAAGGGTAGTTCATCCACTGAACTTCTAATAACATTCATTACTTAAAACACACTCTAACCACAGACTCTAGAATAAGCCATCCCTCATTAACTGTTCCTGAGAAACTGGGAACAGAGATTGAATAACTTGTCTTGGGGTTGGACAGAGACTCTGTAGGTAGGGTCAGGACATGACTATCATCAGAAGACCCAAGACCTGTGTTTCTAAGAGAAGAGCCAGATATTTGTCCAGCTGCAGAGACCACCAGTGGGTAAAACATGACTTCTGTAGGATCGACATGGTCAGGAGTCTGTAGGACCCAGACAGAGTCTGTTCCCAAGATCCGTCAGCTCTACCTCCACAGGGCTGGAACCTGGAGAAGTGCAGGGAGAAGGCAGAAAACATGTACCATATGAGAGAGAACAAGTCTGTTAAAGAGGATTAAGACAGGACCTCCAAGGAACCCCAGCAACAGCAGGGAGAACAAATGCTAGTTAAGACCAGGAGTGAAAATCAGGAAGGTTCTATGTGGAACCTTTTGAGCACCTACTTTGTCTCATCCCCAGTTTCAGAGATGTTTGCAGGGTGCAGCAGATTTAAGCAAATGCACTTCTGAGCTACGTCTGAACAATGGCCATCCCAGCAGCTCTCCCACTGTATTCCTGGGATGAGGCTCAGAGCTACCCTAGGCTGGTGCCTTTCCCAGTTCATCCGGGAAGCTGACCTAAGCATGACTAGTGGCACCCAGAGAAACCATGCAAACCACAAAGCCTTCAAGACCCATGAGGGATGATGGTCCAGCTGGAACCAAACCCTAATGAAAAAGAAAAGTGTGTTGAACCATTGGGCGATTCATTAAAGACAAAGAACCTTCTTGAAATCTACTGTAATCACTGAAACTAGGAAAAAAGATTGTGAATGTTGCAACTTTGTTCCTGAACAAACATTTGCTTGCTCTGAATAGTTCACAGCCAAGTTTGGCTCTCAGTGTCTGCACAAAGCATTTCAGTAGCAGATGCAATTGCATTTTTACTGGCTTTTTCTTGTGATTCCTTCACATGGATAATAAAGAAGGAGATGAGCAGTTTTATATCTTTTATGCATAAATTCATGGCAGAGAACTCCTTAAAGAGACGACTCTTGTGGGTGCCAAAGAAGGCCTTTCTGTGTGAAAACAGACGAGCTGATGTCCAAGATGGGGCACACCCTTGGATGTGGCAAACAGATGTGTTCTGAAAAGTCTCCCATTTTCTGACTTCTTGTATGATGGATTCTATTTTTTTAAAACCAACTTGCCTAATAAAATTAGAGTTATGTTTTCAAAAGGAATAAGAAGCCAGCCACAAAGACAAGGACACACAATAATTCTCTGACCAAATGGCGCAAATAATATTCCAGAAAGCCTTAAAAGTACAAAAGGGTCACAAGTTTACTGTACAATAATTTACATGGCCACCGTTTCTGCCTCCCCATCTAGGGCATGACCAAGGTCATATAAGATGGTCTCCCAAGCTGCACTGTAAATCTCTTAGAGATACATACTTCTCTGGGGATGTTAAAATTTGAACGTTGCAAAAAATTTTGCAAAATAGAAGTACCTTGGATCTTCATTTTTTTAATTACATGTGTATGCTCTGTATAATCATCTTCATCTGTTTTGTTTTTTCCATTTAAAATTTAAAAACTCACATGAGTCATCTATCTCAGTCTCTCTCTCCATCATTTTCCTCACTTTCTCCCTCATACAAAGGACCAAAATGGCTATTGGTCATTTTGACATCCAGCTCCTTTACTCCTTAAGTCATCCTTCCATTATCCTTTCCACCCTCAGCAGCCACAGATATGAGGTTTCGTCTCAAAGGACATCCTCCTACAAGGAGGCCAGGGCAAGCTTCAGGAGGTTTCCTGGGAAGGACAGTAATGAAAATTGTTCCTTGTTATCAAGTCTGCAGTAGAGACTCCGTTGAGGGTAGCCACACCTTCTATGACTGTGTCCTTTGATTTTCTTCCTCACACTTGCTGACATATGAAATTGTGGTTTTGACTTACCAGTGAAATCATCATAGCCTCTCTCTACTAAAATGTAGCTTTCACAGGTAATTCAGCACACTGTCAAATGAATGGGTAAAGGTGGAACAGTGAGTGGGTGAGTAAATGATGGGTGGAGCATGGTTGGGTGGATGGATAAATGAATAGATGTGTGGGTAGAAGAATGGATGGATGGATTGGTGGAATAGATGGGTGAGTGGATGGATGAATCAATGGGCGTGTGAATGCATTGATGAATGGATGAGTGAATGGGCAGGTGGATGGATGGATGGGTAGGTGTATGGATAGATGGGTGGTTGGATAGATGAATAGGTAGGTGTATGTATGTATTGGGGGATTGTTAGGTAGGTGAATGGGAGAGTGAATAGTAGGTGATCACTGGGTAGATGGATGGATAGATGGGTAGGTGGGTGGTTGGATGGATAGATGGATTGATGGATAGATGTGTATATGTATGTATTGGAGGGTTGTTAGGTAAGTGAATGGGTGAGTGAATAGTAGGTGAACGTCTGGATAACTGGGTGAATGGATGAGTAAATGGGAGGATGACTGCTTAAATGGATGATGGATGGATGGATTGGTAGGTGAGTGAATAGGGAATAATCGTGAATAAATGAACAATAAGTGGATAGATAGATGGATATATGAATGGTTGGTTGGCTGAATGTATAGATGTATGAGGGGGTGAATGGGTAGATGGAAGGATGAGTTGTCTGGAAGCTGAACATTGATGGGAATTGTCTGAATGGATTCCAATATTCATCAATCCTGTTACCAGAGCAAGACTTTGACATAGGGAGGATAAAGCACCTAGTCCTGCCACCTGGGTCCACCTGCCAAGGTCAGATTTGAGTGCAAAGTTTTGAGACTTTATCAAAGTGAAATAGATTATTAAATTATAATTACAATTTGTGTCTTGCAGTGAGATTTCCAGGGAAAGATTTATGCTACAGTCACCGTTAGAAGAGGGCACTGTGGGAGTGAGGGGAGAGGAGCCAGAGAGGAGTGCCATGTTGAGCATGGAATGAAGGGAAGGGAGAAGCCAGGTGACAGTGAAAACCAGTTTTCTCCATTCTCTCCTGGGCTCGTGTGCATTCACAATCTGATTGGCATGAACACCTGTGATGTGGGTTACCACTTTCTGCTCAGGGCTGTCCTGACCTTGAGACTTGTGAGTGGTCTTTGCAGAGAGGCCAGTTCGAATGCTTCTGGTTCAGAGTTTTTCCACAAATTTCTGATACTTGTGGAAAGGAGATTGTTATTTTTACTAGAAGTTGTCGGAATGACAGATGTGTGAAAGAGAGAAGAGGGACTGACTTCCCTGAGAGTAAGGCTCTTCTTAGTCCCTTGAAAAGATGACTTTATACTGGCCATATCTACACACATAGTGAGATGTGTGTGTGTGTGTGTGTGTGTGTGTGTGTGTGTGTGTGTGTGTGTGTGTGTGTGCCTGTGCCCAATGAGGCTAGAAGAATCAGATTATATGGGAGCTTGTGAGAAGCCATGTGGATGCTGGACACTAAACAGGTCCTCTGCAAGAGTAGCAAGTGTTTTTAACTGCTGAGCCATAGATCTAATCCCCCAACCCTTTTAATCTATCATCTATTTATCTATCTATCTATCTATTTATCTATCTATCTATCTATCTATCTATCTATCTATCTACGAACCAACAAATCAGTATTTTGGTGTTGTTTATTTTTTGTTTGTTTAAGACAGGGTCTCACTATATAGCTCTAGCTGTTCTAGAACTCACTATGTAGACCAGGCTGGCCTTGAACTCAGCGATTCCTCCTATCTCTGCCTCCCCAGTACTGGGATTAAAGGTGTGTGCCACTATACCAGGCCTCTACAAAACTTTTTTACTTAATCTTTTAAACCTAGGTATAAATTACATCTTTCAAATGATGTAAATTCAAAAGCTACAAAAAATCATATAGATTTTTTTGTTATATATACATACATATATATATATATATATATATATATATATATATATATATATATATATATTTTGTGTGTGTGTGTCCCTGCTTGTCCGTACATGTACTATGTGTGTAGTACCCAAAGAGGCCAATAGAGAGCATTAGATTCTCTGAAACTGGAATTACAGGTGATTAATTTGTGAGCCATCATATGGGTGCTGGGAACAGAAGCTGGGTCCTTTGCAAGAGCAGCCAGTACTCTTAACTGCTGAGTCATTTTTCAGCCCTATGAATATACCTACCATGACTGTTTCTCGAGAAGCCCATGCCTATCCCTTGGGTGTGTACTACTATTTTTTAATAAACCTGTTGCTCAATACTCGTTTGTCCTGAAATTCTTTTAGGTGGTATAAGTTAAGATCCTGTGCCCTGAGTAGAGGCTCTAAGAAAACACTCCTTGGTATGACCTGCCAGCTTGAGTTGTGTTGCCAACAGTTCTGACAAGCAGAACTCTGGCCCCTGCCCAGGAGTCTGGAAGCTGTACCCAGACTGCACAGGATCTTAGAATTGGATGTGTTAACATACCTAAGGGCTGCAGCTTGTAAGGAAACCTGATGTTCCATGGAACTGAAAGTCACAGCTTCTATTGACTGATGTTTGTCTAGACTTTAGAAGCTATCCAGCTCCCTCCCACAGGCTCACAGTCCGGCCATCTCCCTTTTGGAGACAAGGAAGAAAAAGAGGCAGGCAGCTTAAAGTGTGTGTGTGTGTGTGTGTGAAGTAGATCTATGACTAAAAATAAACACATAATAACACATGTTTAGAAAATATGACATAAATCCCTTTTATCAATGCAATGAAGTATGTACCTATGAAATAACAAAATCAAGGACTGACATCTACCACTTAGCCTCCAGTGTAGAACCCCAAACCAGAGAGTGTGGCTGACTGAGCCTCCTTGGTATGTTCATCACATGTTTCTGACATGAACATTGAAATTCTCCAATGCTCCCAGGGGAAAAAAAATTCAGAATGTAAATGCAGATTTTAAAAAACATAATGGACAGCCGTAAACCCTGCCATTTATGTGCATGGCAGCAGTTGGTTATAGAGACAGGTAACAGAACCAAATAAATGGCTTCAATTTTCCATTTCCAAATCAAAGAAAATCACATGAGGTCATTCTGTCCTAGCAGAGAGACACTTGGCATCTGGACTCATGTTTTCTTCAATAAAAGCCAGGGTGTTACTGAAACTGAGTTGGGCTCACCTCATTCTTCAGCCCCTATACCACATCGGCTCCCTCTTCCTGAGCTCTGCCCTTGTCTGATTATGGATAATCCTGGAGGTCTTCTGGGTGGGGGGTTGGGGGTGTCTCTGGGAAGTTTGTTTCCCATGATTGCTCTTCACAATGGCAACAGGATGATGCCGTGTGTCCAGCTTTCACTCCCTTGGCCTTGAGCACAGGCACCTCCCCCCAAAACATGAATGTCAGCATTACTCTCTATCCTCTTGATGAAGACCACCCTTAGGCACAGCCCGTCTGGATGATGGGGTAGATTCCTATGACCACTGGAGGGAGATAGTGATGAGTCTCAGAATATGTTCTGTAGACCTGAAATAGTGCTCGTGGAGGGAGAGCAGGCAGAAAAACTCCCAAGGAGTGTTTAAGTACAGCAAGAATCCAGGGAAGGACATTTGCTGTAGAATTTGTGAGACTAAAGTTGCCTCCTTCCTGCTGTGTCTGTTCAGTTTGCATCAGCCACTGACCAGAGGCCAGAGACTTTCTCAGATCGGGTAGAGCAGCTGTCTCAGGTGTGACTGGATAGAAGTTTGGAAAAGAGGGTCAGATTACCGGATGAACCTCTAAACAATCTAGTCTCTCCAAAATCAACACATAGTGCATCAGAGCACATCAGCTTCATGCTACTAAGTTTGGCTACCAGTTTCCCACACATGAACACACTACAGTGCAGCTGCCAATACCTCAGGAGATACTGTCTTAAATCCTATCTTATTACATAAAATATAACCAAATTTAGAGGTATTTCAGAAACCTGTTTCCCTGGGTTGATTTATACCACATGTTGTTGTTTAGAGTGACTTCAAGTTACTAGTTTTAAACAAATTTTGTTACTAATATTGAAATTTTTGAATCATACCCAATTACTTATAAGCAAATAATTTACCACCAAGACATGGTGAGCATATTTATACCTTTTAAAATCAGTCAAAAGCAACATGAAGTGACCACACATCTTATACACTTAGACTAGATAAAAGTTTCACTTTTTCTAGCTGTAATTTTAAGGAATAAGCACCTTGTCACCTTCTGAGTTCAGTAAACACAGTGATTTTTCAGGGAGAAGCAGTGAAACAGCTCTAAGTGGAGAAGCTGCCGGCGCTTTTATCTAGGAGTGGCCTAAAAATCAGCTTCCATCGGGTCTCCAGCTGAGCTAAACTATTAA